>NC_046662.1:60991679-61043756 GCF_010883055.1 Belonocnema kinseyi | reverse complement strand
AGCCTTGGAGGAGATTATGTTGAGAAATAAAAAAAAAAAATTCTTAAAAACGTTGTTTTTCTTGGTCAGGCCGGAAACTTATCAATCCACCCTCGTAGTTTTGCAAAATTTTTCTAAATATTTTTAAATATTCGCTTGAAATTAATTTTTTTTAAATAAACAATGACAATTCCCTAAGAATTGTTTTTTAGTCTTCAAAATTCTTAAAAAGCTTCAAAATTTTTTTGTTTTAAATCTGCCAAAAATTATTTGAAATTATTTCGAATTTTTAATTAATTTTGATTTTTTTAAATTATTTCTAAATTTCAATAGAAATTAATTTTTTTAAATAGAAAAATTAAAATCGTAATGTTCAAAGTTTATTTTTTTTTTGTTTAGATTTGAAATTAAATTTATAATTGCTGACTTGAAATGAAAAGTCCGATATGTATGAATATTAAATAATTGTTCTTTTTCTTAATTAAATTTTTTTAATAATTAACTTATGAGAAAATTAATATTTTAACTTATTAAAAAATTTCAAATTGAATGATTTAAAAATGGAATATTTTAGATGCAAATAATACTTAAAATCTAATAAGAGTATTTAATTATGAATATATTATTTTAAAGTTATTTTAAAATTGAAAATAGTTTATAAAGTTCCAATCGGGCATTTAAATTTAACTAATAAGACGTTATCATAATTGAAAAAGATAGCAATTTAACTAATTACTTAGTTTGTAAAACTAAATTTGTTTAGTTATTTAGTTTGTAGAAATGTCGGCCAAAAAGTAAATTTCCTGTCAATTCCTGGTCCAGCGGCCACCCTCTTATTTAATATTATATTTAAATTGAAGAAAAAAATGTAAGCAAGTTCTAAAAAAAATTCCCTGTCTTTAAAAATAACTTTCTGACATTTCCAGAATTTTGAGGTATATAAAAATTCGTTTTGGGAATGGTTAAACTGCGATGCGCCACCTGGTGACAAAAAATCCGAACTAAAAGGAATAGGTACGACTTTAAAGATGCATTTTAATTTGCGCATAAAAATGATTATTGTGATATCATTAAGTTTAAAATGCGCATTTCCAAAATCGTCTACATAAACCAATTTTAAATTTTAGACTTTAATTGTTAAGTGTACATTTTATTTTAAAGAATTTTATAATGCAGTTTTAAAGACTTAAGCTACTAAAAATGAGAAGCGTTTGAAATCGAAGATTTTAGATAAAAAAAATTTTTAGCTGATCAACTGTAAATATGAATTAATAATGATTTTTAAAATTGAATTGCTCTTTAATATTTAAAAAATAAAGAATAATTAATTTTACAAGACGATTCGAAATCAGTTCGATTGGATAAAATTTATCGCTACATACATTAATTAAAATTTATTTAAACTTAAATTCCTTGAAACTTACATGAAATAGTGAAATAATTGTTTTTTTAAACCTATTTGAAAAAATGTGTTTTTTTTTCACTGTATAAGAGAAAAAGTTTATCTAAAACTATTTGTTTTTTTTTTATGAAGATTTGTTTTCAGTATTCAATCATTGTTTTATACTTCACAAAAATATCGTAAAAACACTTGTATGCACAAATTATTGTACAACTTTAAAATTGTACCCACTCTTTCTAGTTCTAGTTTTCGGCACCAGGTGGCGAAATGATAGACCACCATTCACAATAGAATTCCAGGTTTTCCGTGTGAGTAGGCACCCTGATCATAATTTAAATTGCAAATTAGTCCAAAACTCACTTGAACAGTCGAAGCATTTGCATGCGTCGTGGGAAGAATTTCTTCCTCAACAGAAACTTGAGTTTGTTGGACTTGTTGTTGCTGTTCTTGCTGTTGTTGTTGCTGCTGCAAAGGTTGCTGAAGATGCTTTGTGTGCGACGTGTTAATACCATGTCTGCGTTTCATGTGCTTATTGTAATTTGGCCAATTAGTAAAATGATGTTGACATTCCAAGCAGCTATAAGGCCTTTCACCAGTGTGCTGACGCCTGTGCGTCTATAAACATAATTCCCCGTATTAACTATTTTAAATTAAAAATTTTCATGTCAAATTGATTCATTTCAAAAACCAAAAAATATGACTTTCCTACTAAGAAAAGATAAATTTTTCTTGCAAAAGGAGGATTAGTTAAATTAATTTCATTTTAAATAGTTTAAAATTCCTGAAAAAATTTCAAAATGTTGAAACATCTACATGTTTTTTAACATTTATTCATATTTTAAGTTATTCTTGAAATTTGTTCACAACTTCAAAAAAAACGTTTAAAATGATTCGAATTATTCGTAAAAATTGTTTAATCCTACAAAATGAAAAATATTTGCTTAAAATCTTACAGATTAATTTTTGACAATCTTGAAAATCTTTTTAAATCTCTTTCAATATTCTCTTAGAATTAATTGTTCAAAATGAAGTTATTTTTTATTTTCCTATGAATCTTAAGAAAATGTTTTTTATTGTTTTAAAGCCTTTCATAATTTTTAAAAAGATTCGATATTTTTTTTGTTCGAAATCCGTAAAAATCTATATTTTCTTTTAAATGAGGTCGTGGCCTATTTGCACCGAAATTTTGATACGAATAGCCGGATTTAGTCAATATACGTAAACACTTCGTTTAAATTATATGAAATCATTGAAAAATTTTTATTAATTCTGAAAACATCAAAATTCAACAATTTTGCTTGTAAATTAAATTTTTTCAAATAGAAAAATAAAAATGGTAACATTCAGTTTAGTTTTTTAGCAGTTTTGAATATTTGATTTACAATTACTGACTTTACACGGGCAATAAATTATTTCTAAATAATGAATATATTATTTTTAAATTATTTAAAAATTGAAAATCGTTTATAAAGTTTAAATCGAGCGTTTACATTTGTTTAACTATTAAGACTTTCCAATTGAAGCAGCTCAAATTTTATTTGCAAGTGGTTGTTCGATTTTAGGTAAACTTGGAGAAATTATAGTGATATATAAGAGACATTTGGGGTTCAAACGATTTTTGAAAATTTTCAAAATTACGGGAGTACGCCATGTTGAATTTCGGCATCACATTTTTTTGAAATAACTGTATTTCTGAAACCATTTAACGAATTTGAATAAAAATTATAGGCGTTATAGATAAATGTATACGCTTTAAATGAAATATTCAAAAAGATTTTTTTTTTAATTTTGATAAAAAAAATGTCCATAAAACCCCTACTAATTTTTGGTTTCTTAAGTTTTTAAAACTGAAATATAAAATTCTTTGAATGAAAAATGTATGCTTGCAACTTAAAATCCAAAATGGAAAATTTGTAAGTGAAAGACTTTTTAATTACGCATTGTAAACTGAACGATACAATTTCAAAATAACTGAATTTTAATACAAATACTTGAATTCTCCACTAAAAAATATAAATTTTCAACAAAAATGGAAAAGTTGAATTTTGAGCCAAAAAAAATCACGTTTCAACTAAAATAATGAATATTGAACTGAAACTCTTGGATTTTCAACCACAAATATGAGTTATCAAACAACGACATGAAGCTTCAACTAAGGAATACAATTTAAAAAAACACATACAATTTTTAACAAAATAGGTGAATTTTCAAATAAAGGAGACAATTTTTCAACCAAATAGTTAAATTTTGAATTAAAACAAAATCAACATTCAACCAAAAATGTAATAGTTACATGTGTAGTTAATAAAATTAATTTGTAATCTGACTCATGAATTTTCAATTAGAATGATGAACTTAAATAATTAAAATTTAAGTTTAAAAAATTAATTGATAACCAAACAGATGAATTTTTAACTAAAACGATCAATATTTAAATAAAATAATATAACTTTAGACGAGAATTTTTAGACAAGAAGATTAACTTTTAAAGAAAAAAATAATTTTAAATATTCGAATGGAATAAGTTAGATTTTCCGTTAAAAAAAATTACATTCAAATTTAAAAAAACTAACTTAAAAAACATAGATAAATTTTCAAACAAAGTGATTACATTTCAATCAAACTTGTATATCTTTGACCAGAATAGTTGAATTTGATACCCCCCTGAGTAATAAAAATAAATATTATATAAATTCAGGGGTTGTGATGAGTCCGCAGAGGTGAATCCGGGACCAAACGCCGTTAATCATCGAGTTTATCTCGATCGGGAGAATGAATGAGAAGGACCGAAGAGTCCGCGCGAAGGGAGCGCACCCGAGGGGAACAACGCGGAGAACTCGCTCGTAAGTAACCTAAAGGTAGTAACTCACGAAACGAGTCCCAGTCCTAGGTCGTTCGGTCGATGAATTTTTAATTGATTTTAATAATTTAGTATGAGATTTTACTGGATTTGAAATATTTAATGGTATTTTAAAAATTTTAAGATATTTTCAAGGCCTATACAAAATTTCAAGAGATTTCCAAATATTTGTAAGGATTTCAAATATTTGAGGAAGTTTTAAAAGATGCAAAGGAATTTTCAATTGATTACAGCAATTTAATATGAGATTTTAAAGGATTTGATATATTTTAGGATATTTTATTAGATTTCAAGGAATTTTTAAATGGTTTTAATAGTTTAGTATGAGATTTTAAAGGATTTGAAATATTTCCATTTTTTTTTTAAATTTCAAGATATTTTCAAGAGTTTAAAAAAATTTCAAGAGATTTCGAAAGATTTGTAAGGATTTTAAATATTTGAGAAAGTTTTAAAAGGTGCCAAGGAATTTTTAATTGATTACAGTAATTTAATATGAAATTTTAAAGGATATGAAATATTTTAGGGCATTTTTAAAATTTCAAGGAATTTTCAAGAGCTTTAAAAAATTTCAAGAGATTTCTACAGATTTTTAAGCTATTTAAATATTTGAGGATGTTTTAAAAGATGTCAAGGAATTTTTATCCTATTTTTCTAATTTGAAGGAATTTCAAAGAATTTAAAGAAGTAGTTTAAAAATTAAAAAAAAAGGTCAAGGTATCTCAAAATATTTTGAAGGTATTGCAATATTTGAGAGTATTTTAAAATGTTCCAAGGATTTTTCAATTGATTACGGTGATTTAATGTGAGATTGTGAAAGATTTAATATATTTTATGATATTTTAATAGATTGCAAGGAATTTTTAATTGATTTCAATAATGTAGTATGATATTGTAAAAGATTTGAAACATTTTAGGGTATTTTTAAACTTACAAGGAATATTTAAGAGATTTCAAAATATTAATATTTGAGGATGCCTAAAAAGATTTCACTGAATTTTTAAATAATTTTTATGAATTAAAGGAATTTCAAAGAATTTTAATAATTACAGCAAGGTTGTTTAAAAAAAACCCCAAAGTACATTAAAAATCTTTAAAAGATGTCAAGATTTTTCAAAATATTTTGAAGGTTTCGAAATATTTGAGAGTATTTTAAAAGGTTCCAAGGAATTTTCAATTGATTACAGTAATTTAATATCAGATTTTAAAGAATTTGATACATTTTAGGATATTTTACTAGGTTCCAAGGAATTTTCAATTGATTTCAATAATTTAGTATGAGATTTTAAAGGATTTAAAATATTTTAGGGTATTTTCGAAATTGCAAGGAGTTTTCAAGAGCTATGCAAAATTTCAAGAGATTTTAAAGGATTTTAAATATTTTAGGCTGTTTTAAAATATTTCAAGGAATTTTCAATTATTTTAAATAATTTCAAGAAGTTTTAAAGAATTTTAACTATTTTTTTCAATTTTTCTGGTTGAAAGTGGAACTGCTTTGTTTTTTTTTTGGTTGATGATTTATCAATTTAGTTGAAAAAACTTTTTTTCTGAAAATTTAACTATTTTGTACAATTTTTGTTTTGGTTTTGTATAAAAATTAATTTCTTTTAACTACAAGAAAATTAATCTTTTTCGTCGAACATTTAACTATGATTAAACATTAATTTTTGTATAGAAAATTATACTTGGAGGAACATAAATTTCTTTTGTGCAAAGTTCATGTATTTGATTAAAAATACCTTTTTTCTTATACAATTCAGCCTTTTTGATAAAAATTTAACTTTTTGTTTAAAAATTTAAATATTTCGTTTAAAACAAATTTTCTTTTTTGGAGAAAACTAATTGTTTTAGTTGAAAATTAAACTATTTCTATTTAAAGTTAGTGAACTATTAATTAAAATTAGTGTTATATTTTATAATTATAATATTAACATTAATAATATGTATAATTGAACGATCAAACGAACTTACCTAAGTGAAGTTAGATCGCAATTATACGATCGCCTCGTTCGAGATGATTACGTACGTAGTACCTCTTCGCTTCGCGATGCGCCACAACTTTCAGAGTTATAACATAGAGAAAAAACCTCTAGTTTCCTCTCTTTCGTGTTTCGTGTTCCTAGCCTCATAACGTTTAGAGTTGATAAGGAATTAAAAAATTTGTTGTTTAGGGTTGGGTTTCTTCAATATTGTAAGGGTGGGAGGTAATCATCTCGAACGAGGCGATCGTATAATTGCGATCGAACTTCACTTAGGTAAGTTCGTTTGATCGTTCAATTATACTTAGCCTCGTTCTTCGATGATTACGTACGTAGATGTTCAGAGTTAGAACAAATTTTTTTTTTTCCTATTGTTGTCAGAAGAAACAGAAAAAATTAATCCTATTTCGGCGGTTCATTTCGCCCACCACTTTTTTGCCTAATAGCGCTCCCCAACACTTTTGTTGCTACGTTCTCACCTTGTTTGGCTATCGGTTGTAGAGTCAGCTTAAGCCGCCTGGTTATCGTTTGACCAGTCATTGCAGTGTGGGGCTTTTTTGTTGTGATTAGCAGGTTGGTGGTCTTGTTCCTGATACGGCTTGTTACCTGTACGTATCTCCTTAGTGTGAGAGCCGTGCACCACTCCGGAGATTCTCCAAAGAAAGGGAGTGTGAGTGGCGGTTGACATCTGCCTACTTTTGAGGTTTTAATGAGATCCGCAATTTTTATTTCGAAACCCTCGTTGGTCTCTTCGATATTTGGTAGTTTAATGACACCCAGGGTTTGCGCCCTTTGGGCAGTCGACAAAGCCAGGAGCATGATCAGTTTTTGGGCGAGTTGATTCAGGTTGAGGTTTTCAAGCGGAAAAAATTCTCCCGTTTTTTGTACGAGTGTGTCTGTGTTCCAAATTTTCGTATACTTTGGTTTTGATGGATTTAGGCGGTATATCCCTTTGAAAAACCTTTTAAGGTTCGCGTTGCCCTCGAGTTCTCGTCCTTGAATTAATGCTATAGCCGATTTCATTGAATTCAGGGAGCCGTAGGCTGCGCCCTCTTTGTGTTTTTCGGTGAGGAATCTTAGTACTGAAATTTCACTCGCCTGAAAGGGATCCAAATTCAGCCTATTGCAAAAATTCCACCAAGGTGTCAAAGCAGATTCGTACTGCTTCATTGTAGATGGTGCGAGTGATGAAAGCATTACCTCCAGTGTTTCTGCCGGTAGACCTTTCCTCTTGAAGGCTTCGCAGATACTAAACCTGCCACTAGTGAAAGCTTTGACGCCAGAGGGTGAGTTCTGGAATTAAATGTTAATAAGTTAGTTGCTGGTTTTATTATCATCGGTTTTTCGATCAGCATCGACAGAAAAAGAGGGTACCAGGGCTGAGTGGGCCAGAAAGGTCCAACTACTAACCCTTCTGCTTTGTCCGTGGCAATTTTCTTCAAAGTTTAAAATATTAATGAAAAAGGTGGAGAGGCGTAGAAAAACCAGTGGTTCCAATTCTTAGTGACCGCATCAATGAGGTCAGTTCTGGGATCCCTGTGCCAAGCACAGTAGAAATCGCACTTGTTATTATTTCTCGAAGCAAATAGATCTATCTCAGGATTTCCAAACTTGTTAATGATTTTTGTAAATGTTTGGTTATTTAATTCCCATTCCGTGTCGATGTTCACTATCCTTGATTCTTTATTGGTCTCTTTATTTTCTTTGGATGGAATATACGAAGCATATAGCAAAATGCCCCGTACAGCGCACCACTCCCAGATTTCTGTAGCACCCATGTTGAGTCCCCTAACATGTGTACCGCCCATCTTGTTCACATAAAAGATTGCTGTTGAGTTGTCCATCCTCAACAACATTTCGCAGTTTCTCACGTCGGAGGCAAATCTTCTTAGTGCAAAGAAAGCTGCCAATAGTTCTAAATGATTTATATGATTTTGACATTCTTCCTTATTCCACAGGCCTCTTGC
The DNA here is from genome assembly GCF_010883055.1 of Belonocnema kinseyi. NCBI lineage: Eukaryota > Metazoa > Arthropoda > Insecta > Hymenoptera > Cynipidae > Belonocnema > Belonocnema kinseyi. The sequence continues at coordinate 61,035,572 of NC_046662.1, read as the reverse complement.
CGTGTGACCTTTGGAATACGCGCCCCAGCCAGACGACGCGTCGGAGAAAACTTCTTTTTCAAAAACATTTGTCCTTATCTTCCTATTTGCTGAATGCAAGACGTTTATCCACTAATCAAAATCTTCCATCAGGGTTTCGCTTATATACATGTGCTTGTCGAAATTGTTGTCATTAAGTATTAGTGCTGCATTTTTTGCATATTCTAACCTTATATGTGTACCGGGCCATATTCGACCCCTGACGAAACCGCGACTAATGATCCGATCAGGCGAGCGAATGCGCGAATAGGGCACCGAGATTTAGTTTTGAAAGTTTTTATAAGAGCGACTAGGTTGTTTTTCTTTACCGTGGTAGGTTCTAACGAGTAGGTTTCTGAGTCTATTATAAAGCCTAAATATCCGCAATGCGATCTTGGTGAGAGATGACTTTTATTATAGCTTATAAGGAAACCAAGACTTTCAAGAAATGACACGGTTTCCTGAACGTTAGACAAACATTCATCGTAGGTGTCTTCCACACAAAATATATCATCAAAGTATATACAGGAAAGCCAACCTTCTGTTCGTAGTGTATGGATGACCGGTTTCATAACCTTGGTGAAAATGAAGGGACTCAAGCAAAAACCGAAAAGGTAAGAATGTAAACTCATAAGTCGAGCCTTGAAACGAAAAATGCAGGTATTTTCTGCTGCCTTCGTGGACCGGAACTAAAAGAAATGCGTCCTACAGATCCAGATCGGCCATGAATGCTCCCGGAGTTACCAGTTTTGTGGCTGTCTTGATATCTTCTAATTTGAAATATAGTGGGTCCATATATTTGTTGAACGCCTTTCAATTTATGATTAACCTTTTCGAGCCGTCTTTCTTAGACCTAAGAAAATAAGTGGATAGAAACTGGCCAGTGCATGGTGTGCACTCAACAATAGGTCCTTTTTTGATGAGTTGTTGAATAGCCAGTTTATACTCATCAATCTCAATTTGTTCGCGCTGTGGCTCCAGAGGTTCCCAAAACTGTTCCACTATTGTATTAGTAATAATTTTATAACCAGGAACACAATTAAGTACGAATTGGTCATGCGTGATTCTGCACCATTTTTCCTCGAAAAAACTCAGTATTTCCGCTATAATGCTTACCTCTAGTATCGGCGACTGTTGTGAGGGTGTCGGCGACCTCTGGTCTTCGAGGAACTGTGGTACGCATTCGATAAACTCCTCGTTGATTTGTTCGAGTTCTGCTGACTCCAGTCTTCTGGATGATCTTGCCCTCTTTAAGCTTATCGCTAAGGTTCTCACCATAGAGCTGAAGGTCTCTTTTGGTCTTATCCAGGATGTGCCTCACGTTTGATGATATAGTCGGGTTGATGAACGCTTTACGTGTCTGGAACTGTTTTTGATGAAGATCTGCCGAGACTTTTCCTGCGTCCCAAAGCGTACCCAGTAACTTGAGCTTGTCCACTTCCACGTTTTCTTCTATGAGAGAGTTTATTGCTTGGCCGACAGCAACCATCGCCAAGCCGATTTTATTTTGCGTTTCAGCGAAACCCTTGTCCCGCTTTTTCTCGTTTTCTTGAAGTTAGCTAACAAGGGACCACATCTGTCCACAATGTCTACACGAAAGACTGTTTCTTTCAGTGTTACATCAGCTGGGTTCACTCCAATTATTTCCAAAACCTCTTTGGTCAATAGCTGCTTTGGAGTGCCATCTTCAGGGTTCGTGTCTGGATTTTTCTCCCCTGTTAAGAACAGCTCTGTGTAATATGGTTGTGAAAAATAAATATTCCGACTACTGAAAGTCGGGAAAAATTACATCGACCGGGCGTAAAAATATCGACTATATAAGTCGGCATTTGGGCATCGTCTATAAAGTCGGAACTAATAAATCGATAGCGTCTACTGTGAAAAATCGGAGTTGATACACCGACTGGGAAAGTCGGAATTGATACATCGACTGTAAAAGTCGGAATTAATTCATCGACTATAAAAGTCGGAATTAATACATCGACTGGAAAAGTCGGAATTAATACATCGACTGTAAAAGTCGGAATTGATACATCGACTCTAATAGTAGGAATTAATACATCGACTGTAAAAATCGGAATTAATGCATCGACTGTAAAAGAAGGAATTGATTCATCGACTGTGAAAGTCGGAATTGATACATCGACCGTAAAAGTCGGAATTAATACATCGACTGTAAAAGTCGGAAATAATACATCGACTATAAAAGTCGGAATTAATACATCGACTGTAAAAGTCGGAATTAATATATCGACTGTAAAAGTCGGAATTGATTAACCGACTGTAAAAGTCGGAATTGATACATCGACTGTAAAAGTCGGAATTAATACATCAACTGTAAAAGTCGGAATTAATACATCAACTGTAAGAGTCGGAATTGATTCATCGACTGTAAAAGTCAGAATTAGTACATCGACTGTAAAAGTCGGAATTGATACGTCGGCAGTACAACCCCGACCATAGAGGTCCGAAATGATATTTGAACTATAGAATATGGAATTATGTAATATGAATAGCTTGACTGTTCTGCAGTCGGCAAAAGAAAAAATCTATCAACTGGTGTGGGTTGCAAACTATCGGTCGATAAAGAAGATAATCTCCTAGCGACTGTCGTTAACCCGGTACACATCGCGGCTAATCGTAGTCGCACCCTACTTGTTATGCAAATATTTCCAAACGCTCAAATGTATTTTAAATTTACCTGATTTCGATCCCCGCGGTATACGAGATCTGCTTGAAGATCTTCTACTGGTCGAGAATCTGCTGTGGGGACGAAGAGATCCAGCGGGGAATCTCGACGATCTCGATGTATGGCTACTGTTTCAGCTTGAAGAGCCCGATGCTGAGGTCCGAGCCGCTCTTCCTCGACGATGTGAGCGGGATCTCGTTCTGCAACGTCTCCTGGAAACGCTCCTAGATCGACTACTGTTCTTAGAGCAGTCTCTCTTTCCACACGAACATGGCCGCCGTGGATATTGAGAGCGTCGATACCCATGTTTCTTTTTAGGCCTTTTCCTCACATATTTCTGCAGCTCCTGAATCTGCTTCTGTAGCTCAGCAATCTGCTTTTCTGATTTTCCCATTTTCTTTTCACGAAACTCAATTAATGTTTAAAATAATACGATAAAACTATACTTTCACTCTGTGCCATGTGGCTAACGCGCACAACGAATCGTTTATGGGACTAGGAACACGAAACACGAAAGAGAGGAAACTAGAGGTTTTTTCTCTCTGTTATAACTCTGAAAGTTGTGGCGCATCGCGAAGCGAAGAGGTACTACGTACGTAATCATCGAAGAACGAGGCTAAATATAATAGTAACAGTATTCATACTATATACACCTGAAAAAATTAACCTCAAAATTGACTCATGCATTAAATGAAGAATCACGCGAAACATTAAATTCACCAATTTCTTCCATTTCTTTCAAATGGGGATCGAGATATAAATAGAAGACCACCGAAGTCTTCCAAAGCTTTCAGATCGGCAATCATCCTACGCCAGAAAACCAAAGTCTAAGCGTGCATTTTCGGCTTACACACGAACTCACAGGGGTAATCATGCACCTTCTGTTTTGCGGCTCCCAAACGGTAGGTACGGTGGGGGTAAATTTCATCCACGATCTGGCAGCTCTGCCTTAAGTGGACACGCCTGGACGGTGGTGTCCAAAAATGAGTGCGACTGTTCGTCGTCACTCGAGTTTTGGTAAACGACCTTTTCTGGGATTGCACGGGGCGGTGCAGGCACCAAGGTGTCCCCGTGGACCTTTTGTGGAGTACCGTCTTTCAAAACCCAGTAAACGTCCCCCGAGGTGTTCTCTAGGATTTGATATGGCCCAATCCGGGACGGGGCGAGTTTATAATTGAATCCTTCCTCCTTGTTGGAAAGTGAATGACTCTTCAGTGTAAACCCAGTCTCCAACTGAAAAACGAGGGGGGGGGGGGGGGGGGTCGATGTTGGTGCGGGCACGTAACCGGATTGGTAATTAGCCTGGTGATGTCGGGCCTTTTCTTCTCTCTGCTGATATTCATCGGATTCTTCCAGGCTACGCATCTCCCGGAAACGCCATTCCCCAGGTCTGAGAATTGTTCTCCCGAAGAGCAGATAGCTTGGAGTAACCCCAGTTGCAGCGTTCCGTTGTCACCGTAAACCAGAAAGGAGTGCTGGAAGGTGTCTGTCCCACGTACGCTGGTTACTCACGTAAAGGCGAAGCCTGAGGCCCTTCTTGACCTGCTGGTTTCGACGTTCCGTGGGATTTACACGGGGGTGATAGACGGGCGTCATCCATAACTCGCAGTCCCAGTTTTTTGCGGCTATATCCTAAGTGTGACCCGTGAATTGTGGTCTATTGTCGCTCAAGATTCGTTTTGGCTACCCGAAACGAGAGAAAACTTTTTCCTGGAACAACTTGACCGCGCTCGAAGCGTCACAGACACGCATGGGGGATGCCTCGGCCCATCTCGTAAATATGTCTGTAACCAGCATAGTGTGTATGTTTCTTGGCTTGTTCTTGGATACGGTCTCATAAAATCAACTGCGACAGATTCCCATGCAGTCCTGGCTGGTTGTGCTCGTTGAAGAGTTGGTCGTTGTCCATGTACCGGTTTGCAGCAGATACACAGATGGCATCCTGCGACGTACCGACGGATTTCCCGATTCATGCCCATCCAGAAGAAAAATTCACGTATTGAACGGATTTGCCATTCACCGCCGACCACGTCACGGCGCCAAAAACCGTTTCTATCAAGCTTGTTAGATACAAGAAAATTTTCTTCCTCGTGATAGACGGGACCACGTGCTCTGATTTCTCTCCATCTAATTACGTCGCGGGTTATCATAGGATCCAATTGTTGGGCCTCCATAATTTCTTCAAATATGGAGGGAGTATATAGGGCACTAAGAGCTGGGACTGATTTGTCGATGTTCGTTATAATCACCGGACGGGTAGGGGGTAACATCTGTTCTAGATCCGGTTCACCCGGGACTAACACGGCCGAGTTGGGAAATCGTGAAAGGGCGTCAGGTAATTCATTTTCCTTGCCCGGAATGTGCTCGACCTTAAAATTAAATTGCCCCATCAACAATAAATACCAACGATTCAATTTCGCACACGTATCCTTTTGATCTTCCAACCACGTCAGGGCCTTACTGTCCGTACGGAGAGTAAATGGTCGGTATTCCAGATAGGGTCGGTAATGTTGAATCGCCCAAACAACGACCAAACATTCTTGTTCGTTACAATAATATTTGGTCCCCGCAGGTGAAAATTTCGCACTTGCGTATGAAATTACGTTTCACGTTCCGTCAGGCTTTTCTTGCAGCAAAACGGCTCCCACCCCCCTTGCGCTCACGTCGGTTTGTAATATAAAAGGCAAAGAGGGGTCCGGGCGATTCAACGAACGCGATTTAGTAAACGCGGTTTTTACCGCTTCAAAGGCGAGTATTTTCTTGGGAGTCATTTTAAATGGTCGTTTAGGCGACAGTAAGTCCGTTAGAGGTGCGAGAATGTGTGAGGAATCAGGAATGTATTCCTTCACCCAGTGACACGTGCCGTTCAAAGATTGTAATTCGCGGCGTGTTCGGGGTAAAGAGGTATTGCGAATTGCATCGATGTGCTCTGACTGAGCTGCGTTACTGTCAGAGCTAACCAAGTGACCAAGGTAGGGTAATAAGTCGCGGCCGAAGTGACATTTTGCGGATGAAATCGTGAGCCCGTAGATATCGAGGCGTTTGAGAACTAAGACGATGTGCGCTAGATGTTCCTGCCAATTTCGGGAGTAAATAATAATGTCGTCTAAATGCGCCAATGCGAAAATACCCCATTGTTCAGCCAGAACATGTATGGGGCAAAAGCGGTGCCAGTGTGACCCAGGTCAGTCCTGACAACGCGGGGGTCGGTTGGCCGGAGTGCCGGCGTTAAGAGTGGGAGGTGACTCGACGGCGGCTGTATTAGATTTGCTACCAAGTCTTCAGCCTCAGCTTGGGTGACTCGTTCAAACAACTCATTAAAATTCTTTACATTAGCAGACCGGATAACCATTTTAATTGAAGGCCGTAAGGACTCGATCAATAAAGCTACGAGGTCGGATTCGGGAGATTCCGGACGTAATCTCAACGATAATAAATATTTTTGCTGTAGGAAAATTCCGACCGGTTCTTTCTCTTATTGCCCACTTGAGTAAAGTTTAACTTGTAGACGGATTAATGCGGTATTTCCGGCGTATCGTTGCGATAGTAAGTCACAGAATTTTCCCCAGGGAAGTGCTAAATTTTTATACGTTTCTCACCACTTTCCGGCCGAATCGGTTAGAGATTGTGTTACTAACCGGGTCCATTGTGGTGGAACTATTGACGATTGCGTAAAATAAGTGACGCATTCGGCTAAAAAGGTGTTAGGATCTTCGTGATCTAAGCCGGCGAAGGTATGCCGTGGTGATTCTGAGGTTCTTAATATCCGGACCACTCCGCGCCAGTCACTAAGCGTTGGGGGTGGTAAGTTTACGGAAGTTGCCAGTTCGTTGAGGCAGATGAAAGAGTTTTGAGGTGTTTGTGTATTAAGCAGAAGTTGTAATTGCTCCATGAGCAAAATATTCTATCGTAACAGGGCATCTAATTGAAGTTGGTAATTTGATGGAATTTGAGCATTTTGCTGAACTTGGTTGTTCTGAAGGGATTGCAATTTTGCTCAATTTAATGGTCCTGAACGGGTGCAATATTCAATAGTGGTTGACTATTTTGCTCCTGTAAACTGTTTTGGGATTGTTGGATATCGTGCTCATTTTGAGGGTCCTGGGCGGAATGATTATTCGACAATGGTTGATTATTTTGATCGTTTAAACCATTATGAGAGTGTTGACTATTTTGCGGGTCCTGGCAAGGTAAAATATTCAGCGGGGGTGAATGTTGGACTGGTGGAAATTCTAAGAAGTCCTGTTTCGACATTGTGTCTAATGAGAAGCATCGTAATCGCTGAGAATCAATTACGATAAGTCGCGAGAATTATTAAAAGGGCGCCACTGAGTTTTTGGGTTATACCCTGAAACCGAAAGAAAATGATTTGATAGATCCACCGCGTTTCTCAGCGGGTGGAGTGTAGACCATGGCCTCTTAAGGGTGTATGTAAATTCGATCTTTCAATCATGAATGAATCAGGAAAAATTGGAAATTAGAAAAATGAGCAAAATTTAAAAAAAAACTTCCTAACCCCACGTTTAGGCCGCCAAATTGATACCCCCTGAGTAATAAGAATAAGTATTATATAAATTCAGGGGTTGTAATCAATAGGGAGTCCATCTTGTGATCGAAAGGAAAAAATATTTCGAAGAACCGCGCAGTATTCCAAGGCGTCTGTGGTAGGCTTCACCTGTAATCACCACACGGATGAGTCCGCACAAGTGAATCCGGGACAAAACGCCGTTAATCATAGAGTTTGTCTCAGTCGGGAGAATAAATGAGAAGGACCGAAGGGGACCGCGCGAAGGGATCGCACCCGTGGGGAACAACGCGGAAAACTCGCTCGTAAGTCACTACCTAAAGGTAGTAACTCCCGAAAGGAGTCCTAGTCCTAGGTCGTTCGGTCGACAGCCCAGTAGTTGTCAACCGCCGATCCTAGGACTGGGTATCTGCCCGGTATGGCGTCTGATGCGCGTGGATGCTGAGGTATACACTCTGGTATCCGAATTTTGATCGAGTATTTTAGGGGGAGGATAGGAGTTAAAAAAAAAGGGTGGCGAAAACGGAATAATAACGGCTGCAATTTAAAGATGGAAAGAAACCAATTTAATTTAGGAAATATAAGTGTACAGGTTGACAGGGGATCGTCGGTAGGAGCGCAGAGTACTCAGTGATCTGTCACACTTGTCAGTCGAGAAGATACTGATTTTTCGTCCTGCTGATTTTCACAGCTCCCGACCGTCGAGCAAAACCTGCGCGCATTCCAGCGGTGGGGAGGACGGATCGGGCCCTGCCATTGGTCGCCCGCTTCTCTCACCCACTGGAATACGACAAGAAATTGCCGTTAGCCGGTTCGCGGGAATTCTCTCACCTAAGACGGTTAAAGCTTAGCGGAATCGAATCGCAGTTATAGGTTTGAAATTGCAACCCTTCAACTTCCGAGAATAAGTCGGCCGACTTATTCTTGAAAAACGGAGAATTGGAATCCCAAACCGATCTTGAGAATTAAACCGATGGTCGTTAATAGGTGAACTATATCAAGTTTTCAACAAAAAAATAATTTTGAATAATTTAATTTTTAACAGAAGTTAACTGTTTACTCAGTAATTTTATTTCCAACCTAAAAGATGAATCTTAAACTAAAATTATAATTATTCAACTGGAATACTTGAATTTTCAACCAACAAGAAGAATTTTTAAACAAGAAGATTAAATTTCAAAGAAAAAAATAATTTTCTATTCAAAAAGATCAATTTTAATTCAAATTGTTGAATTTTGAACCAGGAAAAATGAATTTATTAGCTGAGTTTTTAAGTTAAAAATGTGAATGTTCAGCCAAATAGTTGAAATTTCATTTTAAAAAAATATTAGTTTTTATTTTAAGATCGAACAGAAATCTATTTTCTTATAAAGAAATTGTTTATGCTAAAAAATCTTGCAAAAGATTGACAACTAAAAACCAACGTCCAAACTGCCCTACTTTTCGGCTCATCAAAAACAAAAAAAACAATTGAAAAAAGAGGGAGAAAATAAATTTTCCACCAAAAATGAAACAGTTCAATTTTCTCTTTAAAATTTCAACTAAAACCCGAAAGGTCAAATAAAAAAAATTTTCTTTTTCAACCAAAGAAGATTTCAACACCAGAATACGAATTTTCAACAAAAACTATAATTTTCCGCCAAAAAGTGAAATTTTCATCAAAACAGTTGAATTTTCAACCAAAAAGAATGACTTCACAACAAAATTGACGAATTCGCCACTGAAAAATAAAATGCGCAATTGAAAATACAATCGTCAGGAGTAAACAGAACAAATTTAATTTTCCTTCACAATTAATATTCAAAGATCAGAATTTTAATCTGGTGACATTTTTAACGTACAATCTTTTATAAATTAAATAAAACTATTTCAAATTAAAATTTAAAAATGTCAAATTTATTTATTTAAACCAAAAAAGATTACTCTTTCACCATAAAATATCAATTTTTCATCCAAAAGGAGGATTTTTTTTTATTAGTTAAATTTTTTAATAAAAAATATGACTTTTTAACAAAGTATAGTTTAATTCTCAACCAAAGAATTAAAATTTTAACAAAATGGTGGAATTTTTAACCAATTTTTTTTAATTTTTAAACAAATGGTCGTATATGTTAAAAAAAAATTAAAGATCAACCAAAAACAATTATATTTTTTAGAAGAGGCTTGAATTTTCATCAAAAAAAAGATAAATATTTAATCCAAAGGGACGAATTTTCTGTCTAAATAGTTTTTTCTATCTAAATGCTCAATAAATCAGTTGAATCTTCGTCCTAAACAGATGATTTTTTTTTTAAATACTTGAATTTTCAACAAAATAGTTAAATTTTTAACAATATAGTGGAATTTTCAACTAAAAAAAATCAAAGTTTAACCAATTCAAGATAAATTCGCAACGTAAATTTATTAGTTGATATTTTAACAACAAAAAAAAAACGATTTTTCAACCAAAAAAAAATAATTTTTAACAAATGGTTCAATTTTTAACCCAAAATTCAAATTTTCAACCAAAAATACGAATTTTCTACAAAAGAGTTGAATGCTCAACTTAAAAATATTAATTTAGTATCAAAAAATACATTTTAACTAATGTAAGAAGAATTAGTTTTCTACCAAAGAAGACGAATTTTCAACTGAAAAATACTAATTTTAAATATGAAAAAAACGAAGTCTCAACAAAATAGTTACATTTTCAACCACAAGAATTAATTTTTTTTAAAGCGGATGAAGTTTTACCCAAGTAACTGAATTTTTAATTCAAAAATAATATATTTCTAAGATATTTCGAACAAAAAAGATTTTAAGTTTTAAAAAGAACCAGTTAAATTCATCAAGAAAGATGAAATTTCGACAAAATATTTCAGTTTCCAACCAAAAAGAATGACTTTCTAAAGAAATTGGCGATTTTGTCAGAAAAAAAAACAACTTTTTAACTAAAAATATAGTCAAAAGGAAGTCACTGAAAAATAAAGAAATTCCCACTCTGCTCTAATATTTCAATAATGATTAGCTTACCGTTAAAATTCCTTTGAAACGGAAACATTTTCCACAAAATTCGCACGTAAAAGGCATTGCCCCTGTGTGTATTCGATGATGTTCTCGCAGTGTTCCTTTTTCTCGAAAAGTTCTTCCACAAACAGCACATTGATGAGGTTTCGCACCAGTATGAACAGTCTCATGCTTTTTTAACTGTAGAGGGGTCTTGAAACTAAATTAAGCACAGAATTATGCATTTTTTTTATAAACTTCAATCCTACAATGAATTATGATGTATAACAGGGTGTCTACTCAAATCCTGGTAACAATTTCCAGACAATTCCAGGGTATAGAGCCAATTAAAATATTTCTAATTTTTATAAACAATCGACTTGGACTCACAAGTTTATTATAAATAATATTTTTTTATAAATAATACAGCTTCAAATTTCTAAAATTTCAAGTTAAAATATTGAATTTTCAATAAGATCAATGAATTTTTAACAAAATAGTTGAATTTTTATCGAAAAAATATAAGTTTTCAAATAGAAATGGAATTAGGGTGGCCGTTTTTGTCAGAAAAAAGTTCCCGGTTTTTTCCCGGTTCACATACATTTTTTACATTAAATGAAATAAAAAAAATCAAACACTAAATTTAATTCTTCCATTCGAAGCAATAAGAACTGAACTGCAAATGAAAGCACTCAAAGTGAAACTTTTGAATTTTTAACTTCGAAAATTGAAGTTTAAAATTTGTTGCATTCGAAAATTATACCATTTTAAGCAATTTTAAACTCTAATTCCAGCTTAGAATTGGTTAAAAATTGAAAATTCCATATTTAAATGCGGAATTTTAATTCTTTTCAAAAAATGTCCTGTTTAAATCCAGAATTTTAATTCTTTTTGAAAATTTTCCTTTTCAAGTAATTGTAAGAATTATAACTTTTTGGACAAATTCCCTATTTCAATTCATGATTTAATATTTTCGAAAATACCTTTTTTTAACACTAAACAATAATTTTGATGGAAAAATTCAATTTTCCATTGAGAATTGTTATTCTCTTGGATAAATTCCAGTTCCAACTCAGAATTGGTTAAAAATTGAAAATTCCTTGTTCAAATCCGGAATTTAATACTTTTCATAAATTTCCGTTTCCAAAACGAATTTGAATTTTTGTAAAATTCCCTGTTCCAATTCATCATTTTAATCTTTCTCAAAAATGTCCCGCTTCAACTTAAAATTAGAATTCATTCTAATAAAAGAATCCCTGTTCCAGCTCGAAATTTATTTAAGTTTTAACATTCCCTGTACCAAGAAGAATTATAATTCTTTTGGATAAATACCAGTTTCAATTCAGAATTGGTTAAAATTTGAAAATGCTCTGCTTGAACTCAGAATTATAATTCTTTGGAAAAATTTCCCGGTTATTATTCTTAATAAATTCTGGTTCCAACTATAAATTTATAAAAGATTGAAAAATCTCTGTTTAAATTATGTTACATTATTTTAATTTTAAATGGGTTCACAACTTCTGAATATCTTTTAAAATTATTTGAATTTCAAATACTTAAAAAAAATCATTTTCAATTTTCCTAGCAATCTTAAAAAATGTTATTATTAATGTTATTTTTAATTACGTGGTTTAAAAATGGAATATTTTAGACTGCAATTTAATAAAAGCATTCATAAATATATTGAGTTATTTTTAAATTTAAAATAGTTAATAAAGTTTCAATTGCGAACTGATGCCGCAATCATTTTTTTAAATTAATTATTATTTATTTTTTAAATTTTACCATGCAATTCAAATTTAAAAATCATAATTTAAATCACATTCACAGTTGATCAACTAAAAATGTTTGTTATCAAAAATCTTCGATTTTAAACAGTTCTAATTTGTAATTGCTAAAGTCTTCAAAACTCTATTTTGAAATTCTTTTAAGTCAAATACGCATTCTAAAGTAAATGCTATCATAATTAAAAAGATAGCAATTTAACTAATTATTTAAAAAACGGTTGAAATCTAAGTTGACGGATATTTTTCCTAAAAATTTTTTTAACTCCCGGTCAAAAAATTAATTTAATTTAATTTTTCAGTTAACAAAATTAATTTTCAATTAAGATGTTGAATCTTTAACTGGAATAGATTAATTTTAAACAAAAAAAAAACATTTTTAACTAAAATGATGAATATTTAACTGGAAGACTTGAATTTTCAAACAATCCGATTCATTTCCGAACCAACAAATTTTTTTTCTACCAAGAAAGACGATTTTTCAACAAAAAACATGAAATTTCGACTAAAAATGACAAATTTTTAACCAAATAGTGGAATTTTCAACTAAAACAGGTCAATTTTCAACAATAAATGAAATAATTCAATTTTTAGTTTGTAAAATTAATGAATTTTAAACTAAAAATATAAAATTTCGACTAAAGAAGACAAAATTTCAACCAAATAGTTGAGTTTTGAACTAGAAAAGATCAATTTTAACCAAGATAATTAATTTCTACAAAAAAAAGACGAATTTTCAACTAAAAAAAAATTGTTGAGCAAAAATTGATTAGTTAAATTTGCTGTTAAAAAAATTAATGTTCAACCATAAGGACGAATTTTCAACTGAAATTATGAATCTTCAACTGGAACAGATGAATTTTAAACCAAAAAGATTAATTTTCAAACAGAAAAGACGAATTTTCCAAGACAGACAATTTTTCAACAAAATATACATCAAATTTCAACTGAAAAAGACAACTTTTCAACCAAATACTGGAATTTTGAAATAGAAATATCAATTTTCAACCAAAAATGAAACAGTACAATTTTCAGTTTAAAAAATTAATTTTCAACCAAACAGATGATTTTTCAACTAAAATGAACAATTTTTAACTGGAATAGTTGAATTTTCAACACAGATAATTAATTTCTGCAAAAAATCAAACAAGTATAGTTTTATCTTCAACCAAAAAGGTTACTTTTAACTAAAATAAAGAATATTTAATTGAAATACTTAATTTTTCAAACAAAAAGGTTAATTTTCAAACAAAAAGATTAATTTTCTACGAAAAAAACGACTTTTCCAAAAAAGACATGAATTTTCAACTAAAAACGACTAATTTTTAACAAAAAATGGAATATTTAAATTTTATGTTTAAAAAATTGATGTTTAGCCAAAAGGACGAATTTCCAACTAAAGTTATGAATCTTTAACTGAAACAGATGAATTTTAAACCAAAAAGATTAATTTTCTACCAAAAAAGACGAATTTTCCCAAAAATTACATGACTTGAAAACTAAAAATGACCAATTTTGAACCAAAAATGGAATAGTTAAATTTACAGTTAAAAAAAATATTAAATTTCTACCAAGAAAGACAATTTTTCAACCAAATAGTGGAATTTCGAACCAGAAAAGATCAATTGTCAACCAAAAATAAAATAGTTCAATTTTCAGTTCAAAAAATTAATTTTAAACCAAGATAAGTAATTTCTACAAAAATAGGACGAATTTTCAACTGAAAAAGAAAAATTACCGAAAAAAATTGACTAGTTAAATTTTCTGTTAAAATGAATTGAGGTTCAACCAAACGGACGAATCTTCAACTAAAATGATGCATCTTTAACTAGACTAATGGAATTTTCAATAAAAAAAATTAATTTTTAATTAAGATTAATTTTCAATCAAACAAAAAAACGATTTTTCTACGAAATACATGAATTTTCAAGGAAAATAACTCATTTTTCAACCGAAGAGGTGAATTTTCAATTAAAATGATGAATGCTAAACCAAAAAATTAATTTTTAACAAACAAGTTTAACTTTTAACCAAGTAATTACATTTTGATAAAAAAATAAATGAATTCTAAACGAAAAATGTAGTAGTTGATATTTCAACCAAAGAAAATTTTTATTTTTAATCAAAAATAGTTCAAATCAACCAAAAAAGACTACTTCTCAACATCAGTTGAAGTATCAACTGAGAAAGACTTTTCAGTCAACAGAGAAAAAATTGCAAAGAAACTGTTTTTATTTTTTAAATAAAATAAAAGAATTTTTAACAAAATCCATGAATTTTCATCAAAAAATTATATACTTTTAACCAAAAAATAGAAGTTAAATTTTCCGTTAAAAAAATTAATTTAAAAAAAACGAGTTTAAAACCAAGAAGGTAAATATAGAAATATAAAGCTACTTATAAACTAAACATTTCTTAAATTAGAGGTTAAATTATTTTAATTTCCAAATACACTAAACATCTTTAAAAGGCATCCAAATTTTATTTCAAAATCCTGAAAAATCTTCATACTGTTTTGGACTTTTTCAAATTTTAAATTATCTTTGACATTTTTTCATAACTTCTAAACATTTTTATAATTATCTGAATTTCTCCCAAAAACTTTCCTAAATAAAAAAAAATCCTGCAAAATAAAAAATATTTTCTTAAAAATATTCTAGATTCTTTTTCGGAAATTTTGAAAATATTTGTAAATATTCTTCTAAAGTTAATTTTTCAAAAAAAAAATAATAAAAATTTTCCTAAGAAACTTAAGAAAACGTTTTTTATTGTTTTGAAGTCTTTTACCATTCTTGCGAAACTTCTCAATTTTTGTCAGAAATCCGCAAAAAACAATATTTGGCTTTAAATTAAGCCATCCTGGGCTATTCGCACCGACAGTTCGTTTAAATTATTTGAAATAATTTCAAATTTTACATTAATTTTGATTCTTTTTAAAACTTCGGCATTTCTCTTCAACTTACTGGAACTTTTTCTAGGAACAATAGATGTTCAATATTTATTTACACAACAAAATCCAACAATTTCACTTAAAAATGAAAAGTTGTTAAATATAACAATTAAAACCGTAATGTTTAAAAGTTTATTTCTTTTTTCTTAATTTTTAATATTTATTTTCTAATAACTGATTTTAAATAGTAAAAAATTTCTGAATATTAATCAACTGATCTTTTACTGAATTAAAAAATGTCAAATTCTCAAATTTTAGACTGTAACATAATCTGAAATGTAATAAATTCATTTACAATAATAAATTGATAAATAAAAATTTAATAACTAATTAAGAATAATTATAAATATACATTTTTAAATTTATTTCGAAATTGAAAATAGTTTATAAAGTTTCAATCGGGCGTTCACATTTGCTTCATTACTGTGACTTTCAAATTTAAACGTTTTAATTTTTAACGTTAAAATCTGGAAATTTAAATTTGGAACTTATTCCGAATCATCTGGTAAAATCAATTTTATTATTATGCACTTGTTAATCATTAATGTACAGTTCAACGTTAAAAATCATAATATATATTTTCATTTCTCAACCAAAAACTTTTTAAATCCAAAATTGTCGATTTCGAACGCTTCTATTTTTTTAAATCTTTAAAACGGAATTTTTCAAATGATAGATTATCGACTTAAACTGTAAACTAAATGATATAATTAAAACATATAACAATTCAACTAATTATGTTTAAAAAAAAACTTTAAAAATCAAACTTAAACAAATTTTTTTCTCTAAATTATTATTATTATTGCAATTTAATAAGAAAATTATGCATAATCTCGAAAAAATTTTCTGGCTTTGAAAAAAAGTACCCTGACATTTTGCCCTGTACATTTATAAAATTAAACAACTTACGCTTTGGGACACTGGCTACAATTGTAAGGTTTATCAACAGAATGCGTCAAAAAATGCGCTTCCAAATTTCCCTTTTGTATGAAACTTTTACCACACTGATCACAAGTGAAGTTTCTTACGCCTGAATGGATCCGTTTATGCGTTACCAAATTCGGTTTAGTGGAAAATCTGCAATTTTCGTATTTTTAGGTAATAAAACTTTAAACAAGTTTTATCAAATGCAGGGATCACAGAATTTCAGTAGTTTAATTTTAACTAAAAAAGGAGATTTTTTCAGGAGAAAAAAAGGAATGAAAAGGTGATTTTGTTCATTACTAAAAACTTTTTATAACATATGGGTATCGCGTAAATCGCTTTTCTAATCAAATATTGGAAAATATATAAACAGAATTGCAAAGTGCTCATGTTTCAATTTTTGTAATGTATTTTTATCAGTCAAGAAAATATTGTAGCGCAAAATAAATTAATGTTCACGCAAATAATACAGTTATGAAATTAAAATTATTTCGAAATTTCGACTTTGGGATTGAAATTTCAAATGTTTTGTAGAAAATTCGTATTTTTGGCCTAAAACTCAACAATTTGATTGGCATTTATTTTTCTTGAATGAATGAAAAATCTTTTTTGATGCAAAATTCGTTTTGAAATTTTAATATTTTTGGATTCAAATATAAACCATTACTTTTTCCGTTGAAAATCCGCTTTTTTTCTGTTGAAAATTATTTTTGTCTTGAAAATTAGACTGTTTTGTAGAAAATTCGTATTTTTGGCCTAAAACTCAACAATTTGATTGACATTTCTTTTTCTTTGATGAATGAAAAATCTTTTTTGGTGCAAAATTTGTCGTTTTGGTTTTAAAATTAATCTTTTTTGGTATAAATTTATTCTTTTTTGTTAAAAATTCAACTACGAGTTAAAAGTTAAACTATTTTATTAAAAAAAAAAAATTTGAATAAAAATTTATTCATTTAGCTGAATTAAAGTTAAACACGGTTTTTATTTTAAATTTTGATATTTTTTGAGTCATAAACTATTACTTTTACCATTGAAAATTAGCTTTTTTGTTTTTTAAAATTCAACTATTTGGTCAAAAATGAGACTGTTTTGTAGAAAATTCGCCTTTTTGGCTGAAAATTTAAAAAATTATATCACATTTGTTTTCTTTTTTGAGTGAATAATGTTTTTTGGCTAAAAATTCATCATTTGTTTTGAAAATTCATCTCTTTTAGTATAAATTTAATTTTTGTATGTTAAAAATGCAACTATTTGGTTGGAATTTAATTAATTAATGATTCAACTATTTTATTCAAAGATCGCCTTTTTGATGATTTGATTAAGGATTCAAATATCGTGTTAAAAATTCGTTTTCTTTATGAATTCAACTGTTTTTCATTTAATATACAAATATTTTTGGACTTAAATATCAATTGGGGCATTTTTCAGGTTTTTTTGGAGAAAATTATATTTTTTATTAAAAATTCATATTTTCGGTTTAAAAAAAAACTGGTTTGTACACTATTCATCTCTATTGGGAAATATTAAATATTGTTTTGTCAAAAATAAAACTGGTTGAAAATTAATTTTAATTGAAGTCAACTATTTTTATTTAATAAATTTGTAATTTTTGGATGAATTCAACTCTTTTTTTATTTCAAATTAAAATATTTTTCATTTTTAATATCAAATATTATATTTTTCGATTGAAAAATTCACTCTTTTTTCATATTTTTTTTTCTTAAAAATTCAATGATTTCCTCATTTCTTATTATTTATGCACAATCAATTTCATTCAATCAACTATTTTTTTTTATTAAAAATAAAATCTTTTTGGTTGAAATATCAAATAATTTAACTGTTTTAGAGAAAATTCGTCTTTTGTTTTGAAAATTCAACTATTTTGCAAGAAACTACTTCATTCAAAATTCAACTTTTTTTTATACAAAAACCAACTGTTTAGTTGAAAATTCGTTTTTAATGACTTGGGAATACAACAATTTGGTTGGATTTTTTTTCTTGACTATAAAATCTATTTCGGTTCAAACCTCAACAATTTTATTGAAAACTCGTATTATTTGAATGAATAATTTTTTATTAAAAATAAAAGTATGTTTCATCATTGGTTGAAAATTTAATTATTATTAAATAGCTTTGTAGAAAATTAATTTTTTTTCTTGAAAATTCAACTTTCATGAAAGAAACTATTTTCTTAAAAATTCACACATTTTAAATTAAATATTGGTTTTTATTGACTACAAATTACAAGATATTTTGTTTCTTGACTAAAAAATCTATTTGGGTTGAAAAATGAACTATTACAATTATCATTAAAAAATCATTTTTGTTAGTTGAAAATTTATTAATTGCTTAAAAATTTAATAATTTTCTGGAATAATAAAATTGTTCTTAAGCTCACCCTTTTTGACAGAAATTTAACTGTTTTGGTAGAATCTATTTAGTTAAAAATTATTTTTTTTGTTGACAATTGAAATTTGAGGGATTCAAAATTCAAATGTTATTTTTTTAGAAAATATGAATTTTTGTTTAACTAATTTTAATTTCAAATAAACATATTTTTTTATTGAAATATCAGCTATGAAAGTTTTCGTTGATAATTTATATTTTTTTATAAATAATGTTTATTTTTCAGTTTCTAGGGATCCAATTAGTGTGTTTAAATTAAATTTGATAAAGCTTTGAAAATTTGTATTATAAGTTAATCTAAAATATATTAGCACCATCAATTATTAAATAATTAAATTATACTACAAACATAATTATTGATTCATTGAGTTTGTATCTAAATTCCATAAATTTGAAAAATAACTCAAATTTTTATTGAATCTTCTTACACTTCAAATTCAGTGCATGTTTAGATAAAATTATTCTGGTTACCAAGTAATTGAATCTTTAATTAGAAAAGATAAGTTTTAAACAAAAAATGGAATTGTTTAATTTTGAGATTAAACAAATTAATTTTTCACACAAAAAATCAAAAAGATGAATTTTCAAACTAGAAGATTAGTTTTCAAACAAGAAGATAAATTTTTTACCAAAAAAGACGATTTACAACAAAATACATTAATTTTTAACAAAATAGTTGAATTGTCAAAAGAAAAAGTTTATAATTCAATAAAAAATAGAATGGTAAAATTTTCAGTTAAAAAGTTAACAAAAAGTTTGGTAAGTTAGTAGATAATTTTTTAACAAAAATGGAATAGTTAATTTTTCAGTTAAAAAATTCATTTTCCACTAAAAAAAACAAAGAAATTTTCAACCGAAGTCATGATTTTTGAACTAAAATAATCAATCTGCAACTGAAATAGATCAATTTTACAATAAAAATTACTTTTATAAAAAGTAAAAGTAGTTTTATTTTCAACCAAAAAGATGAATTTTTAGTCAAGAAATTAAATGTTTTATCACAAAAACAACGATTTTCAAAACAAAATGCTTCAATTTTTAATTTAAAAATAGCAAGTTTTAATAAAAAATAGAACAGTTAAATGATCAGTTTAAAAAATTAATTTTCAACCAGACTGATGAATTTTCAACTAAAATAACGAATATTTAACTGGAATAATTGAATTTTCAACCAAAAAGATAAGTTTCTAAACAAAAAGATTAATTTTCTCCCCAAAAAACACGATTTTTTAACAAAATACATAATTTTTCAACAAATAAGTTGAATTTTGAAATAAAAAAGATTTTTCAACCAAAAATGAAGTAGTTTAAATTTTAGTTTAAAAAAATTAATTTTTCAATTAACTGATGAATTTTCAATTAAAATGATAAATCTTTAACCGAAATGTTGATTTTTCAAGAAAAAAGATTAATTTTCTACAAAAAAGAAAGAATTTTCCAAAAATACATGAATTTTCGACTAAAAGCGATCATTTTCAATCAAAAGTAAAATAGTGGTAAATTTGCAGTTAAAAAAATTAATTTAAAAAAAAAAACAACGAACTTTCAACAAAATAGTAAAATACGTTAATATAAAGCTACTTTTACAGATATAGAATCATTATTATTCAGCTTTTTATTCCAATTAAAACGAAAAGAAGCACGTTGTCGAAAAGTTCCCTGACTTAAAAAAAAAAATTCCTGACACTTCCAGTTTTTTCCAGGAATAAAAAAATTCCCTGACAATTCCAGGTGTTTCAGATATTCCAGGAAGATGATTTTTTTAGTTTAAGGGGTAAAATGGGGTAATAGGTTTAAAAAAAATAGGATAGACCGTGATCCCTGCAAGTATTTCTCATGTAAGTTGAAATAATATTGCTAAATTACCTCTTGTCGCACTGATCACACTGAAATCGATTTTTCATGTTTTCTGGCAAATGGCACCGGCTGTGAATGTACAACGCACTTTGCTGCCTAAAAGATTTTCCACAAGTTTGACACACATGCGGACGTTCTTGACTGTGAATTGCTTTGTGAGAATCTAATACTTTTTTATGAACAAATGATTTACCACAATCCTCGCATCTGTAACAAAGAGAGAAACTAAAAAAAAAAAGAACCCCACGAAAAAAAAAACAAAAAAAAATCTCAGTGTGGAAAATTACCAAATATTTAGATTAATTTAACTGTAATTGGTGTTAAAAGCTAATAAATTTTGAAACCTATATTTTATCTTAGATCCTGATGAAAGATGTGATAAGCTGAGAAATATTGTCGGGAATATATCGTTTTACTTACTTAAATTTAGATTTAGTTCTGTGCCTCTTAACATGGGTTATAAATCCATAATACTTGTCATAAACTTTACAGCATTGAACACACATGTACTTCGCCTGCTGATTATGTATCACTTCGTGATGAGTCTGCAATGCTTCTAAGCTCGGCAACTTGTCATTGCAATCCGTGCACAACCATGGATACCTATCTAATCCTTCCCCCCTTTGTCGACCAGGTTTATGTGGTTCTGCAGCTCGAGCTTCTATCATTTCCATATCAGATTCCGTACCTACAAATGTGCGAATTTCGTTAAAAACTTCATTCGCCAACACTCGATCAAACTTGCTAAACTCACTCACTCACTCACATCTCAACTCGAAATTCCCAATATAATTAAATTATCCAATTTCAGGGTGGCCGTTTTAATCGACGAAATAAATTCCCGGTTTTTTTCCCGGTTCGGAAACATTTTTCATGGTCAATGAAATTTAAAAAATGGAACTCTAAAGCTAAACAATTTTCCACTTGAGGTAATAAAAACTGAGCTGCAAATGAAAGCACTCAAAGTGGAACTGTTAAATTTTGAACTTTTAAAATTTAAATTAAAAAGTTTTTTTATCAAAAAATTTGGTATTAAAATACTCAATAATTTACGCGTATAAAATTCAAGGTACTAACATTTTTCAATATAAAAAAACATAAATCCACTTTATCATTTGCAATGCTCTAAATTGAAAAATCAATCAATGAACTTTAAAATTTTTTAAATTATATTATTATAAGGAATTTTAAGCTAGAAACATTAAATTTGAAAAATTTTAACTGAACACTTCTTAAATTAGAAATTCAATTATTTTCTTTTTAAATAGTTTAAACATCCTTGGAAAGCTTCAAAATCTTGAGAAATATAGAAGTTGTTTGAAATTTTTCATTTTTTTCGAAATTTTTTCAGAACTTCTAAATTTCTGTCAAAATTAATTGAACTTTTTCTACAATTTTCAGAAAATCGTGCAAATTTTAGAAAAATTCTTTACAATTTGGATGTATAAATAAGAATTGAACAATTATTATTTTTAGGCGAAATTTGAGTGATTTTAAGAGATATGTAGAGATTTTAAACAAAAAAATTAGATTCTTTTCAAGAATTGTGAAAGGCTTCAAAAGAATAAAATCATTTTCTTAAAATTCATATGAATATTAAAAATTATTTTTTATTTTGAAAAATTATTTTAAAAGAATATTTATAAAGTTTTCAAAGATTTAATCATGATAATTTTATCTTTTTTAAACTCCTAAATATCTCTTAAAATTACTCAAATTTTTTCTACAAACGTTCATCTGTAAATTATATATCAAAATTTAAAAATTTCACTAACAAATTAAGCATTTTTCGAAATTTTAACAATTCCAGGTTTTCTGTGTCAAACAATTCAGTCAAAGATTCTTTACTTCTAAATATTTGGTTTCAATTTACTTGTCTTAAACAAAAATTCAAATATTGCCAAATATTCCATAATTAATTTTTTTCAGTAAAAATTCCAAATTAAATGAGTTAAATATTGAATATTTTAGACTGAAACAATATTTTTAATTTAATGAAATCCTTTAATTAAGAATATATTATTGTGAAGTTATTTTAAAATTGAAAATAGTTTATAAACTTTCAGTCACACGTTCACATTTTTGTAATAACTAAGACTTTCAAATTTAAAGCGTGTAAATTTTTACGTTAAAATTTGAAAATTCTTAAATTTTTAACTGATTTAAAATCTTTTAGTCAAATCGTTTTTGTTCACTTTTTATTACTTAAAATACAGATAAATTAAAAAAATTATTTATTTATTTAAAACAAATTATTTTTATCGAAAATTTTCAACATCAAAGGCTTATCAAATTTCGAAGGTTTTTTTCTTTGGAATAGTTCAATTTTGAATATTTTCAATTTTAACTATTCGAAATTTAGAATTCTTGAATAATTATGATTAAAAATGAAAGATTCATTAATTTGAGATAATATAAATTAAAATGATGTAAATTTGAACGTTTTTGGAATATGTAGTTCAATTTGGAAGATTTAAAATAGAAAATTCTTCAATTCTGAAGATTCACAATTGAAGATTCTTTAATTCTGAAAGCATATAGTTCAAAATGATCTAATTTTTCATGTTCTTTTGCAATAGTTCAATTTTTAAGATTAAGAATTGAGAACTCTTCAATTTTAAAAATGTTAAAATAAAATTCCTTAAATTTTAATGATTTTGAAGACCAAAAATACAGTTTTCAATTCCTAATCTTCGAAATTGAAGAAATTTCAAATGTAGAACGTGAAATTTATACAAAGAACAAATTCTCGGTCGTATCTCAAGTCCATAAATTTGAAAAATAACTCAAATTTTTATTGAATCTTCTTATACTTCAAATTAAGTGCATATTCAGATGAAATAAATCTGGTTACTATATTATATTCAATTTAAACTGCGTCAAAAACCTAACCTTTTGGGTGAACCTTTTGTGTTTTCAACAAGGTAGATGAATTTTCAATTAGGTAATTGAATTTTCTACAAAAACAAACAATTTCTTAACAAATTCATAAATTCTCAACCAAGTAATTGAATTTTTAACTAGAAACGATAAGTTTTGAACCCAAAATAGAATGGCTCAATTTTCAAATAAAAAAAAAAATTTTTCACCAAAAAAACAAAAAAATTTTCAACCGGAGTGATTATTTTTTTAACTAAAATAAGGAATCCCCAATTGATATAGATGAATTTTAAACTCAAAATTAGTTTTAAAAAAAAAGTAAAAGTAGTTTCATTTTCAACAAAAAAGAATTTACGAAAAAATTATGTATATTTAAGTTTTTACCAAAAAAAGACGATTTTCAACCAAATATATGAATTTTTAACGAAATAGTTGAATTTTCAACAAAAAAATCGGTTTGCAATAAAAAATGGAGTACTCAAATTTTCAATTACCAAAATTAATTTTTCACTATAAAAACAAAGAAATTTTCAACGGAAGTGATGATTTTTTAACTACAATAATGAGTCTTCAACTGGAATAGATAAATTTTAAACTAGAAATTAGTTTGAAACAAGTAAAAGTAGTTTTATTTTAAACTAAAAAGATAAATTTTGCACAAAAATGATTAA
The DNA here is from genome assembly GCF_010883055.1 of Belonocnema kinseyi. Taxonomy (NCBI): domain Eukaryota; kingdom Metazoa; phylum Arthropoda; class Insecta; order Hymenoptera; family Cynipidae; genus Belonocnema; species Belonocnema kinseyi. Next base: position 61,011,883 of record NC_046662.1, on the reverse strand, counting down.
TATTTAACTGGGAAAATTCCCGGTTTTTTTTCCAGTTCGCAAACATTTTTCTTGGTCAATGAAATTTTAAAAATCGAACTCTAACGCCAACATTTTTTCCATTTGAATTAATATTAATTAAGCTGCAAATTAAAGCACTCAAAGTGGAACTCTTGGATTTTAAACTTTCAAAACTGAAGTTTAAAAGTTTTCTAATTCAAAAATTTGGTATTCAAATTTTCAAATCAACTAAACAATTTTTAATTAAATTCAGGTAAAATGTCAAATTAAAAATTGTAAGTTTTTATAAATTTAAATTCAGTTCCAAAATTAGAAATCCAGGTTATCATTTTCAATTATATAAATTAAAGTATCAATCAATGGATTACAATTCTTTCGAAACTGAATCATTTTAAAAAATTTGAAACTAGAAACATTAAAAATTGAACAATTATATTTTTCAAAGAATCTGAATACTTATTAAATTTAAAGTTAAATTATTTTTATTTTAAATACTTTAAAACCTCTTAAAATACTTCAAAATCTTGAAACACTGACATGTCGTTTTAAATTTTTTCAAATTTTAAATTATTTTGTTTCAGTTTTTCAGAACTTTTAAACATATTTTAAAATAATTATAACTTTTCCTACAAAATTTTTTTAACATCCTGCAAAATAAAATAAAAATGGCATAAAATCTTCCACATTAATTTTGGATAATTTTGTCAATCTTTCTAAATATTTAAAAATATTTTCTTTAAAATAATTTTTCAGAATAAAAAATCATTTTTAATTTTCCTATGCATTTTGTTATTCTTCTGAATAAAAAAAAATTTAGAACTATTATTCACTCTTGAAATTTTCTAATAAAATATTTTTCAATTTGAAATGATTTATTTGTTCAAATCTTCAACTAAAAATTTGAAAATTGTAAGATATTACATTGAAAATTAAAATAAATAATAAAAAACAAGATTGCTGTAATATAATTCCATTTTTTGAAAATATCTACTCAAACCCTTAAAAATGTCAATTATTTGAAGTAAATTGAAATCGCTCAAAAATTAATAATTTAAAAATTGCTAATAATACGTTCCAAGATTTAACCAATTCGATTTTAGTTGCAAAATTAAAAACCTACAAAAGTAAAAAAATCAAAATTTAGCGCTTATCATCAAAATTTAGAACTCTGAAATTTTAACATTGAATATTTAAATTAAGATAAAGAATACAAAACAATATTACTATTATGTGATTTTATTTTTTTGAAATTGTAAAATTTTAAACTTTTCAATACGAATTTACTTTATATTTAAGTCTAAAATTATTCAATTCAAAACTGATTATCAAGGTTTTTATTATGAAATTTTGAAATATTTAAAGCGAAATCATCATAAAATTTTGAATATTTGAATTAGAAACTATAATATTGTGAAATTTAAAATTCAAAACCTCCACAAATTGATCTAAAAATTGGTTGAAGAAAAAACTTTAGTTTCAAGGCCTCAAAGATTAAACTATTTTAGAATTGCACATTCAAAACTACAAATTAAAATAAAATTATAGAAAGTTTAAAGATGATAAATAATTGATTATAAGTATCATATCATGTATTGCGTCTGCAATAAAAAAATATATATTGAACGATTTTTCACAATTTAATTGGAAAAAGGTTATGAATTGCATAATTTTTAAGTCGAAGCTCTAACAATTAATTTATTTTATTTTGAATTGAAGGATTATGAAATTGAATGATTTCAAATGAAACTTTCGAAAATAGGACGTCAAAACATTAAAACAAAAAAGAAATTTCAAACCAAGAATTTTTAAGTAAAAAAGATCAATCTTTAGAAAAATCGAAAAGTTACATTTTCAATTAAAAAATTACCCAAATAGTTAAATTTTCAATAGAAAAAAGATTAATTATCAACAAAATAGTTCAACTTTCAACCAGAGATGAATTTTCAATTAAAAATATAAATCTTCAATAAAAATGATGTCAAACAGTAATTCAACCAAATATTTAAAACAAAAAAATTGAATACTCAAGCAAAGAAGAAGAATTTTTAAACAAAAAGTTGCATTTGCATTTTAAAAAAAAATTCTACTAAAACAGACAAATTTTTTAATCAAAACGATAAATTTTCAAAAAAATATTTGAATTTTCATCCAAAAAGGATTCCAGGTGACTTTTCAAGATAAATGACGAATTTTTTACCAAAAGGATAACTTTATAATAAAATTATTGAATTCTCTACCAAATAGTTACATTTTTATCCTAAAAAGAATAAATTTCTCTTAAAACAAATTAATTTTTATTTTTTCAAATATCTTTTAAATAATTGAATTTTCATCTAAAAAAAATTCCAGTTGACATTGCAATATCAGTATATGCATTTTTTAACCAAAAAATAAGTTTCTACGAAAAAAATTGAATTTTCAATTTAAAAAGAAGAATTTTCACAACCAAAAAAGATGAATTTTTAACAAAAAGCGTTTAATTTTCAACCAAACAGTTGCATTTTTATCCAATAAATATATAATTCGTGCTAAAACAGGTGAATTTAAAAATACAAAAGACAAACTTAAAAAAAGAGTGGAATTTTCAACCAGTTACATTTTTGGCCAAGAAAAATAAAAATTCTACTAAAAGAGGCGAATTAAAAAAAAAAAGAGTTCAATTTTTACCAAAAATTATTTAAATTGACTTTTCAACACAAAAATAAGAATTTTGAACAAAAAGTAAATTTTCTATAAAAATAGTTGTATTTTGAAGAAAAAACGTTTAATTTTTTTAAATAAAGTTGAATTTTCTACCAAAGAATATTAAAATGTTTAAAACAAAAACTTAACTTTCGAAAAAATAGATGAATTTTCAACAAAACGTTAATTGTCTATCAAATGGTTGAATTTTGAGCCAAAAATATAAATTTTAAACAAAAAAGTTAATTTCTAAAAAAAAAAATTACATTTTTTTAGTAAAATAGTCGACTTTTTAGGACCAAAAGTGGAGTTTTGTAAAAAAAGCCGAATTTTCTACAAAAAAAGGTAATTTTCAATCAAATAGTTAAATTTTAAACAAAAATACTTAAATTTTCAACACCAAAATCTAATTTTTAACAAAATAGTTGAATTTTCAGCCGAAAAAAGAAAAATTATACAAAAAATTGAATTTTTAACAACAAAATTAATTTTCCAACAGATAATTTAATTTTCTATGAATAAGGCTGAATTTATAAGCCAAAAAAAGATGAATCTTGTACAAAAAAGTTCAATTTTTAGCCAAAAAGTTAATTTTCAACCAATTGCTGAAATTTCTATAAAAATAGTTGAATTTTCTAGATAATAACTTGAATTTTTTGAAACAAATTTGAATTTTCTACCAAAGAATATTACTGTTTAAAACCAAATATTTGAATTTTTCAAACAAAAATCTAATTTTCGAAAAAAGTAGAGAGATTTTCAGTTGATATAGCTTTAACATAATTATTTTGTTATTAACAAAATAATTGAATTTTCAACCGAAAAAAGAAAAATTCTACAAAAAATTGAATTTTTAACAACAACAAAATTATATTTCAAAGAGATATTTTAATTTTCTATCAATAGGTTGAATTTATAAGCATTTTTTCAACAAATTTTGTACAAAAAAGTTCAACTTTCAACAAAAAGGTTAATTTTCAAACCAATAGTTAAATTTTCTATAAAAATAGTTGAATTTTCAATACAAAAAACGAATTTTTATCAGAAGAGTTAATTTTCTATCAAATGGTTGAATTTATAAGCCAAAAAGACGAATTTTCTAAAAAGAGTTGAATTTTCAAACCAAAAATATACAATTTTAACACAATAGTTAGATTTTCAAAAAAAAATAGTTGAACGCTTAAAAAAAAGAATTGTCTACAAAGCAATTAAATTTTCAATCAAATAGATGAATTTTCGAACAGAAAAAAAGAATTTTTAACAAAAAATTTCATTTTCCACTAAATAGATGAATTTTCTACCAAATAGTTGAATTTATAAGCAAAAAAAATGAATTTTCTAAATACAGTTAAAGTTTAAACCAAAAATGTTAACAAATAAAATAAAATTTCTACAAAGCAATTAAATTTTCCACCAAATAGATGAATTTTCGAAAGGAAAAAAAAACAATTTTTGACAAAAAGTTCATTTTGAACTAAATAGTAGAATTTTCAAGTCAAAATTACAACCTTTGCTACAAAACTGTGGGATACTCAACTCAAAAATATAAATTCTAATAAAAAAATTGCAATAATTTCATCCAAAAAAGTTGATTTTCAACCAAAATATAGATGAATTTTCAATCTGAAAGTACGAATTTTCTATCAAAGACAGTTAACTTTTTTACAAAAAAAAAGATGATTTTAATAATTATAAACTTTTAACCAAAATAGTATGATTTTCATATTGGGTTCTATTAATTCAGTTCGAATTTAAGCATATAAAAGTACAAAAAAAAGAGGCAACTTCCTTGAAAATAGGGAAAAAATAAGTCTGATATTGAATAAAATTTTTGTACCATAATCACTATAAATTTCCGAAACAATTTAATTAAAGTTTCCTTTTTTTTTAAAGGATGAAATCTAAAATGAGATGGATAAAAGTGTCTTGAAAAAAAAGTAACATGTGTGTGGCAGACCTGAATTTATATCTAAAAAATCGCTTCCTTTTTTTCCTGAAATTTCCTATCTTTACTAACCTGTCATATAATTATCTGGAATTTTAGCATTCAACTTCGCATCGAGTTCATTCAGCTCTTCATCTAAGTCCGAGGTCAATCCTAACTCAAGGTCCTCCATCTTTTGTGTTTGACTCCTCTTTCTGACCTTTTTTTTCGGCTGCTTAGGCGGATTCTTTTTCACCGCAGTCTTGCATTTCTTATTCTTTCCCTCTTCTTGAATTTCTTCAATTGCAGAATACCGCATACATTTAACATCTGTACTTTCATCGGTAAATAAAGTATCGCTAATTTCAACTGTGTCGGAGATTTCAACACTTGTGGTAATGTCAACGGAGTTACTAATATCGACGTTGTTATCATCAACTGTGACTGTATTACTAATATAATTAGGATTCGACAAATTACAATCGACAATTCCTTCGACTTGGGAATTTTCGACTTTCGGGAATGCCACTGCTTTATCGATGCACTCGAGATTCGATTCGACAGAATGAGGCTCAACTTTTGGGTTGATAATAAGCAATCGGCGAAGAGATGTTTGTGCTTGATTTGTTTTTTCGTAAAAATCGCTACATTGATTCAATAGAAGGCAGCAGTCTATGCATATCGATAATGGTAAACCGTCTGTTATCAAAACCTAGAAAAAATTGTTGAAATGATAGTATCAGTGAGCGACTGATAAATATTATGAAAAATGAACCCTCTCAGTCTACACTGGGTATAAAAGACCCAAATGATATTTGCGACTCGCTATGTAGTTGTTTCAGTTTTGTGAGAATATCTATAAAAATATGTTAAATTCATCTTATTAATTTTATAATATTCATTTATGTGATACTTTTAGCTATAGTTCAAAGAAAGAAAAATCCCGATACGTTAATTTGAACCAGAGATATTGAAGTCTGGGCTGAGAGGGTTAATATCCTAATATTTTTCCTTTATAGCCATAGTAAATTTGTAATTATTTTTTGTTATTTAAGATATCACAGAAGTAGACATTTCATCCTAAGAATGAAAAAGAGATTTGCTAGAAAATTCTAATTTCGAAATTCTCGGACTTTTCCATAGCCAATTTTTCATTTTCCCTGACCAAAGAAGTCCAACTAAAAAAAAAAGGTCCAACTAAAGAAGATCAATCTTAAAAAAAAAATGGAAGTTGCAATTTCAGAAAAAAATTAAGAGATGAATTTTCAACAAAAAATATCAATCTTAAAAAAAATGATTTCTTAAAAAAGTGATTTAACTAAAAATTTCGAACAAAAAAGGCTAATACTTAGGCAAAGAAGATGAATTTTTAACTAAAAAATTGCATTTTCATTTTAAAAAATTAACCAAAAAGGATGATTTTATAATAATATTGTTGAATTTTCTACCAAATAGATGCATTTTTTTCCAAAAAAGATTAAATTTCTCTAAAGCCGATGAATTATTATTAAAATAAATAAATGAAAATAGTTGAATTTTCAGTTAAAAAAGACAAATTTTTTCAACCAAAAAGGATGAATTTCTAAGAAAATAGTTGAATCTCTACCAAATAGTTGCATTTTTATCCAAGAAAGAATTCAATTGACTTTTCAACACAAAAATATGAATTTTGAACGTACATTTGCTGAAAAATAGTTGAATTTCAACCAAAAAGTATGACTTTTCAACAAAATTGATAAATTTTCAACTAAGCAGTTGCATTTTCTTCAAGACAGATGAAATTTCTTTAAAATCAGATAAAATAAAAACATAAACTTAAAAAAATAGTTAAATTTTCATCCAAAGAAGATTCAAGTTCACTTTCCAACACTAAAATAAAAATTGTAAACAATAAGCCACTAAACTGTCAAAAATTTAACTGTGAGGTTAAAAATCCATTGTTCTTCTTTGTTTAAGATTAATTATTTTTGTTGAAAATTAATTTGTTTGGTTAACAGTTTAACTACTTTATTTCAAAAATCATGTATTTAGTTTAGATTTCACTTTTCCGGTAGATAATTAATCTTCTTGGTTGAAAATTAATCTTTTTTGTTAAAAATTAATTTCTTTGGTTAACAGTTTAATTACTTTCGTAAAAAATAATGTATTTTTTATGAAGATTTACAATTTTAGTTAAAAAATCATTTAGGTGGTTGATAATTGAACTATTTTGTTGAAAAAAAAATATATTTTTTAAAATTGAATTTTTTTTTTGCAGAAAATTAATCATTTTTGGTTAAAAATTGATCTTTTCGTTTGAAAAATCTTTTTTTTTTGTTGAAATTTATTTTTTTTTTTATGAAAATTGAACTATTCCATACTTATTTAAAAATGTATCCTTCTTAGTCGAAAATTCAGCTATTTATTTAAAAATTCGTCATGTTTGATAAAAATTTAATGTTTACGTTTGAAAATTCAACTAGTTGATTGAAAATCCATATATTTTGTTAAAAATTCATCTTTTTTGGCAAAAATTTTAAGTTTGCAATTTAAAATTCAATTATTTTGTTGAAAAGCATCCTTTTTAGTAGAGAAGTAATCTTCTCAGTTGAAACTTCATCTTCATGGTTGAAAATATATGTCTTTGGTTGAAATGTTTACAATTTAGTAGAAAATTCGCTTCTTTTTATTTAAAGCTGCGATTATTTTATTTAAAATAAGCGAATACTTGAATTTTCAACCAGAGATTAAATTTCTACCAAAAAGAAGAATTTTTAACCAAAAAGGGTAAATTTTCAGTTAAAAGAATTAATTTTCAATAGAATGAAATTAATTTTCAAACAACGAGGTAAATTTTAGACAAAATAGTTACATTTTCAATCAAGCAGATTAAATGTATACCAAAAAAAAAGAATTTTTAACCAAATAGCGAAATTTAAAAAAAGATAAATTTATAACAAAAAATAAATTAGTTGAAGTTTCAGTTTAAAAAATTATTTTTTAACGAAATTCCTAACAAAAAGACGAATTTTCAACCAAAAAGGTCAATTTCCAATAACAAATGGAATAATTAAAGTTTCACTAAAATGAAACAAATTTTTAACCATAAAAATGAAACTTCAACTAATAAGATTAATTTCCTACCAAAAAAAAGACTATTTTTTAACAAAGTAGATGGATTATTAACCAAAAAGTTGAATTTTCAACCATGAACATTACATTTCTACCAAACACGATAAATTTTCAATTAAAAACGATAGGCTTTCAACCAAACATGAAATAGTTATACCAACTAAAGATTAATTTTCTACAAAAAATATTTATTTTAAGCAACGAAAAGAAATATGTAGTTAAATTTTAAATAAAAAATTATTATTTAAAAATGTTTTAAGCATATATATTTTTCAACAAAATATTTTAATTATCAACGAAAGAAATGAATTTTCAACTAAAATACTTAATCATAAAGAAACAAAAAAACGAATTTTTAGCCGCAGTTAGTTAAACTTTTGACCAAAAAGCTGAATTTTTAACGAAAAAGGTTAATTTTCTACCCTGAAAGTCAAATTTTTAACAAAATACATAAAATTTTCACTAAACAAGATCAATTTTAAACCAAAAATGGAAAAGTTACATTTTTAATTTGAAAAAATCTTCATTATAAACAACAAAATAAAAAGAAATGAATTTTAAACAAAAAATATAAGTTTTCAACCACGCATATTAAATTTATACCAAAAAGATGAATTTTAACCAAATAATGGAATTTTCAATTTTTAACAAAACATGGATTACTTAAAGTTTCAGTTAAAAAATTAACTGAAAAAAAACGAATTTTCAACAAAATAGTCAAACTTGCAAACAAAGAATTGAATTTCTAACCAAAATGATAAATTTTCAATAACAAAGATTAATTTTCTACGAAAAAAGATTAACTTTTAACAAAATACATGATTCTTCAAGAGAGCAGTTAAACTGTTAACCAAAGAATTGATTATACCAAAAAGATGAATTTTGAACCAAATAGCGAAATTTTCAACTGAAAAAAATATAACAGAAAATAGATTAGTTAAAATTTCGTTTAAATAAATTATTTTTTGATAAATAGAACAGATCTTTCAACAAAAAAGTAAAATTTTCAACCAAAAATATAAATTTGTAACCAAATATGGAATAGTTAAATTTTCAGTTAAAAAAAAATGAATTTTAAATGAAAAGAAATTAATTTCTAACAAAATAGATTAATTATCAACAACAAAAAGGGGGTTTCAACCAAAACGATAAATTTTAACCAAGAAATTTAATTTTCTACAAACATTTAATTTTTCAGTTCAAAAAATTAATTTTTAGCTATAAAAAAAAGAATTTTTAACAAAGCAGAATTCTCGACAAAAAATGAAATAGGTTGATATTCAAAAAAAAATATATATATATATATATATATATTTCACTGAGTAAAGAAGAAAAATTGTATTTAAAATGTTGAATTTTCATGTCAAGAAGACGAATTTTCTACAGAACAATTGAATTTCAACCGGAGAATATGAATTTGGAACCAAAAAATAATTTTGGCTTCATCGAGTTACTTTTTATTATATTCACTTTTATCTCATTTTTTAAAAGCCCTGAAATACAGAACAGCATTTTAGTTTATTAATATTATTTTATTAAATTAACATGTCCAGCTCTTTCGCTAAAAACCCATGAGCAAATTAATGGAGTTGAAATACTTATCAAAGGGTAATGAATGCATAAACAACACGTCATCAAATAAATTACACCAAATTAACTAAAATCTTCGCCATTTTACATTTTTGTTGGAAATTTATTTTCAGAAACATTCATGAATATTCGGTGTATCGACATTTTCGTTAGTTCAAAAAAGAGTCCAGTATAGATAATTAATAAAAAAGTGACATTTTTATCTAAATATAAATATTTGTTGCTTCCCAGGCATTAAATTAAGAATATTTTATATCCTGAAGTTCTTTCCATAGTAAGCCTTTTTGTTTTTTTTTAAAGTAGACCGCGTAGTCATATATCTAGAAACAAGTTTAAACGATTCAATTTAAAATCGATATTGAAATCTCTATTTAGAACGGTACATTAGATCATTAGTCAAATCAAATGTTTACAATTCCTTTATTATCAATTTAAAAAGAGCTAGTTTTAAAATTTTTATAGTCATAAACTGACAATCTTAATATTAATATAACTTAAAATTTATTTATTTTAACTTCAGGGTGACCGTTTTAATCAAAGAAAAAAAATTCTCGGTCATTTCCCGGTTCGCAAACATTTTTCACGGTCAATCGAATTTAAAAAATTGAACACTAAATCTAAAAATTGTTCCATTCGAAGTAATAAAAATTGAACTGCAAATGAAAGCACTCAAAGTGAAACTCTTGAATTTTAAACTTTGAAAATTCAAGTTTAACAGGTGTTTCATTCAACAATTGGGTATTCAAAAGCTCAATAATTTACACGTATAAAATGTAAGCTACTAACTTTTTTTAACTCCACAATTTTAAATTAAATTAAGTTAAATTGCCAAATTACACATTTTTAACTTTTATCAATTGTAGAGTTCAAAGCTTCAGATTCAGTTCCAAAAATATAAATTCACGTTATAATTTTCAATGCTATAAATTAAAGAATCAATCAATTAAAAAATTTTCAAAATTATAACATTATAAGGAATTTTAAATTCTAATTCCAGCTCAGAATTGGTTAAAAATTGAAAATCCCCTATTTAAATCAGGAATTTTAATTCATTTCGAAAAATCCCCTGTTCAAATACAAAATTTTAACTCTTTTCGAAAAAAAATATATATAAATGCCAGTTCCAACTCAGAATTGGTTAAAAATTGAAAATTCCTTGTTGAAATCCCGAATCTTAATAATCTTTGTAAATTTTCCATTTCGAATAAGAATTCGAATTCTTGTAAAATTCTCTGTTCCAATTCATAATTTTAATTTCTCTCGAAAATATCCCGTTTAAACTTAGAATTAAAATTCATTCTAATAAAAAATTACCTGTTCGAGCTCGGAGTTTATTTAAATGTTGACATTCCCTTTTCCAAGAAAATTTATAATTCTTTTGGATAACCATCAGTTTCAACTCAAAATAGGTTAACATTCGAAAATTCCCTGCTTCAACTCGGAATTATAATTATTTGAAAAAATGTTCTGTCCCAATTCAGAATTTTATTTCTTTTCGAAAATTTCCAGTACTAACTCGGAATTTGTTAAAATTAGAAAATTCCCAGTTATTATTCTGGATAGATTCCAGTTCCAAATATAAATTTATAAAAGATTGAAAATTCTCTATTTTAAATTAGTTAAATTATTTTTTTTATTAGTTTAAAAATCCTTAAAATGTTTCGAAATTTAATTTGAAGCTCTTGAAACATCTACATGTGGTTTGCAATTTTTTAAAAATTTAAAAATATTAAAAGTTTTTACAACTTCTAAATATCTTTTAAAACTATTCGAATTCTGCCAAAATCTATATTTAGACACTTCGTTTAAATTATTTGAGATAAATTCAAATGTTTAATTAATTTTGAATTTTTTCAAAACTTCTAAATATATCTTCAACTTACACGATTTTTTCTAAGGACAATAGGTGTTCAACTGTTATTTCTACATACAAATTTAACAACTTGTCTTACAAAATAAATTTTTGTAAATAGAACAATTAAAATTATCATGTTTAAAGTTTAGTTTTTTTGTTTATTTTTCAGTATTTTATTTATTATTACTGATTCTAAATTTACAGTCAGATATTTCTAAATATTAAGTAATTATTCTTTTTCTTAATTTAAAATTTTCAAATTTAATTATAAATATATTATTTAAAAATAGTTTCTAAAGTTCGAATAGGGCGTTTACGTTTGTTTAAGACTATCCAATTTAAATAGTTTCATTTTTAACGTAAAAATCTGGAAATTATAAAATTGTGAACTGATGCCGAATCGTTTTGTACAATCAATTATTATTTATTTGAAAAATTTGAACGTACAATTAAAATTTTAAAATCATTAATTAATTTATATTCACAGTTTATCAACTGGAAATATTTGTTATGAAAAATCTTCCATTTTAAACGCTTCTCATTTCTAATTGTTTAAGTCTTTAAACTGCACTTTAAAATGCTTTTAATTCAAATGTGCGCTTAAAAGTTTTCTACCATAAAAAATGAATTTTCAATCCAAAAGGGCAAGTTTAAAAAATAAGAAGAGATGAAATTACAACAAAAATATGACTTTACGACGAAATAGTTTATTTATCAACAAAATAGCTGAGTTTTTAACCAAATAGTTGAATTTTTAACAACAAAAGTCAAATTTTTAACCAAGGAAAATTTCACTTTAATTTTCATTTGCATATTCAACGAAAAAGATAATAGTAGAAATTTCAACCAAAAAATATTTTTATTTTAAATAAAAAACAGTCAATTTAACCAAAAAGGAAGAATTTTCAACAAAAATAGTTGAATTATCAACCAGAGATGCATTTTCAGCTAAAATAATGAATCTCCAGATGAATTTTTAAACCAAAATGTCGAATTTTCAACCAAGAAAGAGTTCACTTGAATTTTCAAAGAAAATATTCCAACTAAAGAAAACAACAAATTTTTAATACAATAATTAAATTTTTAACGAAACAGTCGATTTTTCAGCCTAAGAAAATGAATTCTCAACAAAAAATGTATCAGTTGTTATTTTAACAGAAAAAATAAGATAAAATGCCTACCAATCGAGATTAATTTTGAAACCAAAAACTTTATTTTTTAAAACAAGAACAAAATGAATTGAAAAAAAAATAGTTCAATTTTCAACTAGAGATGAACCTTCAACGAAAATGATAATTTTTTGCACAAAGTAGTTCAATTTTTACCCTAGTAGTTTAAGTTATAATTAAAAAAGAAAATTTATCGACAAAATGATTCAATTTTCAACCAAATAGATGAATTTTCAACTAAAATTATGATTCTTAAACAGATAAAATAATAATAAACAGAGAAATTTTTCAAAGCAAAGAGCCAAATTTTCAAATAAAAAATCCAAATTTTCAGAAAAATAGTTTAATTATATACCCACGAAGCCGAATTTTCAATCAGAAATAATCACTTTTGAACAAAATTGTTGGATTTTCAACCAAACAATAAAATTGTCAACTAAAAATATAATCATCAGGAAAAATAAACAGCAAAAAAAAAGAAATAAAAATAGCAATAAAAGACAAATAAATTACCAACAAGAATATTATATTAATGAACGCAAAACTTTATTTTCAAAATTCCCTAATTTCTCCCTGACCAATTTTTCTTTTTCCCTGACGAAAATTTTAACTTTGTAACATTTTACAATCGAATATAGTTGAATTTTAAACAATAAATAGTAATTTTTAACCAAATTGATAAACAGATACAAATTTTCAATAAAACAGTTCAATAGTCAACAAAGTAATTAAATTTTTCACAAAAAAGACGAATTTTCAACCAAGAAGATCAATTTTTCAAGTAAAACTGGGAAATTTATACTTTTAGTTTAAAAAATTCATTTTAAATAACAAAGAAACTAACTTTGAATAATATAGTTAAATTTCCAACCAACGAGATTAAACTTCAACCAAAATAATAATTTTTGAACAAATTAATTCAACTTTTACCCTAGCAGCGGAATTTGTAATTAAAAAAGATCAATTTTCAAACAAAATAGTTCAAATTTCAACCAAACAGACAAATTTTCAACCACGAAGAGTAATTATCTACTAAAAAGACAAGCTTACTACAAATTACTTTAATTTCAATTAAAATTATGAATCTTTACCTGGAAAAGTTAAATTTACAGTTTAAAAAATTAATTACTAAAAAAAAGCGAATTTTTTCACCAACAATATGAATTTCCAACTAAAATTATGAATCTCAAAAAATATATATATTTTCTACCTTCAACCAAATAATTCAATTCTGAACCAAAAAGATTTTAATTTTAGATAAAAAATAATTTTATTCAACCAAAAAAGAATTTTTAATTAAGAAAACAGTTGAATCTTCAAGCAAAGAAGATTAATTGCAAAAAAAAATTTGCGTTTTTATCCAAGAAATATGAAATTTTTTAATAAAACAGATGATTTTTTAGAATAAAAAGCCGAATTTTTAAACAAAAAAAATAATAAGGATTTTCAAATTTTACTTGAATTTTCTATAAAAAATTAATTTTTTGCCAAAACAGTTTAATTATCAATCCATAAAGACGACTTTTCAACCAAAAAGGATGACTTTTTACAGAGATTGTTCGATTTTCAGCCAAGTAATACAATTTTCAATTAAAAATATAAAGTGTTACTTAAAAAAAATGGCTACAAAATATTTATTTGGAAATTCCCAACCTTTTCCTGGCAAATCTATCATTTACTCTAAGTTATAAATTTTTCTTCCAGATTAGATTTTCAACCAAAGAAATTAATGTTTAAGCATTAAGATTAATTTTCTACCAAGAAAGATTAATTTGTAAAGAAATATATGAATTTTCAACAAAAAAAAAGATTAATTTATAACTATAGAAATAAATTTTCAATTACAATGAGGAATCTTTAACAAAAAAGGCATTTTTAACCGAAGAGATTAATTTTCTACCAAAAAGTCGAATTTTCAGAAAATAACATTAATTTTGAAGTAAAAAAGATACACTTTCTACCCAGAGTGGAATAGTTATAATTACAGCTAACAAATAAATTTTTAACGATAAAAAAAGACTTTTAAAAAAAAGAGCTAAATTTTCAACCAAATAAATAGTTTGTGAACCAAAAAGATTTTCAACTAATAAAGATACATTTTCAACAAAAAATGGAGTAGTTTGTTTTTCAGGTAAAAAAATTAATTTTAAACAACAAAAAAAAGGAGTTTTTAAACAAAATAGTTTAATTTTTAACCTCAGAAATGAATTTTTAACTATAAGAATTAATCTTCAATAAAAAAAATGAATTTTGAACCAAATAGTTAAATTGACGACCAAAAGGTTGAATTTGCAACTATAAAGATTAATTTTCTAACAAAAATACGAATTTTCAACGAAAAAGATAAATTTCAACAAAAAATGAAAGTTATAGTTTCAGTTACAAGAAAAAAAAACATATTTAATCAAAAACGAATTTTCAACTAATTTTTTTAATTTTTAACCACAGAAATTAATTTGTAACAAAATACATAAATTTTCAAATAAACACGATTATTTTTTAAACCAAAAATGGACTAGTTACATTTTCAGTTAAAATGATTAGTTTTCAACAAAAAAGGAATTTTCTGCCATAACGATTAATTTTTTACCAACAAGACGAATTTTTAAAATTTTTGACGAACAATGGAAGTTTTATTTTCAGTTAACAAAAAACGAATTTTCAACAAAATTTCTTAACTTTTTAACGAGAGAAATTAATTTTTTTTAAAATACATGAATTTTCAAATAAAAAAATCATTTTTTAACCGAAAGTGAAATAGTTATATTTTCAGTTAAAATAATTAATTTTCAACAACAAAAAAGGAATTTTCTAGCATAGCGATTAATTTTTTTACAAAAAAGAGGAATTTTAAAAAAGTGCATAAATCTTCAACGAAAAATGGAAGTTTTATTTTCAGCTCAAACAAAAAAAAAACGAATTTTCAACAAAATTTCTTAACTCTTTAACGACGGAAATCAATTTTCAAAAAAGTACATGAATTTTCAACTTAAAATATAATTTTTTAACCAAAAATGGAATAGTTACATTTTCAGTTAAAATAATTAGTTTTCTATAAAAAAGGAATTTTCTGCCATAACGATTAAATTTTTACCAAAAAGACGAATTTTTAAAATTTTCAACGAACAGTGGAAGTTTTCTTTTCAGTTTAAAAAAAAATGAATTTTCAACGAAATTTATTAACATTTTAACGACGGAAAATATTATTCAAAAAATATATGAATTTTCAACTAAAAAATATAATTTTTTAAACAAAAATGGAATTGTTACATTTTCAGTTAAAATAATTAGTTTACAACAAAAAAAGGAAATTTCTAGAATAACGATGAATTTTTTCCAAAAGGCGAACTTTTAATTAAGTACATCAATTTTGAACGAAAAATGGATCGAATTTTCAACAAAATCTCTTAACTTTTTAACGTCGGAAATTAATTTTCAAACAATAGATGAATTTTCAACTAAAAAAGATAACATTTTCAACATAAAATGGAACAGCTAAATTTTAAGTTAAAAACTTTCAACCAATTAAAAACCAATTTTTAATCAAATAGTTCAATTTTTAACTGAAAAAAGTTTTTTGAAATAAAATGATAAATCATTAACAAAAAAAATGAATTTTTAACAAAGTAGTTTAAATTTTAACTAAGCAGTTTAATTTTTAACGAAAAATCTAATAGTTGATATTTTAACTAAAGAAGATTTATATTTTTAAACAAAAAAAGTTAAATTCAACCAAATAATTGAATTTTCAACCCAAAAAAAACGACGAATTTTCAAGCAAAAAGATTGACTTTTTTGTCAAGAAAATTGCACAAATCTATTTTTCGGGGTCAAAATTTTGATTTTAATAATTAAGTATAATATGTTAATTACTTTAAATACTTTTCAGAATTTTCCATTTTTATGAGGAAATAAAAATCGCAAAATTTGGTTGTCAAGCACGAACAATCAGATCACAAAAAATCAGGAAAGCGATAAAAACTCAGGACAAAATCTGATGAAGCAGAACGTCTGATCACTTTATCGTGCGAAATTTCTGGATAGAATACTACAAGCTCGGATATAAATCGTGGCTTGCATCACAGAGAAATTATTTAATAAACGCGAATGATCAGTCATTAAACGCTTTTATAGTTTGAAAAAATGGTCAAAAGGTCATTGCAATAAAATATAAGTTAGTGAGCTATTAGACACTTCATCAGACACTCGAAGAAACTTTCCTTTCCACGTGATGAGTAAAAAATAAATTAAAAAATGAATAAATACTGCATAAAACACCTGTTTACGAGTGGGCACTTTCAGTCTGGCACTTCGCATGATAATAAGCAAAAATCGAAACTGACAGGGCTCCATTAAATGAAAGAACAATGACTTTATTTTACACAAAATTTAGGAAAACTATTAAATGAATATCCAGAGGAAGAAACTTTGCGGGAAAAAATATTGTCAGGTCTGATAACATAAACAAATCCTGTCATCAATAAAGGGCGGATGTCGGACGAATTTCGAGAAAAATTCTGCATCACGCACAGCACCGGTAGGGAAATCTGGGCAGTTTTAAATAAAGGCCGTTTTTGTAAAAACCACTGACTAACCTGGATTCGCAAGCACTTTGAAATTTTAGCTTCAATAGCCAGCTTTTGTCCCTCGGAGTCGTAAATCCCGATGAAGTTATCTTTTGACTCGGCACAAAGCCGGCACAGTTCCTGACCCGACATTATTTGCGGAAGAAATCAAATAACAATAGAATGTTGCCGACCATTCTTGAGTACGAGTCACTTTCAACAAAACTCTACCTATTTTGGTTTTATTTATCGAGAAACAATTCGTAAACAAAAGATCAACGAGGACGCCAACCGGAGGGCGGACATGTTGCTTCTCAGAAAAAAGGTAATAAATCTTCAGTTTCAAGAAACTTTTTCCACTTTTTCCCTACTGATTATCATTTCACGTAGGAAGCAATTAAGTAAGTATTCACAAAAGAGATATCATCATCGGTATTGTGCGTTATGACACTCTTGAAAAAATTCGCTATTTACTTTGTAGATTTATTTACAAAAAAAAGTGTTCTGCTACATCATACGCATGCTCGAGTGGCGTTGGGTGGCGATTAACGGAACTAGTCCGACGATCGAATATTTAAATTTGAAATTTTAGGGACACGCGAAAATATTTTGGGAAACGTTAAAAATAGTTTGGAATAGGCTGTTTCAAGAGTGATTTGTAATCTTTTATTATCAGCGAGGATAGTTTTAGCATTATTTTGTAAATCGGAATAACAATAACACTTCTGAAGGGAAGCATTAATATAAATTTGAAGCGTCGGTAAAGTAGGTAGATTACAAAATTAAAAATATTGTTGCAACTGATAAATTTTAGTTATACAAATGTAGAAAATAAGTGTAATTTTAGATAAACTCTTAAGACTGACATAAAAGACACATAATTTATAAAAATATGGAAAAGATTTTATTTGCTATGTCGTTAATTTTTTGGCGGTAAGAATTTAAATTTTTTAAATTTGAATGCTAGAAAGTTACGGTTATTTCTGATATATTTATCTTTTTGTCCAATTTTCAATTAGAACGAGGTAATAATTAATTCAATTTCACAAACCTAATTGTTTAAACAAATTATTATTGTTCATAACTATTTTCTCCTATCATAATACTGTATATTTTCGGCTTTTTCTGAAATTTTCCTCTTTTTGTCATCTTTTCGCTTAGAATGTACTAATAAATAATTCAAGTTAACAAAACGAATAGTTTAAATAATTTTTTTGTTTCATAATATATTCTATTTGAATGATGCTGGAAAGTTAAGCGTTTTTTTAAATATTCCATTTTTTATCCACTTTTTCCTTAGAAGGAGATAATAACTATTAACATTGAAATATCTAATTGTGCAAATAAATTATTATTGTTTACAAATATCTTCTCTTATAGTATTGATGCATAGTTGCGGCTTTTTCCGAGATTTCCCACTTTTTGTCAACTTTTCACATTAGTTTTTACTTTACACATTAGCTTCAAAAATTCATTTTAAATTTTAGATTTTATTTTACATTTTTGCAATCTCTTCCAATTTTATATTGTTTTTGAAATTTTTTCAAAACTTCTAGAAATCATAAAAAAATTATTCAAATTTTTCCTAAAATTTTTTTAATAACCTCCAAAATCATATGATTTTTTGACAATTCTGGAAACCTTTTGATATTATTTAAATACTCTATTTGAATTATTTTTCAGAATAAAAAATCATTTTTTATTTTATTAGGAATCTTAATGTATTTTTTTATTAAATTGAAACCTTTAAAAATGTTTTTTTTTTATTTAAAAATATTTCAAAATATTGAAAATTTCAAATACAATTTGCAAAAAAATCCATTTCGAACTCAACAGCTTAAAACTGCGATTTATATAAAAAATTGTCTAAATGAAGTGTGGAAAATTTAAAAAAATTTAATAATAAAGTTAAAGATTGTGTATTTAAAATTTAAAAGACAACTACCAGAAATTGATTCTTTTTTAATCAAATTAATTCAATATCACACTCCTTGGTAATTAAAATTAATTTCATTTTTTAATGAACTTTGAATTTAGTTTAATTTCCAGCATTTCGCAGTAAAAACTGTGTAATTTTTAATGGAATTTTTGTTTGAATAATTCAGTTTTGAAGACTTATAAATTAAAATATTTCCATTTTGAACAATGAGAATGGCGGAAAATTTAATTTTTGATGTTAGAAAAATGTGTCTAATCAATTTCAATATTAAATTATAATTTTTTGATGTAATAACAATTACAAATTTTAGAATTTCAAAAGCAATAACTTTTAAACGTTAAATTTAGTGTAAATTTCAAGCTGTCCAATTTTAAAGCTCAGAATTCAAATTGCTAAATATGAAACGTGTTAAATTGCGCCTATTTTCGAAATTTTAATTTGAAATTATTCAATTTCTAGAATTTTTAATTTAAAAAAAAACTGTTCAATTTTGACTGATTTGAATTAGAAATTATATTAACTTCATTCCTTGCAATTTTAAATAATCAAGTTTTCCAAATTCTAATCTGAATTTATTGAATTTTAAACATTTTTAAATTTTCTTATTTTGCAAAGTTTCGCCTGAAATAATTCCATTTCGGGATTCTTCAATTCAAAATCAAGATGTTAAATTTTGAATGATTTGAATTAGAAATGATACAATCTTAACTTCTTTCTAATAAAGTTGTCCTATTTTCAAAATTTTCGTTTGAAATTCTTCAATGTTGAAACCCTCCGATTAAAAAATTATAGATTTCAAATTATTCAATTTGAAACGCTTTAATTTAAAAATCATACGTATTTTTTTAATTTCCATCGCTTTCAATTTAAAAATATTAATTATTGTTACAGTTTTTTGAAAAACTATTATTATTTTTAAACATTTTGGATAATAGATTTCTAAATTGTTTATATTTGTTAATGTGAAGAAATGAAAATCCAGGGGAAATGTTACAGATTTATTTTTTCAGAGTAATTTAATTAGAAAGGCTTATAATTTAAAGAAATTCTACTTTGCATAGTGTAAGTGACAGTTTTGAAATTATAATTGTCAAATTTTAATAGCTTGAAATTCAAATTCTTCAATTTCAAAAGAAATGAAATTATCGTGTCTTAGAAAATTTAATTTGAAATTATTCAAATTCCATATTCTTAATTTTTAAATTAAACTGTTTAAATTAGAATAATTCAACTCCTTTCTAATAAAATTGCCCAATTTTTAAAATTTTGCTGCGAAATTTTTCAATTTTGAGAGATTCGGATTTAAATTTTTACCACTAGAAATAATTTCAATTTCGAATTATTTAATTATTCTTAATTCATTTTCTTA
>NC_046662.1:60959611-60991579 GCF_010883055.1 Belonocnema kinseyi | reverse complement strand
CAAACGCTTAAAATTCTAAATTAATAATTATTTTTAATTTTTTAACCCCTTTCAAACTCATAAGATTTGAAAAGTTGTTTATTCATGTATTTTTAAATTTTTTATATTTTTAATGTTACGAAATAAAAATCTAGAAACGTGAATGCTCGCATGCGAAATATGGAAAATTATTGATACTAATTTTCAAGTAAAATTAGAAAGTTAAAATATTTTCAATTGGAAATTTTTGATAAATTAAATCTGAGAACAATTAGCTTGAGTTCCAGCTTAAATTATGTTTGTTATTCAATAAAAATCTTAAAAATTCGGGATTAAACTTGAAAAAATTTAAATACTTTAAGAATTGAATACAGAAATTAAAAATGATCCTAAAATCATTTAAATTAGTTTTTAACAAATATAAATTAATTTCAATTTTTGAGAAATTACCTATTTTATTTTAAACGGCTTTCAAATTTTTGAAAAAATTTAATAAACTCGACTTATCGTCATATTTGAAAGATTCTTAAATTCCAATAAAAATTAAAAATGCTCTTTATTAATGGAAGGGAAAATTTTTTCGCTGAAAGAAAATCTGTTCGATAAAATTTTATTTAATAATTGCTGCAAATAAAAATAATATAGGAGAATATGAATAAGTTAGAGAAAAAATATTCTAAATTTTTTTGAGGGTATAAAAATGCGAAGCAGTAAAACTTGATCGTGGTGACCTCCTTTTAAAACATCTGAATATCTGATAAGTTATCTCTAACGGTGCCTATTATATTTGCTGCCAGTCACGTGCCCTGGGAAAGAAAAATGAAATATTAGGTATCAAAATTAGATTTTTTTAACTAGTAGTAAATTATTAAATAAATTTTTAAATATTAAGTTTAATAACATTTGAAAACAACAAATAAACATTAATATTTCTGTAATTGACAGTGTATGAAATTTAAAAAAATATATATTGAACTTTTTTTGTTTTTAAAAGTTCCAAAAATCAAATAATTTTAGATTCGGTAAACTTTGGAAACAATTTCAATATTTCGAATTGAATGAAAAAAATATCTTTTTTCATATGTGAAAAAAAGTTAATAATATTTTTATTGATTATTTATTTTTTCACTTATTATTTTTTATTAATTTATTTTGTGTTTTAGAATTTCAAAATTGATTGATTTCAGATTAAAATTTCGAAAATTGAACAATTTTAAACTATTCAAAATTGAGTACTTTCGGAGTAGAGTTTTAAAAATGTTATAATTACAAACGTCCAAGGAAATTTAAATTCTATGATCTCTTATTAAACGCGTTCGAAATTGAATAATTAAAAATGAAAAACTTTTCAACTCAAATAATATTTTTTCCAAGCGATTAAAATTTTATTATTTGAAATTTAAAACTTAATTAAATGTTTCAAAGTTGAAGCTTCTGAAATTCTAGAATCTAGAATTGCAATTACATAAAAAATGACAATTTAACATTAAAATTGATTTAAAAACTTTTTTCAAGTAAAAAAAGATATTCACCGTCATTTTCAGCCCTCAAAAATGGAAAAATTTTAATTAAAACACAAAAGGAAAAATTTATACTTAAGAACTTTTGCAATTAGAGGAATCAGCGTTTCAATTATAACTGGAAAAAAATGTTAGTCACCAAAAATAGTGATATTACAACTTTACTATACTCGAACCCTTTAAAATTTCAATTATGTTAAATAAATTTAAATCGTTTAAAAAATAGCATTTTTCAAATTTTTTATTAAATTTGTCACCATTAAATCATTCTCATTTTAACTACTAAATAAAACGCTCATAAATAGGAAAAATTAAAAATTCAGCGATCAATATGGAAATTCAGAACTCTAAAATTGTAATTTTCTACACCTCATTTGAAATTATTATTCATTCTTGAAATCTGCGAATCAAATATTTTTCCAATTTTAAATTATTCAGTTTTTTAAACTTTCAACTAAAAATCGGACAATTTTTTAATTTCAAATAAAACATTCAAAATTAGAAAAAAAATGGTACAAAAAAAGATTGTTATTGTAATGCTTTGAATGTTTGAAATTGCACAATTTTAAGACTTTCAACTGTAAATTTGGTTGTTTTTTCAAGTTGAGTTTGAAATGCTCAATATATGGTAGCATTTTCGAATAAAAAATAATTTAATTGTCAATGCCTAGTTCTAAAATCTTCTCATTTATAAGGCTTGAAATTAGGACATTATTTTCTTATTTTTTCAATGTTTTAAGTTTATTCTCGATGCGTTTCTGTCAACATTTTTGAATTGCAAATACTAAAATAATAGAATATTGAATAAATTTAGAGAAATTAAGAGAATTCCGAATATTTGAGGAATCGAGAGAGGTTCTAATAAATAAAAGGAATTTAGGGATTCAAAAGAACTTATAAACTGTACAAATTCAGGATATTAAATTTTTTGAGGAATTTCTTGAATATTTCAGATTTCAGGAATTCAAGGGATTTAAAGAATTCAAGGAATTTCAGAAAATTCTAACACTTTCAGGAATTCAGAATATTCTTGGATTTCATATAATTTAAGGAATTCCGAATATTGAAGAAATTCAGGGTATTTGAAGATTTCAGGGAATTCTCAAAGTTTCAGGGATTTGAGAGAATTTAGAGAATTCAAGAAATTAGGAGAATTCGCATTATTCAAAGAACTCAGGAAATTTAGAGAAACCTGGGATTTAAGGATATTCCAGCAATACAGGTAATTTCAGGGATTTACGATAATTTGTGAAATTCAAAAAAAAGCGTAGATTTCATAGAATTTTAGGAATTCAGAGATTTTCAGAGCATTTAAGAAATTCAAGGATTTAAGGAAAATTACAGAATTTTAGAGGCTTCAGAGCATTAAAGGAATTCAATAAAATCATAAAATTGAAGGAATTTAAATAGTTCAGCGATATAAAAAAATTCAAGGAAATTAAGAGAATTGAAGGAATTCAGTGAATTTAAGGAGTTCAGCGAATTCAATGAATTTGAAAGAATTCTGAATAATCAAGAAATTCAGGATATTCAAGGAATTTAAGAATTCCAGTGAATTCACTGAATTTCACGAAATTCAGAGCATTTAGATAATTCAAGTAATTCTGATAAAATTGAATGAATTTCCGAAATTTAGAATATTTAATAAAATCAGAGAATGAAAGGAATTCAGGAATTCAGAATATTAAAAAAATTCAAGGAATTAATAGAATTTTAGGAATTTAGGATCATGTAGATAATTCAAAATATTTCAAGAATTAAAAAGATTTAGTGAATTTAAAGAATTTAGAATATTCAAAGATCACAGGAAATTCAAAGAATTTCAGAGCATTTAGGGTATTTCAGGAATTTAGATAATTAAAAGTTTTACGGAAATTAAGAAGAATTGAAGGAATTCAAGGGATTCAGAAAATTCAAGGAATTTCGAAAATTCCGATTATTCCAGAATATCAGAGAATTTAAGGGATTCAGGGAATTAAGAGAATTTCAAGAATTTAGGAGCTTGTAGTGACCTCAACATTTTTTAAGATTTCATGGGCTCAACGAGTGTAAAGAATGCCGGGATTTTAAAATATTTAACGAATTGAGGGAATTCAGAATATTCAATGAAAACTCAAATTTAACACGTGAAAAATAGTTTTTTTATATACAAATCATTAATAAAATTTTATAATTTATTTGTGAAATAAAGCTAATTTGTCAGGCATTCAGTTCAAAAAGAAAAAAATTTGATATTTTGAGTACGGTGAGTTTTCTTGCATAGTTCTGAATTTCACAAATATAAAATTATTGCTTACTGAAAGAACATTTCAAAGTAAGCACATATTTTCAAATGTTTTCTTTCTTTCTAGCGAAAAATAAAATAAAAAATTTTTTTAATTAAAAAACAACTGTTTTGGTGAAGAAACGTCTTTTTTTTTGTTGAATTAAACTTTTTTCATTAAAAATGTTATTAGTTGAAGTTTCTTCTCTTTGATTTAAAATTGAACTATTTTGTTGGAAATTAGTCTTTTATTTATTTATTGCTGTTAAAAACTGATCTTTTTATTTGAAAAATTACAGGATTCGTTGAAAATTCTTCCTTTTTGGTTGAATTCAATAGGTTTTTAATGTAAAATATTTTTTAGTTGAAATATCAACTATTACGTTGTTTGTTGAAGATTCATCTCTTTGGTTTAAAATAAAATATTTTGGTGAAAATCAGTTTTCTTTCGTTGAAAATTGATTACCTGAAAATTTAGTTTGCCAGTATTGGTTAAAAATTCACCTCTTATAGTTGAAAAATCAAGCATTTAGATGAAAATACATTATTTTATTGAAAATTCGACTCTTTTGGTTGAAAGTGAATTTCCATGCGTATCGATCAATCTTTTTGGCTGAAAAATCATTTTTCGGTTAAATATTTAACTAATTTTTTAAAAATAAGTTTTATTTTCTTGAAAATTAATCTTTTTAGTTGAAAATTCAACTATGTGTTTGAAAATTGAATTTTTTTTAGAAAATTATTCCTCTTGTTTGCTAATTCAATTATTTTAGTTAAAAAATCATTTTCATGGGGTAAAAAGTTAACTACTTTTTAAAAAATATTTCGTTTTGTTAAAAATTAATATTTCAGGACAAAATCCATATTTTTGGTTAAATATTTTTTTTAGTCGAAAATTTAAGTATTTTGTACGAATCTTCTTTTTTTATTCGAAATTAGTTTTTTAAACTGAAGACTGAACTACTTGTTTCATTTCTGGTAACAAATTTATGCTTTCAGTTGTAAATTCATTTCCGTCTATAAAAATTAGACTATTTTATTGAAATTAAAAAAAATTAATTTTTGAATTTCAGAATTCAGTATTTTATTTAAAATTTGTTTGTTTTTTTGCTTATATTCAACTGTTTTTTATTTAATAATAAAATTTTTTGTAGAAACATGAACTACTTAATTTTATGTTGAAAGTTCATCTTCTTTAATTCAGAGTTATACTACTCTGTTAAAAAGTTTGTTTTTTTTTTGTTTGAAGATTCATTACTTTAGTTAAAAATTAATTTCTGTGGTCGAAAATGTTTTATTTTTTAGTTCTTAATTCACTAATTTTATTATAAATTGATTTATATTGTTGGAAATTCAAATTTTCTATCTGAATATTTCACTATTCCTCTTTTGGTGACAAATTTATCTTTATGAATTGAAAATTATACTTTTTTGTATTAAAAGTAGCGTATGTTATCAAAACACGTACTTTGAATTTTTCAGTAGCCAATAATGTTATGTTTGTAAAATTCAGAACTACTTAGGAAAAACTGATAAGTAATTAAAAAATCCAATCTTTTCGCTTCAAAGTGGATGATTTGCTCTTTTGCTTTATTTTACAAATGAACTATAAACTTTTATTATTAATTTGTATTAAAAAAAAAACATTTTTTATTAAATAAATTTTAATTTTTGCAGAACAGATTGGGCTCTCTGGTAAATGGTCAACTCTCCGTTTTAAAGAATTTATAATATTTCAGGAATTAGGAAGAATTGAAAGAATTCAGGGAAATCAGAGATTTCGAAGGAATTTCAGGGATTTAGAGTATTTAAGAAATTCGGGGAATTAAGAGAATCTCAGCGACTTTGAAGCATGTAGGAATTAAAAATATTCCATGATTTCAAAGAATTTCAGGAATTTAGAAAATGGAAGGAATTAAGGAAATTCATAATATTCAAGGAATTCAGAGGAATTCTGATAAATAGAAAGTTATTCATTGATTTAGAAGAATTCCAATATTTCATAGAATTTCAGGAATTTTAGAGTATTTAGAAAGTTTAAGAAGTTAAGACAATCCAGAATATTCAAAGAATTCAGGGAATTCAGAGAAATCAAGGACTTCAGGATATTCAAGGAATTCAGAGAATTTCAGGGATTTCCGCGCATATTTAGGTAATTCAAGGAATTCAGAGAATCCGAAGAATTTCAGAAATTCAGAATATTCAATCATTTTAAAGAAGTCAAGGAATTCACAGAATTCTGAATATTCAAGAAATTCAGGATAATCAAGGAATTCAGACATTTTAAGTTATTTTTGAAATCTAACAAATCTTCATTGTTCTGAAAATAAAACTCTTAATGGTGAAGACATAAAATTAAATTTTTTAATTTTGTATATTATAAACTACGAAGATTAAAGATTCCATTTATTTATGAAATTAGAAACTTTAATTCAAATACATTTGAACAATTTAATTATTTTTACTGAAACTAATATCAGAAGTAAAAAAATGCAAAGGTAAAAAATGTAAGAAAAAAAAACTTATTAGCTGAAACCGACAATTAAAGAAACATATTACGTTAAATGTAAAATATATTTACTTTAAAAACATTAGTTTCCAATTATGAATCAAATTTTGTTGTGCAATTTCAAAGATTTCAAATTTAACTTAACAAATTGCATACTATGTCAATTGAACATTATTATTTTCCTTATACACTTGTATGCTTCTGTGATCTTTAAATAATAAAACTTACCAATTAAAAAACGGGATTAAAAAAAACAAAAGCACTACAAAAATTTTCTAGAACCTTGTTTTTATATTTTTTGGTTCCTCTTGATGAGAATATAAAATATACAAATCGGTTTGAAGAACAGCCCAAGAAGAATAATAACGAGCATTAATGGCCATTTCGGAATCTCAAAATAACTAATTTTGAAGTTTTTAGTATGCGGACACAATAGTTTCCAAAAGACATGAATAGTGAATATACTCACGTTTCAAAAAACAAAACTAAATAAGTTTCAAGGCTAAAACAAATCTAAAAATCTAAAGAATTAAATACATTCCGGCTCAATAATTTATCATTCATTTTTGAGGCGATGATTTAACGGGACGACTGGAAAAGCCCAAAAAATAAAATTTTCGACAGTTTAAAATTCCCCAATTAGAAAATTCCTGAAAAATAAATTTTCCGAATAATAAAATTCTCGAATTGAAAAGTTCCCGATTAATTAAATTCACCACATAACAATGCCGAATTATAAAATACCCGAACCAGAAAATTCCCAAATTTAAACAATACATTTCTTAAAATTATTATTTATTTATTAAAAATACAATAATGAAATATTTTTATAAAAGATACATATTTTTAATGTTGAAAGCTTCTAAGATTATTTTTTTGAATTTAAAACAACAATAATTTAAAGAAATTTTAACCCAGAAATATATATTTTTTTCAATTGTTATTATTTTAAATTCAAACACTAGTTTTAGAAACTTTAAACAACAAAAATATTTTTTTCTATAAAAATACTTAATAATTGTATGTTTGAAAAATAAATAATATTTATGAGAAAAAAATGTTTAATTGATGTAATTCGAGAATTTTCTAGTTCGGATATTTTACAATTTTGCCATTTTCTGTGTGGAATTTTATTATTCGGGATTTTTCCAACTCAGCTATAAACTGACGGGTATTTTATTGTTCGGGAATTTTATGATTCGGAAATTTTATAAACTGTTCGGGAATGCTATTATTTGTGAATTTTATTATTCGGGAATTTTATTACTCGAGAATTTTATTATTCAAGAATTTTCCAATTGGAGAATTTATGAAACTGTTAGGGAATTTTATTATTCGGAAATTTTCCAATTCTAAAATTTTATTATTTAGAAATTTTATGATCGGTGAATTTCAATATTCGGGAATTTTATTATGCGGGAACACTTCAATTCGGTAATTTTATGAACTGTTTGGGAATTTTCCAATTCGAGAATTTTATTTTTCGGGAATTTTCCAATTGGTAATTTTATGAACTGTTTGGGAATTTTATTATTCTAGAATTTTTCAATTCGATAAATTTTTCCGGAATTTCATTTTTCGGTAATTTTCTGATTTGGAAATTTAATTATTCGGGAATGGTCCAATTCGGTAATTTTATAAACTGTTCAGGAATTTTATTATTCGGGAATTTTTCAATTCGAGAATCTTATTTTTCCGAAATTTAATTATTCGAGAATTTGTCAATTCGATAATTGTATAAACTGTTCGTGAATTTTATCAGTCGAGATTTTTTCAATTCGAGAATTTAAATTTCGGAAAGTTTATGAATCAGGAATCTTAACACAAAATTTTGTCATTCAGAAATTTTATTATTTGGTAATTTTATTCTGGGGGAATTTCTTAATTCGGTAATTTTATAAACTCTTCGGGAATTTTTCAATTCAAGAATTATATTTTTCGGGAATTTCAGTATTCGGAAATGTTCCAATTCGAGAATTTTATTTTTCTAGAATTTTCTGATTCGGGAATTTTATTATCCAGAAATTTTACAATTCGATCATTTTATTTTTCGGGACCTTTATTATTCAGGAATGGTGCAATTCGGTAATTTTGTAAAGTTTTCGGGAATTTTTCAATTCGAGAATTTTATAAATCGGGAATTTCAACACAAAATCTTATCATTCGGGAATTTTATTATTCGGAAATTTTTTTATTTGGGAATCCAATTCTTCCGGAATTTGTCAGTTCGGTAATTTTATAAACTGTTCGTGAATTTTATTAGTCGAAAACTTTATTTTTCGGGAATTTTATGAATCGGGAATTTTAACACAAAATGTTGTCATTCGAAAATATTATTATTCGGGAATTTTTCAATTCGGTAGTTTGATCAACTCTTCGAGATTTTTTCAATTCAAGAATTATTTTTTTCGGGAATTTTGGTATTCGGAAATGTTCCAAATTCGTGAATTTTATTTTTCTGGAATTTTCATATACGGGAATTTTATTGTCCAGGAATTTTCAAGTTAGAGAATTTTATTTTTCGAGACCTTAATTATTCGGGAACTGTCCAATTCGGTAATTTTATAAACTGTTCATGAATTTTATTATTCGGGAATTTTTAAATTCGAGAATCTTATTTTTCGGGACCCTTATTATTCGGGAATTTTCCAATTCGTTAATTTTATAAACTCTTTAGGAATTTTATTATTCGGGAATTTTTCAATTTGAGAATTATATTTTTCAGGAATTTTGTGAATCGGGAATTTTAATATTCGGAGATTTTATCATTCGGGAATTTTCCAATTCGGTAATTTAATAAACTGCCCGTGAATTTTTCAATTCGAGAATGTTCTTTTTCTGGGACTTTCTGAATCGGGAATTTTAATATTAGGAAATTTGATAATTCACGAATTTTACAATTTGGTGATTTAATGAACTGTTGGGGAATTTTTCAATTCGAGAATTTTATTTTTCGGGAATTTTATAAATCTGGAATTTTAATATTGGGAAATTTTATCATTCGAGAATTTTATTATTCCGGAATTTTATGACTTGGGAATTTCAATACTCGGAAAGTTTACAATTCGGGAAGTTTATTATTCAGAAATGTTATAATTCGGGAATTTTATTATTCAGAAATCTTATTATTAGGGAATTTTATTATTCGGGAATGTTACTTTTTGGGATTTTTCAGCCGTTCACATTTAACACTATTTCTGATACTTGCAGTGGAATAAAATGATTTCCACTCACTTATTATAAAAAATAAACATTTGACTTCAATTATAAATAACAAAAATTCAACAGCAAAAAAGCCTTTAACTTACCAGAGATTCGTAAGCGAAAGTTTGACTTTCTTCGTATATTCATTCTAATAGAAATAGAAAAGACACGATGTGGCACCAAACAAATATTTGAAAATGAGATAGCCTTCCTAATTTTATTCCAAGGTTTTTGTAAATTTTTGCTTTAAAGTTTTCGTTTTTTAAATTCCAGATTCTGGTTTAGGCAGGTATTTTATTCGGTGCTTCACGATTTACATGACAATGATACTTCCTGAATGATCTATGATCCAAGGTCTCCATCATTTTTAACGCGAATATTTTAGTCAGATTTTTTTCTAATTTGCTGTTGTCTCAAAATTTTAAATATTTGAATTTTGAAATTGAAATATATTGTCAAAGAATATGTTAATTTTAAACAAAAAATTGCATTTTCAACAAAAATGTTCATTTTCAACCAAGAAAAATTACGTTTCTACAAAAAAGACATTAATTTTTAACGAAATGAAATAGTTCAATTTTCTAACTACAAACATTTTTTACAATAAGAGATAAATTTTTAACAAAAGAGTTGAGTTTTGCATCTTATAATTCTTAATAAAAAAAATCCAATTAAATTTAACCAAAAAATACGAATTTTTATCAGAATAATTGAATTTGTAACTATATATTTGAATTTTCAACTATTACAGAGTTTAAAAAAGACAAATTTGCATCAATTCAAATGGAATTTTTAGTTCACAAAGTGTATTTTTAATCAAAAAGCAAACATTTAAAAAAATATAATTCTATTTTAAGCAAAAAAAAATGAATATTCAAATGCAAAAGATAAATTTTTAACAAAATAGTTCAAATTCCAACGAAATAGTTGAAGTTTCAACAAAAAAGGTAAATTTTGAACTAAAAGTGGAATTTTCAAGAAAATAATCGAATTTTTAGTAAATTATTTGAATTTTTTAATGCAAAAGATCAATTTTCTGTTAAAAATATAAATTTTCAATAAGAAATGGAATAGTTATATTTTCTGTTTAAAAAATTAATTTAAAAAAACCTATTCTTAAGAAAATAGTTAAATTATTAACTAAAAAATGAACTTTTAACAAAATAATTTAACTTTCAACCAAGTAGTTGAATTTTAAACCAAAAAGAATTAATTTTTATAGAAAACTAGATTTTTTAAACAAATAGTTAAATTTTCAACAAAACAGTTTATTTTCTTTAAAAAAGAAAGATGAATTTTGAACAAAAAATCCAGTTTTTCAACGAGATAGTTGAATTTTTAACCAAATATTTCAAATTTTGAAAGCAAAAGATCAATTTTCTATTTGAAAAAAAAATTCAGTCAAAAATGAAATGGTTAAACTTTCATTCGGAAAAATTATTCAATTTTCAATGAAATAGCTTAATTTATAAACTTAAGAGAGAAATTTTTGTCCAAACAAATTAATTTTTTAACAAAATAGTTCAACTTTCAATCAAGTAGTTAAATTTTCAACCAAAAAAAAATGAATTTTTAACAAAAAGTATAATGGTTTCAATTTCAACAATAAAATTTAAATTTTTAATTAAAAACACTTGAATACCTATAAAAACGCAAAATGTCAACAATACGAACAGTTTCATTTGTAATATGAAAAAATTTATTTTCAAAAAACAAAAACGAATTTTCAACAAAATAGTTAAATTTGCCGCCAAAGAGATGAATCTTTATAAAAAAAATAAATAAAAGTTGAAATTTTTAGATAACTTGACTTTGATCACCGAAAAAATGATTTTGCATAACAAAAAAAGTTATTTTCAACCAAACAGCAAGAGTTTTTAAATAATGTAAATAGTGGAATTTTTAAACAAATGAGATGAATTTTCAACAAAATAGTTGAATTTTTAACAAAATGGTTGGATTTTCAAGCAAAAAAAAAAAGACAAAAAGAAATTTACGGAAAAGAGTTGAATTTTCAACAAAATAATTAAGTTTTTGAACAAAACAGTTGAATTCTTAACCAAATAGCTAAGCTTTCAACATAAAAAGACGAATTTTCAAAAAAACAGTATTAAACGTTAGATTAAAAGATGTTTTTAGAAAACAGTAAAATTTGCAAACAGAAAAGGTAAATTTTCAATAAAAAGATGACTTTCAAACTAAACTGAATTTCCTTATTGGGTTCTATTAATTCAGTTTAATGAATATTATACATATAATTATACTTTTGTGATGATGGTACACAATCGATGAATAAAGTAGAAATGAAAACAGAAAATAAAAGAAAAAAGAAAATTACGTATTTTCTCTCATTATTTTCACCTAAGCTTTTAAATTTAATAGGGTATTAGAAATGCACATTTTAATTATAAATTTGTATAAATTATTGTGGAGAAAGTGGCGAGAAAATTTTTTAATGAATTTTACATCTCATAGAAAGGTGTGCCCTTATCTTGTTGAGGAGAGCAGGCCAAGTCTAAATTTTGTGAGAATAAATTAGGCAAAATAAATTTACTTCTCAGAATTTATTGATTTCCCTATATTTATTTTACAATTATAGGGACAATTATAGGAATTATTATAGGAAAATACTGATAGAAAGAATTATTATAGACATAAATAATATTCAAGTATGTCAATAATGATTGCAAAAAGTATTATACACTCCTAGCTTTTAAGTTGCACTATAGCAACAATATTGAACGAAGTTGCTTTTGAATACAATTTTTTATGTTAACGATTTTTTATCTACTGGTCTTATAATATTATTTATCAAATATTGATTTTATTCTTAAGTTTTGAAAAAATGACTCTGGTTTCGATTAGATTCGACGCCAGAACTGGTAATGTGGTTAAAATAACTAAAAACATGAGTTCGAATCCCAGCGGAGCCACAGTCATTCTTTTAAAACTTAATAATAAAATCAACATTTGAAAAATACTAACATCGCCAATCGCACGCTACGCGCGCGTACAGTTTCTCGTTTTGAGGGGGAAAATAATTTTGAATTTAAATTATAAATTCCGAATAAATACTTATTTGTGAAAAGTGTTTGAATACCTAAATTTGAGATTAAATCAGTTTTTGAAAAGTATTATCAGTTTGTTTTTAAGGAAATATAATATAATATTCCTAAGATTCTTGGAAAAAATCAAAATGTTTTCAGTTATATCGTAAAAGAATCTAGAAAATCTCAAAGAACATTTTTTTATTTTACAGGATAGTACCCAATTTTAGGATTTTTTAAATCGGTTTAAGAGGTATATAGGATTTTTGGAATTATTCAAGAAATTAAAAAATTTTAAATAAATTTCCCGAAATTTTTCAAAGTTTCATTATATAATTATTCTTACAAATTGCAATAAGCTTTCAAAATTAAAAAAATTCCCTCACAATCTTCCAGATTTTGTTTGACATTATAGCATATCTATAATTTAAAAATTGCCAACAAAGGAAAATTCCCTAATCAAAACAATTGCAAAATTCTTAAGTAATAATTCAAATAAAGTATGTAATTTTATTTGATGAACATATTTAAATAATTTTTTAATTGTTTAGATTCGGGAATTTTAAAATTCCGTAGTATTATAAACTGATACGAACTTAATTATTCTGGAATTTGGCGATTTGGGAATTTTAAATTATCTGGAATTTTATAATTCCGGGAATGTTCTATTTCTAATATTTTCTTTTACGGGAATTTAGGGCTTTCGCTTATATAGTTTTAATATCTTGAAATCTTTTTAAATATTTTTCAGTTATCTTAAAAAAATAATTTTTCGAAATAAAGTATAATTTCAATTTGTTTATTTCCTTGAAATCTTTCAAAACTTTAAAAAGTCACAAATTGTATTTCACCATCTTCAAAAATCGACATTTTGTTTACAATTTTTAAAAATATTTTCAGATGTTAAAAAAATTCTAGGATTTTTTAAAAAATCGCCTTAAGTTCTTGTGGATTTGTTTTAAACAATTTTGAAAATCTTTTAAATGTGTTTCTCAAAATTAATTTTTTATCCTTGAAAAGCTCCATAATTCTATTTCGAAATCTTCAAGTCTACATTTTGTTGTAAATTATTATTTTTAATTTAAGGCTATTTTGGATTTTTTTTAACTTTTAAAATATTTCATAATAAAACAAAAAAATTGTTTATCCTGAAAATTTAAGGAAATTGCTTTAAAATCTTCTTCTTTCAAACATTTTTTTAGGAATTCATTTAAAATGTTTGAAATCTTTTTCAAGTTTATCTCTAAATTAATTTTTCAAAATAAAATAAACACATTTGAAACCTTCCTCGGAATCTTGAGAAAAACTTTTTTATTCTCTTTAAACTTTTTAAAATTGTAAAAAAATTTATTTTTCAGATTCTTAAGAAATCTACATTAAGAAAAAGAAAGCTTTGCAGTTGTTAAGCTATTTTTGAATCGTTTCAAGATTTTAATCTTGTGAAATTGCAAAAATTTGTTTAAAACCTTCTACGTTCTTTTTTAAAATTTTAGATTTCTTTAACAAAGCAGTTAAGCTTTAAGCCAAAAAAGATAAATTTCCAACAAAAAATGTAAAAGTTAATTTTAACCAATAGTTGCATTTTTTACCAAAGCCGTTGAATTTTCAACCCGAAAACATGAATCTTAAACAAAACATTTGAATTTTGAACCAAAAAGGATACATTTTTTATTGATTTTTTTGTTTATTCTTGATACTTTAAAAATATTATGTTAGAAAACTGACAATTATGTGCAGAAAATAAAATTCATCACTGTACTTTTTTATTTAAAACTAAACACTTTTAAACCCGAACTAAAGAAAGTGTTTTGTCGGACCACGCAACATTTTAGGCCCTGATCTGAATTAAGTTTAATTAAAAAAAAGTTGAAAACAATAGATTGTTTAATTGAATGAACTTTTCTACAGGATATAAATCTAAATGGTCAAATCTGCACCAGCTACCTGTGTACTGCTCCCCCACTACGCGGCTGATCAGGGTCGGCGGCAGCAGTTTGTCTGCGTAAAGGGAAGCCGCGTAGTGGGGGAGCAGTTTACAGATAGCTGGTGCGGTATTGACCACCGCATCGCCCTAAAAAAAGTACATATTTGTAATACTCCGCTCTTAACCGTTTGAATTTTTTAAAAATTCGAGTCATTTTTATGTTTAATCGTTTAAACATTTAACCACGGTAAAGTTTAAAATTTAATTATTTGTTGAAAATGCAACTATTTTGTTGAAGTCATATTTTTTGATAAAAAATTTAACTACTTGGTTAAAAATCGAACTACTTTGTTAAAACTTCTTTTTTCAAATTAAAGATTCATCTCTTAGGTTAAAATTTTAACAATTCCATTTTTAGAAAATTAATCTTTTTGGTAAAAAAAAATCATTTTTTAGGTTGCATGTTGAACGCATTTGTTGAAAATTCATTTTTGTTCATATTTATCGTAATAGCTAAAACTTCCCTTCTTTGATTGAAGATTTTTTCGGTTGAGAATGAATTTTTTTAACTAAAAATGTAACTACAAGATTTCTTGCTTAAAACTGCATATGTTTTGTTGTAAATTAACCTGTTTTAGTTAAGAATTTTAAACTAAAATCTTTTTTGCTTTAAATATCAACTACTACATGTTTCACTGACAATTCATCTTTTTAGGTTGCAAAATCAACTGCTTGGTGTAAAGTTGAAATAATTTTGAAAAAATTCATTTTTTGTTGAAGATTCAATATTATAGTTGAAAATTCATCTTTTCAGGTTGAAAATTAACATTTTTGTTTTAAAAAAATATTTTTTCCGGCTGAAAAGTAAATTTTTTTTGTTAAAAAACAATTATATAGTTAAAAATTAAACTATTTCTATGAAAATTCAACTATTAAGTAGAAATTCAACTTTTGTGTTGAAAATCTTATTTTTTAATTAAATTCTTGTATTTTTTGTTTAAATAGAATTTATATAGATAAAAATTAATCTATTTTTATAAAAAAATCTAGCTATTTTGGTGGAAATTTAACTTTCTTGATGAAATGTTTTTTAT
The DNA here is from genome assembly GCF_010883055.1 of Belonocnema kinseyi. Taxonomy (NCBI): domain Eukaryota; kingdom Metazoa; phylum Arthropoda; class Insecta; order Hymenoptera; family Cynipidae; genus Belonocnema; species Belonocnema kinseyi. The sequence goes on along the minus strand of NC_046662.1, from coordinate 60,976,039 downwards.
TACAAATTTATATTTTTAATTGAAACAACTATTGGATTAAAAATTAAACTATTTTTATGAAGGTTTGACTATTTAGTAGGAACTTAGATTTTTTGTTGAAGAATCTAACTTTCTGATTAAAAATGTTCTGGTTGCAAATTTAACTATTTAGTTAAAAATTCATCTTTTTCGTTTAAAAATTCAACTACTTGGTTGAAATATTGAACCACTTTGTTAAAAATCTTAAAGATTCGCCTTTTAAGTTAATAAATTACCTTATTTGTTTGGTTAAAAAAGAGGTTAAAAATTAATTTGCTATCTTTCAAAATTCTTCTTCTTTCGTTAACAATTCCTCTATATTTTTAGAGAATCTTTTTTGTTTGAAAATTCAACTATTTTGTTGAAAATGCAATATATTTTGACTTGGAATCATAAAAATTTAAAGTGTTGCATAATAAAACTAAATTTATTTTCCTATTATTTTCCATTTTAGTGAAAAATAACCCATTTCCTATTAAGAGAATTTTGGGCTACGTTGCTTCGAGTGTTGGTGGGGGGGGGGGGGGGGGGGGGGGGGGTGTAGACAAAATTACGTTCGTCAAGGAGACGGGTCGTGGTGGTAAAATATAGTCCAAAATTGGTAACGCAGTTTTTTGACGACCCCTTACTATAATAACAAGGGTCGACAATCGCAGTTTGGCTGCGTGAGGGGATGCCACGTAGTGGGGGAACAGTACTCAGGTAGCTCGTGCGGAATTGCCCTCTGGCCTTCTTTTAAGTATGTCAATTTTTATGTACTCTTACATGAGTAGTTAAAAATATCTGATTTTTTTAAATACTTCCTTATACTTTACACATTAATTATTTTACTATTTTTATATTTTTATATTATTAACATCCGTAATTTTCTTTTCCTATTATTCCTATAATCGCAAAAAAACTTCAAGGGAAATAATGATAAGCCGGTAATGATAAAAAAACTTATTCTTAAGGGAATGCTTGACTAGGTTTAACCTCTCTTGTGCAATAAAAATCCGGATCCACGTGGGAAAAAGGCTGAACATAAGAAGACGTAAGAAACGTGTGTACGATGAGAACTGTTATTGCCTCCTATTTGAGCCAATGAATGGCTGAGAAAGTATTTCTAATCACGAGTTCGGAGCAACATACATTTTTGGTGCCTACGACAATATAACGACTTTCTGTGTAAAAAATTAATTTGTACACATCCGGGAATTGGGAAATGATTCGTGCCGGACGACACAGCTTCGCCTTCAATTGCAAATGCGTCCCAGATGCTTTCTACGAATAATTATTTATACTAGTTTGTACCAGTATTTAAATACGTATGGCAGTTCTCAAGTCTCCTCTCGGGATGACTGGAAAATTCCAAAAAAAAAAAGAAGTTTTTAAAATAGAAATTTTTTGAATAAAAAATTCCTAAAATAATATTCCTGAAATATAAAAAATCCGAATTGGAAAATTCCCGAACAGTTTATAATATTTCTGAATTTGAAAATGCCCAACAGAAAATTTCCGAATTATAAAATATCTAACACTGCAAAATTCTCGAGTTTTAGCAATTAAAAATTAATATTAAATAGAAATATTATAATAATAAAATAATAAATTTAAAAATCGGGATGCCTATTCCACCCCCTTTTCCAATTCCCTAATTTTTTGGGACGATTAAACACAGCCTCTTAATAAATATAATTTATCTATTAAAAGTAAACAATAAAATATTTAACCGGGACGGAACGACTGAAAATCCCGATAAATAAAATTGCCGGCACTCTAAAATTCCTGAATTCGAAAATTGTCGAATAATAAAATTCTCGAAATTATGAAATTGCGAAAATATAGAAATCCAGAATTTTAAAATTCCGGACAGAAAATTGCCAAATCATAAAATACTGAACTAAGAAATATCGAATTTAAGCAATTTAAAAAAACTTTGTTAAGTATTATTAATTCACTAAAAATCAAATAATCAAATATTTTCATAAAAGAAAACTGTTTTTTTAATCTTTAAAGTTTATTTTTTAAAATTATTGTTTGACTCTAAACTAATAAAAAATTTTAAAAATATGTCACTACAAAAAAATTTCAATTTAAAATTATTTTTATGGATTAAAATTTAAAAATTAAAATATTAAAATTATGCTCTTCAACCCGTTTTCTGTTTGCTAAATTATTTTTTTATTTTCCATAATTGTTTTACTGATAATTATAGTACATTGTATCAGAATTTAAGTCCGATAATTCTGCATATTCATCTGAAATAAATAATAATCTGAATATTACTTTTTTTCTGAACTGAAATTTTTTCGAACGATGAATTTTTTAAAGACCAAAAATATATTATTATGGGATTCAAAATTGTTATAAATATTCAATTTTTCATACAAAAATTGTATTCTTACTTAGAAGATCAAAGAAAATTTTCTAAAGAATATTTAAAATCTCAAATTATTCAACTTGTTTTAGTCAAAAACTGTTCAATTTCAAACTTCATTAGTTATAAATTTCTTTTAAAATTTTCTTGCCATATCTAATTTTGCACCATTTAAATCCTAAAATTGTCTAATTTTTAATACTAGAATATGAATTCATTTAATTGGGTCTCTTTTCAATTTTAATTAATGTACGCATTTAAAATTTTTCAATAAAATAGCCGAATTTTCAAAAAATTAAATCCAAATTGTTGTATTATCAATTTGATATAATTTAATTTAAAGTTTCTATCAATCATTTTTAGCAATTTTAAAGGTTATTCCATACAAAATGTTTGTACTATTTCGCTTTAAAAATTTTCAGTTTTAAGGTCTTCCAAATTTGGTTAAAATTATAGAATCTTCCAAAATTCAATCTAAAATTATTTAAATGAATTCTCTACTAAAAGCGATGTATATTTTAAACGAAGAGTTTTCGATTTTTTAATCTAAAATTATTCAGCTTTAAAGTATTATGGGTACAAAGAACAGGTTTCGGGAAAAAATGTTTTGTTATGCTTTTAGAAACCTCAATAGATATGTATTATTACTGATGATCTCGTTTAAAAGGGAAAAAAATATCTTCTATGAATAAAATGGGACGACTGAAAAATCCAGAAAAATAAAATTCCCGGCACTGTAAAATTCCTGAATTAGAAAATTATCGATTAATCAGATTCACGAATAATAAAACTGCCGAAAAATAAAAATACCGAATTGGAAAATTGCCGAAAAATAAAAATACCGAATTGGAAAATTCCCAAATAATAAAATTTTCGAATAATAAAATTTCAGAATTATAAAATTTCCGAATTGCAAAATTCCCGAATAATAAAATTCTCGACAGTTTATAATATTACCGAATTGGGAAGTTCCCGAATATTAAAATTCCCGACAATTTATAATATTACCGAATTGGAAAATTCCCGAATAATAAAATTAGCGACAGAAAATTGCCGATTTATAAAATATCCGAATTGGAAAATTCCCGAATTTCAACAGTTAGAATTTTTTATAAATATATTTTATTGATTACAAATACAACAATAAGACATTAGTTTCAAAAATTATTTTTAACATTTAAAATTTCTAAGCTTATTTCTTGAATTTAAATTAGCAATAATTTTAAATAAAATATTTCCGGGTAACGAATGTTTTTTTAATGTTCATAGTATTTGAAAAAATACAAAAAGCTTTCGCAAAAATAACATTTTTAATTAATATATATATAAATTTATATTTCGAGTCTGTTTGAAAAACGTTAAAATGTACGTAGAAAATTTAACGAGATTTTTGTTCCAAGCGCACGTTTTCGAAAATAGTGAGGGTGGTGCCAAAATTTAATTCTACATTGAAAGAAAAAATAATGACTCACATTTGGACGCTTTTTTTGAAAATGTGCATAGAATTTGAAAAAAAATACAAAAAGAGTTAGCAAAAATTGAATTTTAAATAAAAAAATATATATGTGTGTGTGTGTATTTTTTTCAAATTCTATTCACATTTTCAAAAAAAAGCGTCAAAATGTAAGTCATTATTTTTTCTTTCAATTCAAAAAATAAGCTTGGAAATTTTAAATGTTAAAAATAATTTTTGAAACTAATATCTTATTGTTTTATTTGTAATCAATAAAATACATTTATAAAACTTCTAATTGTTAAAATTCGGGAATTTTACAATTCGGGAAATTCCAAATTCGGATATTTTATAAATCGGCAATTTTCTTTCGGGAATTTTATTATTCGGAAATTTTCCAATTCGATAATATTATAAACTGTCGGGAACTTTAATATTCAGGAATTTTCCAATTCGGTGATATAAACTGTAGTAAATTTTATTATTCGGGAATATTCCAATTCGGGAATTTTATAATTCTGAAATTTTATTATTCGGGAGTGTTATTATACGGGAATTTTCCAATTCGGTATTTTTATTTTTCGGCAATTTTATTATTGGCGAATTTTATTTTTCGGCAATTTTCCAATTCGGTATTTTTATTTTTCGGTAATTTTATTATTCGTGTATTTTATTATTTAGCAATTTTCTAAATCGGTATTCTTATTTTTCGGCAATTTTATTATTCGCTAATTTGATTATGCGGGAATTTTCTAATTCGGGAATTTTACTGTGCCGGGAATTTTATTTTTCGGGATTTTTTAGTCGTCCCAATAAAATTAGAAACGTACAAAAAAATTGTTATTTAAATAATTGTCTTTTACACCGAATTTTGTTTTAATCAAATTAATAAATAATTATCAAATATACTTTTTTTTAATTAAATTTTTCTTTTGAACAAATGGTTCTTTAATTATTTGAGTCATTAAAAAATAGATTTATTATAATGTAAATGAGGTCAAGTCGTAAAGAATCCTTTTTCCGAGAAAGAAGCAATTTTTTATTAAAATTCCATCATTTTTTTTAATTTGGTCCTGTCAGAAAATGTTTTTTAAATAATCAATTTGTTTTTGTTTCATTTTATGTATTAGAAATAATCTTTTCTTCTTTAAAAGAGATTATCAGTAATAATATTGAAATTTATAAAATAGAAATATGAAATTACATATTTAAATTTGTTATTAATTTAAGATTGTTTAACCTTCGGTTAACAAGATTTTGATTTTGAAACTGCACAAGTTTGAAGTTTTAAAGCAGAAATAATTCAATTGGAAATTGTTCAATCGTGAAAGTTAAATTTTCCAATTTTCATTCTTATATATTATTTATCTTTTTATTATTATAAAGGGGTCAAAAATAAATTCCAAAATTTAGGAAGATGCAAAACAAAAAAGAAATAAAATGCTTTAAAAAGTGAAAGAAATGATACTGAATTATTAAAGCCTTAAAACTGTTAACATTTTTGAATTAATTAACCAATTTGAATAGTCAAATCTAAAGTTTGAAAACTTTATTTAAATTTTCGAACTTTTTATTTTCATCTTGATCAAACTGAAATATATTTAGGTCTAAATTCTTTAAATTTCTTATTCAAATTATGAATTTTTAATGACTTGCAATTTAAGATTGCTCATTCTTAAAATTTGTAAATAGTTTAATTTCCAAGGTTTCAGTTGAAGATATATCCGACTTATAATTATTTAACTTTTGTTTCTTGAAATACTGTTGAAGATTTAATATTAAAATTTTTTAAACTTCAATTTCAAAATAATTATCTTCAATACTGCAGTTTGAAATTGTTTAATTTTAAGCACTTTAAGATAGCTTTCGTGCCAAAAATCAGATTTCTGAAAAAAATGAGTTTTCTGTGGTTTTTATAATCAAAATAATATTATCAAAGATCTTATTTTAGATAAAAAAAAACTAATTTTTCAGAAAAATATTTTTAAACTTACAGCAAATGTTTTTTCATTATCGCTATTCACCAATTTTTGATAAATGGTTAATTATCAGTAATTGATGAAATTTGAGTTAATTTTAAAAAATCTGAATGGTCCAAAAAAGAATTTTTTTTCTTATCGGTGCAGAAATGTTTTTCCCCCTCCTAAAACTTTCAAATAAATTACACTTTGACGTATGTGCGAATACATTCCAGGTCAAAAATTTCTCAGAGTCATAATTTACTCCACTTTAAAAGAAAGGGCCAGAAAAAAAAGATCTTTTTCGCCTCCTGGTGATTTACAAACAATAAATTCTTCACACTTTAAGCTGAATCCAGTTTGACCTCATTTTATATAAATTTTTTATACAAAATTGTTTCTAATTATTAAAAACAATTGGTTAAAGATAAATTATAAATATTAAAATGAATATAGAAGAAAATCTTCTATTATTATTCAAATGGAATTCTTTTCGATGTCTCTGAAAAAATCTGCGTTCGTAAGAGTAATGGGCTTCAATGGTGTCCTCCTTGTGTATATATAGGGGTGCCTCCCACAAAAGCGGTGCAGTTCACATCAGAACGTAGTTAGGTAAGCATCGGGAGACTTCTTCAATTTTTAGAGTGCTCCTTTGTCAAAGTGATTTTTTGAAAAATGTTTTAATTTTTCAACTTCAAGTATTTAAATTTTTGATGTGATATTTTGAAAAAGTTGTGGTATTTTCAAAGTTGGCAATAATACTCTTGATATTTTCGGAAAAAGGTGTTTTATGTTTATATGTGACATTAATTTTTTATTTCTATATTTTTAGACTTCGATGCCTGGCATTTTAAGCCTTGTTTAGCTTTAAACATTTTATTTTTTATTAATTGGGAAATATGAAAGACAATCAATTCTTGGTACCCCCGATTGTTGACACCCTTCTCTAATTTATAATGTATGTCTATAGCTTATTTTGCCCCAGTAAATTTAATTTTGCCATTATTTTTACAAATATTGCATTATATTAGTCATCCAGCACAATAAAACATTTATCCAAAATTAAATAAATTGAATTTAGTTTATAAAAAAAGAGTTTTTAGGAAGATTAGATTTACTGATGAACACGCAAGTTGACCGGATCTCTTTTTTCAAAATGGTCCATTAATTAATACAAAAAATCTATTTTTAAAATTATCCGTTATGCTAAAACCTTTTAGGCTAATAATGCCTCACATTCAAATTTCAAGTCACAAACTAAAAAAAATTTAGCCATTAAACGTTGAACACTGGATTCCGGAATCTATAAAAAGCATTAGGAGCCTCTTGATACAAATCTACACTTACGCAAATTAAAATAAAAATAATTTAGTAAAAAAGTACCGGGATATGATCCGAAGAGTGACTAAATATGTAAAGTGGACTTTTGAACTAAAGAAATTTATTTCGGGTATTCTCGTCTTTTAAGTAACTCAGTCACGTTTCATCTTATCGGCACCCTACAAAATATTAGGACCGCGGAACCGGTTTGAAAGAAAGTTGCCCGCCCAGAACTTTGCCCAAGCATTTCATCGGCATCTAATTAAGCCAAGATATTTTATTATTGGCAGATTTATCTCACGGTTGCCATTCGGGAATACTAAACTTGAATCTATTTCAGATTCCAAACTAAAGTTTTCTCACTGAAAAATTTAACAAAAATAATGTTAGGAATATCTTGGGACTGAAAAATCCCGAAAAATAAAATCCCAGTATAAAGGTTCCGTATTTTTAAATATCCTAACTAGGATTTTCTTTTATACAATAATATTATATTTTTATCAAATACATTTTTCATTAATGCTTAATGTTTTTAAAATTATTGTTTGAATTTAAAATAGCAATAATTCTATAAAAATGGTATGAAAAAATTAATGTAAAAACATGTACAACTCAAAAAAAGAAAACAAATTCTCTCTAAATTTACTCCCAGCATAATAAAATTTTGTAAAAAAACTTTGCAGGATTCAGTTCTGCACTGATTTATCTAGAAGTTTATTTTTAAAAATTAAGAATTCGATTTTTGAGAACGTTTTTTGTAATAAAATTTGGGAATTTTTGAATTCGGAAATATTATAAACTGCTGGGGACTTTATCAATCGGGAATTTTCCAATTCGGGATTTTTAGATTTTGGCAATACAATAATTACAGCAATTTTATTATTCGTAATTTTACAGTTCCAGGAATGTTCTTTTTCGAATTCCTCAGTCCGAATATCTTGCGAAATATTTTATTACTTAATTCGAAACACATATTATGAATCATGAAAAACAATAATTATTTTATTTTTTGGTGTTAAAATGTTAAAAAATCTTTATAATTGATGTTAGTTTTTTTTTCTTAATTATAATTTTGTTTAAATATTGATTTTTCTGTCAAGTTGTGCAAAAATTCTCTCCAGCTTCGCTGGGAGCTGTAGAAAATTTTAATATAAATGATAAATAAATAATTGTAAGATTTTTAGAGAATTTTAATGTAAAAAATTTTTAAACTGAAAGTGTTATTCTTTGATTAATATCACAGCTGTAAAGTTAAATCACATTTTTATATCTTAATTTAAATTTTGTTTTATGATTGTACTTTATTTTTTATATTGAAGTATACTGAATATTCTGTTTCCATCATAAAATATTGATGTGAAAGTAACATTTTTCCAAAATCACTCATCAAAAAACTTGTAATTAAACAAATATTCAAATTTTCTTTTAAAAATTGTATAGCGACGTATGTACATTTTATGAAAACATTTACACTGTAGTAAAAAAAGTACAAAGCTGTCAAAAAAAACATAGTAGTTGAAAAACTCTGACCGTAATGCATTTTCTGTTATGATTAGATAATATTTCTGCGAAAATAAAACGTTTTCCTCATCAAAATCACACTCTAGTTCCTTGTATAAAATTTTCATTTTAAAAATTGTTTATAAAAAATCTTTAATTTTTAAATTAAAATGTATTGATATTTCTGTTATAATTACAAATTATTTCTGTCAAAGTAAAAGTTTTCCGAAATCACACTTTTATTGAAATAAAAACTTATTAAAAACATTATAGTTAAATAACTTTTGAAATATTCTTTAAAAAAAGCTAGATCGGCATATTTCGTTAAAAAATATTTTTTAGCCGCGGATATTTAACGAGAACATTTTTTTATAAAACATTTTTCCCTTTTCAAAAGATTTTTTTATTTTGTTTAAATTAAAATGAAAATATAATAAATATTCCGTTATCATTGGAAATTATTGGTGTAAAACTAAATTTGTTTATTGAGAATCAATACAATCTCCTAGCGATTTATAAATAATTAATGTCAGTTTTTCTTCTCTTTACATGGTCTTAAATAAATATTTTTTTATAATATTGATTTTTCTGTCATTAAATTGTGAAATAATTTTTCCTATTTTTATTGAAGTTGAATAAAATAGTTCAAATGAAAATTTTTGATCATAAGTCGATTTAAAAAATCAGTCTACTTTTAGCTAAATAAAGTTTTATTTCAGAAATATAAAATTAATGTTTAATTCAATTCTTTTAATGCAGACAAAAATGTTGCGGTTCATAATTCTGGGAGCGTTCGTCGCTCTTTCTTCGGCACAATTTCAACCTCAACCTGCTGGAAGAGTTCTAGAACCGCCTATTCCAACTCTATGTGCCCAAAGTAAGTTTTTATTGAAAAAATTGGTTATTTTTATATTAAATTATTTGATAAAATATTTGATAAAGTAGATGGAATTCTCAATATTTTAATCTCTTTAGACTTATTAAGTTTATTTAAGTATTTACACATGAAGATTTTAGGATTTTTTTATTTTGAAGTTTAGAAACACGATTTTATGTTTAACTATTCAGACACACGGTTCTAAATTTAAAAACTTTGAGCCAATTTATATTTAAAAAATATAAATTTTTGAATGTTTGGATCCATAATTATTCAATTTGGAATAGTTTCCAACTTAGATTTTGGTTTTAAATAATAAGATTTTCAGTTCAAAATTATTTCTTTTGATTAAAATTTTGAATTGTACAATATTGCGGAATATTTGAGTTTAAAATATTGAAATTATACGATTTCAAATGTTTTCCATATTAGATCGTTCGGATTTTTAATATTTTTTAACGAATTAAATTTGATTTTTATTATTTTTATTTGAAATTATTTGCTTTCAAATTTGTAAGTTTTTATATACCAATTCTATGTGCCTAAAATAAATTTCATACTGAAAAATTTAGTCAATTTTCTATTAAATAGTTTAATGAAATAGATAAAATTATTGTCTTATTGTATATATCATTATTATATTATTAATGTAAATGTTCAGAGTAATAGATTAATTCAAATTAAAATTTTTTCATTCAGTCATAAAAAAAAACATGTTCAGGCCACACAGCTTGATAGTCCCTATAAAACTGAAATTGATTAACAATTTCTAATGTTTTTAGTTTGTATTGTTTGCTATTTGAAAGTTTGGAAACACGATTAATTTGAAATTATTCAAATTTTTTTTTTAATTTTAGAGGTTTCAGATACAAAGATCTAAAGTTTGAAAACTTTACTTAAAATTTCGAACTTTTCATTTTCATACTATTCAAATTGAAATATATTTTATTGTAAATTCGTTAAATTTCGTTTTAAAATTAAATCCTGATTTGAAATTTTTTTAATATCTCAAGTTTAATTTTTTTCTTTTGAGGTCTTCAAATGGAACCTGCATTTATATTAATTTCACACAATTTGAAACTATTCAATTTTTAAAAGCTTTAGGAATATGATTTTGAATTTTGAAAAGTTCAATTTAAAAATAATTTTAAGGTATTTGTGCAAAAAATCAGACGCCTGAGAAAATAGTTTTTCTATGATTTTAAGAATTAAAATAATGTTATTAGAAGATACGCTTTTAAATAAAAAACATGACTTTTAATGAATAAATTGTAAAGCATAAAAAAATATTTTAATTATGGCTTTTGCAATTTTTTTTTTTTTATTATCGTTTCTTACCAATTTTTAAAAAATAGTTGAATTTCAGTAATATATGGCTTAATTTTTCGAGAAAACATTATATACGCCTCTAGTGATTCTGATTTTGAAAGTAAAATTTTCTATAGAAGAAATCGTTAAAACAATTTTTTTTAAAAAACTTTTTTTACAATAATAATTGAAAATTCTTTACTTTAAAAAAATTGAAAACAGGATAATTATAGGGAATGTTTATCCCCAATAATAAGACATAATTTATCAATACTATTTAATATTAAATTAATTAATAATATTTTTTGTATGTTCAATATTGTTTCAATATTTTCTTAGCTACTGTTAAGAGTTGAAGATGAAGCATAAAATTCTTAAAAATAAAAATTTTATTTTTGTGTTTCTCACGTACTAATTTAAAACCTACAACGCTAATACTGTAAGTGGGGCTCATTTAACGCAGCATTTAATAATCTTTTCAACGGTTAAATTTTGTTTTATCTATATTCTAGACAGCGCTATCACATATTAAAGCTAAAGCTAATTTTGAATAGGTCATCTGGTTACTAAATATTTGATGCTAATTGTTTTTAGTCAACTGGTCTATATTAATATTATTTTAAATATTGATTTTATTCTTAAGTTTTGAAAAACGGACTCTTTAGCTCCGCTGTGATTTGAACCCAGGTCTCCAGATTGCCAGTCTGACGCTCTTACCCACTGAGCTATGTGTACGAGATTCATTTTTCTCCTACAATTTTTCTCCTTCTGCAATCGAATGCCGAAGTAATTCTTAGTCGTCTAAGATTCTAATTTTTCCTCTGGATAAAAAATATCTTTGATCTAAGTAAAAACGTTTTCTTCCAATAGTAGACAAACATTTTTATAGTGATTATGGCGGTTAAGTTTGAATAAAGCGGAGAAAGTTTAGGATTCATCTTCTCCATTAGAATCAAACATTAAACTAAGATTTTCTCTTCTGATTTATTCTGATGATATGAGAGGAATGATATGTGAGCCTCTCCCTAATTATGAAGCCAATACGCTAATTTTTATAACCGTTTGATAATCTCTTTGTCACCTCTGATCTAATTCAGAGAAACCGATTCCAAACGGCCTTTATATTTATGCATGACCAATCCTACCTGTACGGTCATAGAAAGCGCGTTGATGACTCCGATGACACCTGCATTTGAATTGGTAATTTTGACTTCGGGGTAGAGCTGGGTACATACCGCATTGCCAGAAGTAAAGTAGGCGACACTTTCTCAATTGGATCAATCAGCAAGTGTTGATTCATGAATTGAAAAGCGGATCGATTATGTCCAAAATTGTGAGTTATCGGTCCACAACTCCCATTCTGAAAGTTCATGGAATGCGTTCCATTTTAATTAATTCCAAATTTGACTTCACATAATTGCACCACTTTGCATTATAAAAAGTTCTGCTTTCCATTTCCAATTCTCTGTTTCTAAGTGAGACTGCTAAAGAGTCTATTAGAGTTTATCTAAACTAAAGAGTCTATCGGAAGAGTCTATCTGATGAGTCTATCTATTAAGGAGTCTACTGAAATTTAAAAAAACAATTTTTATTATCAAAAGTCTTTGGATTACAGTTACGGATACTATTTTTAATTGAACAATTCAAACATTAAAGGCATAGTATTTGTCCGTTTGAAATTTGGCAAATAAATGGATTTCGAGCTAAATTGCCTGAAGGTTTTCGAGGCATCATTTTAGAAAAATAATAAATCTCAAAGTTTTACATTGTCAAATGGAAAACAGCTCGCGATTGAATAATTACACATTAGACAATTTGAAATAGAAAGCGTGAAATCCTTGGAATATTAAACTTCATAAATCGTCGAGACTAAAATTCGTCACGTGAAAATCCAAATAAAAAGACCTGAGTAAATTTAAATTCTGAGAATGGGTAGCATATGCCGAAGCCTTTGTTTATATACTGTACGACATTCCAGACGAGTACACTCTTTGCATTTCGTAATGAACTTTCTTCGTTTGCATTTGGGAAAGCCATCGTTAAGATATTGAGTCAATGTCTAGGTCGTGACTGCGGCCTCTCCTGTAGCTATAGGTCAATCGTTAGTCGCAGCAGGAGGAGATTCTTGGAATATTGGAACATTTTGCGAGTTTCACTTTAGGTGGCAGCGGCGGCAGTCTCTTGAATTTAATTGTTCTTTTCGTAAATAACATAAAATTCCACTTCACATGTAACAAACCGTCTTTGACAAAAATAGCCTATTGTCATCGCACCTGCTGCATAGTGCATTCACCTCACAGAAAGTGAGAATAAATGGTCATTTGTAAACTTTCTCGAATAATGAGATTCATGACAATAGATTCTGCAGTCAAAGGAAAAGTCACTTTTCAAAATTTAAGCTTCAGGAGTTTTTTTAAGCCTATACTCTCACAAAAATCGGATATCCCATTTTATGCCAGTGGATATTTGGATATCCCCAAAATATCCGTGATGTTAGGAAATTTACCCGGAAATATGAATTTTGAAAAAAGGTAGTTTTCAAGAAAACAGTTCAATTCTCCACCCGGAAAAATTAATTTTTTACAGAAAAGTTATTTTTAAACAAAACAATTAAATTTTCAGATAAAAAAAATTACTCAAAAAACAGATTTTCGATAATGTAGTTCTATTCATTAACAAACAGTTGAATTTTCAACTTGAGTTCTAATCATAAAAAAATCTTTTTAAGTAGTTTAGCTTTCAACCAAATAGGTGTACTTTCGAACTAAATGATTCAATCTTTAACTAAGAAGATTAATTTTTTATAAAAGAGGCGAATTTTCAACAAATAACATAATTTTTCTACCGAGTAGTTCAATTTTTAAGCTCATAAAGAGCAATTTTTATCAAAAATTAGAAATGATTTTTATTTAAAAAAATTAAGTTTTAGTTTTAAAAAAATGTCTGTCTAATCACAAAGCTTTCAACCAAAAAGCCGAAATTTCAAAACAAACCAAAAAATTTCAACAAAAAAAACTTGAATTTTCAAGCTGCAAATAATAATTTTCTACAAAAAGGACGAATTTTGAAAAATGTCTTCCAATTCTGAACCAACGAGATGAATTTTCAATCAAAATTGTAAATCTTCGAAAAAATGAATAAATATGAAAATAGAGCGTCGATGTCTGGTAACTAATAAAATCCGACATTGTTTAATTACAAAATTTTCGACCAAAAACCGATTTTTTTACAAAACAGTTGACTTTTAAGCCTAAAAATATTATTTTTCTACCAAAAGGACGAATTTTGAAGAAAATCTTTCAAGTTTTAACCAACGAGATGAATTTCCAACAAAAATTATGTTTATCTCTTTTTCTTTCTTCGACGATTGAGTACTCTTATCATTTTCTATGCCTCAAAATTCGGGAATCTATCTAAAAGTTAGGGAATTTATGAAACAAATTAATTTGATGTTGACCGCGTAGCAAAAAGAAAACGTGACATGCTTATATTACACACTTAAGATTCATATCTATACCTTAGTCGACAACAGTGTCGAACTTGGCAAACGGTTTACCGGAGGCCCGAAGACTGATTTCACTTTTTTTTTACTTTGACCGTCAACCACCCAGTGGCGAAACCTTCAGGCTGACGTGGATAGATAAAGGATAGGATAAGATAGAGAGAAGAGGATTAAAAAAAACGTAAATTTAGATTGAAAAAGAGGTAAAAAAGAAGTTGATGGATGTAGTATAGGATGAGATAGAGAAGAGGAGATTAAAAAAGGCCGACGGAAATCTACATTAACCGAGATAGAAAAAGATTGCCAGGAATAGATAAAAGATGGGATGAGATAGAGAAGAGGATGTCGAAAAAGATAGACGTGAATTTAGATTGAAAAAAAAACGGGAAAAATAAACGTTGATAGATGTATAATATGACGAGATAGGGAGGAGGACATTGAAAAAGATTGATGTGAATTTAAATATAGACAAAAAGATAGAGAAAGATTGACGTGGATAGGGAAAGGATAGAATAAGATAGAGTAAAGGGTGTTGAAAAAGATAAACGTGAATTTATATTTACAAAGAGATAAAAAAAGATATATGGGAATTCAGATTGACAGAGAGATAGAAAAAGATTGACCCGGATATAAAAGGATAGCTATCTCTTTCTATCATAAAGATTCAAAATTATTAAAAAAGATAGAAACCCTTTCTTTTAACTTTCAGCAGGGTAGGCCTTAAGTGTCTAACAAAGATCTATTTCTAGTATTTATAGAGTAAAAAATAAGACGATTCAATTTGGAGGTTAGCGCCTGGTCCCAGCGCCCTTAAAGTTAAATTTTTTTTTATAAACATAGATTCCCGAAGATCAATATTTATTTATTAAAAATTCACTGTTTTTTTACACTTTGGAAAATAATTTATTTCCATTTTTAAAGAACAAGCATTAACCTTTAGTTTGTTGAGAAAATATTCAAAGCATGTGACGTCACATATAACTGGTGAAATGGCGCGAAAAAATTCAAATTTGAAAAGGGTATACTTTTTTCTTTTTCAATTAATAATTCGAAAAAAAACTTTTTTTTAATCATATTCCTATTATCAGCGATTTTATAGCGAATATTTTTATATTTAAAAAAACTACGTCATCAATTTCGCTGTCATTTTTTTTTCTTTCTTGACTGAAAAATGATTTTTGATTGAAAAATTAACTATTTGATTTAAAATTCGTATATTGTTTTGAAAATTCAATAAATTATTTGAAATTTTTTTCCTTGTATGAAAGATCGAATTTTTTGGAATAATTCAAATATTTTTTATTTACAATAAAAAAAGTTTCTAGGTTGAAAAGTCTACTAATATATTTTTGGTTGTGAATTTATAATTTTTTGTTTTTCAAAATTATATTATTTTCTTGGAAATTCAACGGTTTTGTTTTAAAGTGATACTTTCTTGTTGAAAATGTATACCTAAATGTTGAAAAAGTAAACTGTATTGTAGAACATTTTTCTTTTGGCTCAAGAATTTAAAAATTTATTTGACAATATTTTGCTTTCTTAACTGAAAAAAATGGTTCGTTTGAGACATCAACTATTTTATTGAAAATCCCGATTTTTTTTACTGCAAAAGATTTTTTGGTTGAAAAATTATATTTAAAATTCTAAAATTTTCGCAGAAACTATTTTGTTTACAATTGATACTTTTTGGTTAAAGAATTAACTATTTTGTTGAAAATTTATTTTCACTGGCTTCAAAATTCAATAATTTGGTAGACATTTATTTTTCTTGACTCAAAAATCTATTTTGGTTGAGAAATAAACTATTTAATTAAAAATTCGTCTTTTTGGATTAAAATTTTATTAATCATTTAAACATTTAATTTTTTGTTGAAGAATCAATAAGTTTTGTTTAAAAAAATCATCCTGTTTGGTTTGAAATTCAACTTTTTTGTTGAAAAATCGCATTTTTGTCTTGAAAAATCAATTATTTTTGTACAAACTATTTAGTTGAAAATTAACTTAAAATGCAATATTATTCATTCAAATCTTAGAAATTTGAAGCCTTTCGGTTTGAATTTAATTAAAGTACTTACATTATTTTTCTTTGAAAGAATTTGTTCTCCTATTTTACAAAAAAAAAAAAAAAAATAC
>NC_046662.1:60944723-60959511 GCF_010883055.1 Belonocnema kinseyi | reverse complement strand
GGGGTTCGAATAAAAATTTTTGATTTTAGCTGTATTAGGGGATTTTTAAAATTGGCGAGGGGTAAGAATGTCAATTTATCAAAATTTTCAATTGAATTAAAAAAATTCGAAATATCAAGGCTTTCAAAATTCAGTGTGGACACTCAAATGATAGACAAAAATTATTAATTTTTAAAATTATTTTCAGACGAATTTTTTTATGGGGAAATTGAATCAAAATTTGATTTTATAGCTGTTTTAGGTGACTTTTAAAATTGGCGAGGGGTAAGAATGTCAATTTATCACTCAAATCACAACAGCAAAAATTATTTATTGTTTAATAATTTCTAGACGAATTTTTTTAAGTTGAATAGGTTTTACATCTCCTAAAAATAAAAAAATGCCCAGATCAAGAAGTAAATTTGCTCCTAACTTCGAATTCAAATTATTTTTATACTCTCTATATTTGGCTGTTTCTATAAACTATAAAAGAACGAAAGTATACGTAAGAGGCGAAAAAACCAGTTAGGAAAATATGCCAGGTTTCTAATGAATTTAAAAAAGTAAAAGGTGAAATAAATCGCGAGTCGTGACAGATCCAAACCCTTTTGGTACCCGGAAGACTTTCCTGCGGTTTCAGTCGATTCTCCGGATTAGCGAATTTATAATAATTGTTTTATTCATTTCGGAAAGTGAAAGTCTATCGAGATAAGGGGGCGTTTAGACCTCGAAAAAATATGCTACCAAAGGGAAAGGAAACTACTGTTCAATGATGATAGCATATGTGATGAGTCGCTGATCTTAAATCTCCTCAAATCATTAGTCACGAGTCTAGAGATTGAAATGTTAGATCTTGAGATTCGATATAAAATTAATATCGTATTTAATTGAATTTTAATTTTCTTTTGAGCTTATCTTACTTATCTATCTTTGAGAAAATCGATTAAGGATTTGAAGGATGAATATTCACAAGCCTTGAAAATCTTAAATTAAATACGGGCTAATAAATAAATAAATTCTTTTGAATAATATTAATATGAAACACTTAAAGTGTGTAGATGTTCAAGAAAAAACTTAAATTTTCAAGTTAAGAAGTTGAATCTTTTTGAAACCCTTTGAATTTTAATCCTTTAAAGATCCTGTAAAGATCTTCAACAAGAAAAATGAATTCTCAACAAAATAATTGAAATTAAAAAATTAAGTTTCAATCAAATAGTTACACTTTCAAGCAAAATAGACGAATTTTAAACCAAATGGTGGAGTTAAAAAGAAAAGATTAAGTTTATACCAGATAAGACCGAATAGACGGATTTTAAAAAACAGTTTTATTTTCAACAAAATAATGAAAATTTCAAAACAAATAGTTGAATTTTTAACTGAGAAGATTAATTTTCTGCCAAGAAAGGATACTTCTTAACAAATCACGTAAATTTTCAAACAAGTAGTTCAATTTTTTAAGTTTAAAAAATTAATTTTGATTGAAAAACGGAATAGTTAAATTCTCATTAGAAAAATTGAATTTTAAATTAAAAAGCACGAGGTTTTCTGCAGAAACGATGAATTTCCGACCAAATTGGCGAAGTTTCAAGCCAAAGAGACGAATTTTCTACAAAATAGTAGATTTTTCCCCCCGAAAATATTATTTTTAAACGAAAAAGTTATCGTTCAACCAAACAGTTCAAATTCCAATAAAATAGTCAAATTTCCAGTTAAAAAAATTAATTTCAAACAAATTAATTATTTAAAAAAAAGTAGTTTCATTTTCAACGAAAGAGATGAATTTTTAACTTAAATTATAAACCTTTGAATAAAACAAAAATAACTTTTAAAGAGACATTGAAACTTTTAACCAAATAGTTAAATTTTCAGCCAAGAAGATTTCTTTTCTAAAAAAAAAAGAAAAGAATTTTTAATAAATCATATGAATTTGCTACATACTGGTTGAATGTTTAAATGTAAAAAGATCGATTTTGATCCAACAATGGAATAGATTTTCATGTATGAAAGTTGAATTTTCTACCAAATTGTTAAATTTTAATCCCGAAAAGATGAATTTCCTACAAAAAAAGTTAAATGCTCCCGTCGGAAATATGAATTTTGAATAAAAAAGTTAATTTTCAACAATACAGTTTAATTTTCAGTCAATGAAAAATAATTTTTTTACACAAAAAACGGATTTCCGACAATATAGTTCAATGTTCTACCAAAGAATTGAATTTTAAACTTAAGTTATAAATATTTAAAAAAATTTTGTGCATTTCAGCTATCAAATAAATAGGTGGATTTTCAAGCTAAGTAGTTAAATTTTCAACCGAAAAGATTAAGTTTCCGTAAAAAAAATAGAATTTTCAACAAATAACATAAATTTTCAACCCAGTATTTGAATTTTTAAACTAAAAAAATAATTTTTATCCAAAAATGCAATAGATTTTTATTTGACAAAATTAATTTTTAACTCTAATAAAACGTTTTCTACTAAACTGTAGAGTTTTCAAGCCACTAGGACGAATTTTCTACAAAACAGTTGAATTTTCCACCTGGAAATGTGAATTTTCACCCTGAAAATTTATTTTTCAACAAAATAGATAAATTTTTAGTAGGAAAAAAATATTTTTCGAAAAACAAAAAAGATTTTCAACAGAGTAGATTAATTTTTTAAAGAGGAGATACAGTTTCAAATAAAATTATGAATCATCATGCAAAATTTTTTTGTAAAAAGTAGTTTAACTTTCAAAAAAATAGTAGAATCGTCAATCCGAAAAGAATAATGTTCAACAAAACAATCGAGTCTTTGACCGAAAAAATGACTTTTTAACGAATTAGTTTAATTTTTAACAAAATAATTAAATTTAAATTCCAATAATATATTTTGTAATAAAAACAAGATGACTTCTGTACACTCTATTAATGCAATTCGTATTTAAACAAACAACAAAAAAAAAAGCAAAACAGAAGAATTCTCTGGAAACAAGAAAAAAAAAATGAATTTTTTTAAAAGTATGATAGCTAATAAAATAGGAATTTATCTAATCAAACAATTTTCAACCAAAAAACCGAATTTTCTACAAAAAATTGAATTTTTCAACCTGAAAATATTAATTTTCTACCAAAAGAAGAATTATGAAAAAAATATTTCAAATTTTAACCAGCAATATGAATTTTGCACTAAAATTATGAGTCTTCAATAAATAATAATAAATTAATAAATATAAATGCATAATATAAATTATAAGAGCTTTGATGTCTGCTTTTAATAAAATCTGAATTTTTCTAATGAATAAATTATCAACAAAAAAGCCGAATTTTCTACAAAAAAGTTGAATTTTTCAAACTGAAAATATTAATTTTCTACCAAAAGGTCGAATTTTGAACAAAACTTTTCAATTTTCCACGTAAGTGATGATGATCTTGAAACTAAAGTTATGAAACTTAAAAAAAATAATAATAAAATAATATAAATAATAAGAGTCTGGATGTGTCATATTTAATAAAATTCTAATTTGTGTGATTAACATTTTTTAAATTAAAATCGGGAATTTTCTACAAAAATGTGAAATTTTAAACCTGTGAATAATAATTTTCTACCAAAAGACGAATTTTAAACAAAAATTTGCAATTTCCAATAAATATTATGAATTATCAACTAAAATTGTGTATCTTAAAAAAAATGAATATGAAAATAGACCCTCGATGTCTGATAGTTAATAAAATTCGTCTTTTTCTAATTAAAAAATTGTCAACCAAAAAGCCGAAATTTCTACCAAAAGGACGAATTGTGAAAACAATATTAAAAATTTTAACCAACAATACAAATTTTTCAGTAAAATTATGAGTTCAATAAATAATAATAATAATACAAAAATAAATATAATATAAATTATAAGAGCCTTGATGTCTGATATTTAATAAAATCTGAATTTTTCTGATTAAAAAATTTTCAACCCAAAAAGCCGTATTTTCTACAAAACAACTGAATTTCAAAACTGAAAATATTAATTTTCTACCAAAAGGACGAATTTCGAACAAAATCTGTCAATTTCCAATCAATTAGATGAATTATCAACTAAAATTATGAATCTTCAAAAAAAGAATGAATATGAAAATAGAGCCTCGATGTCTGATAGTTAATAACATCCGACTTCTTCTAGTTAAAAATCTTCAAACAAAAATCCGAATTTTCTACAAAACAATAGAATTTCACACCTGCAAATATTGATTTTATTCGAAAATGACGAATTTTGAACAAAATCTTTCAATTGTCAACGAACGCACTGACACTTAAACTAAAGTTATGAAATTTAAAATAATAAAATAAAATAATAATATAAATAATAAGAGTCTGGATGTTTGATATTGAATAAAAATCGAATTTGTCTGATTAACATTTGTTTAACTCAAATCCGGAATTTTCTACAAAAAAGTGAAATTTTCAACCTGTAAATAATAAGTTTCTACAAAATGGAAGAATTTTAAACAAAATCTTTCAATTTTGAATCAATAAGATGAAACATCAACTAAAATTATGAATCTTAAAAAAAACAATGAATATGAAAATCAATGTCTGGTAGTTAATAAAATCTGACCTTTTCTGATTTAAAAATTTTCAACCAAAACCCCGAATATTCTACAAAACAATTGAATTTCAAAACTGAAAATAATATTTTTCTACCAAAAGGACGAATTTTGAACAAACTCTTTCAATTTGCAACGAACTTGATGATCTTTAAACAAAAGTTATGAAATAAAAAAAAATAATATAAACAATAAGAGTCTGGATGTTTGATATTTAATAAAATTCGAACTTGTCTGATTAACATTTTTGTAACTAAAATACGGAATTTTCTACAAAAAATTGAAATTTTCAACTTGTAAATAATAATTTTCTACAAAATGGAAGAATTTTAAACAAAATCTTTCAATTTTGAATCAATAAGATTAATTATCAACTGAAATTATGAATTTAAAAAAAAAGAATGAATAAGAAAATATAGCCTCGATGTGTGATAGTTAATAAAATCCGTCTTTCTCTGATTCAAACACTTTCAACCAAAAAGCCGAATTTTCCACAAAACAATTGAATTTGAAACCTGCTAATATTGATTTTATTCCAAAAGGACGAATTTTGAAAAAAATCTTTCAATGTTCAACGAACGTAATGATCTTTAAACTAAAGTTATGAAATTAAAAATAATAAAATTAAAACAGTAAAAAAATAATATAAGTAATAAGAGTCTGGATATTTGATATTGAATAAAAATCGAATTTGTCTGATTAACATTTGTTGAACTCAAATCCGGAATTTTCTACAAAAAAGTGAATTTTTCGACCTGTAAATAATAATTTTCTACAAAATGGAAGAATTTTAAACAAAATCTTTCAATTTTGAATCAATAAGATGAAACATCAACTAAAATTATGAATTAAAAAAAAACAATGCATATGAAAATCAATGGTAGTTAATAAAATCCGACCTTTTCTGATTAAAAAATTTTCAACTAAAACCCCCAATATTCTACAATACAATTGAATTTCAAAACTGAAAATAATATTTTTCTACCAAAAGGACGAATTTTGAACAAACTCTTTCAATTTGCAACGAACTTGATGATCTTTAAACAAAAGTTTTGAAAAAAAAATATAAACAATAAGGGTCTGGATGTTTGATATTTAATAAAATTCGAACTTGTCTGATTAACATTTTTTTTTTACTAAAATTCGGAATTTTCTACAAAAAAGTGAAATTTTAAATCTGTAAATAATAATTTTCTACCAAAAGGACGAATTTGGAACAAAATATTTCAATGTTCAACGAACGAAACGAATTTTCAACTAAAATTACCAATCTTAAAAAAAAAAGAATGTGGATCAAGAAAATATAGCCTGGATGTCTGATAGCGAATAAAATCCGAATTTGCCTAATCAAAAATTCGTTTCAGGAAACATTCATGAACGTTTCAATGGCAAGGGTTACTACTACTCATGGGCAGATCCAAGGACAAGTGGACAAGAAGTAGACTGGCTTTCTGGCAGAAATTTCTGCAGACAACGTTGTATGGACCTTGTTTCTCTAGAAACTTCAGCTGAGAACGAGTTTATCAAGAGCCGCCTCGTACAGAGTAAGACACGCTTTTTTTTTAATTCCTTAGAATTTTTCGAACCTCAATCAATCTTGCATACTCTAATGATGTTAATTGTATTTTTGCAGACAAGGTCAAGTACATCTGGACTTCTGGGCGCCTTTGTGACTTCAAGGGCTGTGACAGACCCGACCTTCAACCTCTTCACATCAACGGATGGTTCTGGACTGCTGAACTTCAAAAATTGGCACCAACCAACGATCGCAGTCAGAACGATTGGTCCGAAAGTGGAGGGTGAGTTTTTTATATTTATATTTATTTATTTAATTTAATATTAATAAACAAGGAAATTTTTAAATAAGTAATTAAATCTCCACTGAAAAGAGTCGCTTTTTTAAACAAATAGTTGAATTTTAAAGCTAAAAATACAAAAAGCCTGACATTTCTGGGAATAATTTCTTTTATCTTCCCTGACAATTATTCTTGTAACATTTAAAGAATGGATCTTTTATAAATAGAATAAGGCAATTTTAGATGAAAATTTAAAAAAATTTAATTTCTTTATCTATATTTCGAATATGAAAAATGCATTTTTAATTCAAGACGACGAATTTTTAACCAAAAAGACGAATTTTCAAAAAAGAAAATTAATTTTTATTACCAAAACAAATGATTAATCTTCAGCCAAAAAAAAAAGAATTTTTAACAAAGTAGTTAAAGTTTCGACCCAGAAGATAAATTTTCAAAACCAAAAACACACATTTCCAAAGAAGTAAATCAATTTTAAATGAAATTAAACATTTCAAATATTTGAACAAAAAAAAAAGGAAAATTTTCAACAAAAAGTGGAAAAGTTAAACTTTTATTTTAAAAACATGAATTAAATACAAAAAAGGTAATATTCAACATGATAGTATAATTTTCAACCAACGAGGTAAATTTTCAACTAAAATGGTGAATCTACAGCCAAAAAGAAAATGAATTTTTAACGAAGTAGTTCAACTCTTAACCAAAAGAAAAAATTTTTCAATAAAAAAGACGCAATTTTTACGAAACAGTTCAATTTTTTACCCACAAATATTAATTTTATACAAAAATGACGAATTTTCAACAAAATACATAAATTTTTACCAAAGAGTGAATTTTCAACTAAAATTATGAATCTTCAAGTTTGAACCCAGAAGTTGAATTTTTCAACCGAAAAATCGAATTTTCAATAAATAAATATTTTTCAGTCAAAAAATAAAAAAAACTTCATCCAAATTCTTGAATTATCCAGCTAAAAGACGAAGTTTCTGAAAATAGCAGAATTTTCAACAAAAAATAATTTTCAACCAAACAGTTAAATTTTCAACAAAATAATTAATTGTTCAACAAATGAGTTGAATTTTTAACCAAATAGTTAAACACTCTACTTTCAAAGATGAATTTTCAACCAAGAAAATTAATTTTCTACAAAGAAGAAAAATCTTTAACAAAACACAAGCAATTTTTTAGAAATAGTTGAATTTTCAACTAAAAAAGATCAATTTTCAACACAAAACAGAAAAGTTCAATTTTTAGTAAAAAATAAATAAATTGTTGCAAAAAAAGTAATTTTCAACAGAATTGTAGAATTTTCAACTAGAGATGAATTTTCAACTGAAATAAGAATCTGCAAACAAAAAGATAAGTTTTTAACCAAGAAAAGTAATTTTTTACAAAAAAAAAATGAATCTGCAATATAAGATAATCATGAATTTTCAGAGAAAGATCAATTTTCAACAAAACTTTTGAATTTTGAACAAAATAATTAATTGTTCAACAATTAAGTTCAACGTTCAACCTACAAAAATGAATTCTCAACCAAAAAAATGAATTTTCAACCAAGAAAAATAATTTTCTAGAAAAAAAGATGAATCTTCAATAAAACACATTAATTTTTTTAGAAATAGTTGAATTTAGTAAAAAGATAAATTTACCCAGAAAATTAATTTTCTACGAAAACAAAAGATGTATCTTAAAGAAAATACATGAATTTAGTTAAAAATAGCTAAATTTTCAAGTAAAAAAAGAATCAATTTTCAGTAGAAAATAGAAAAGTTGAATTTTAAGTAATAAACACATTAATTAATTAAAAAACAAAGTAATTTTTTAAACAAAATTGTTGTATTTCCAACTAAAGAGATGATTTTGCAACTAAAATGATATTCTGCAACCATACAAAATGAATTAAAAAAAAAAAACTAGTCAACAAAAAAAGACTAATGTTCAGCCACAGAGACAATTTTTCTACAAAACAGTTGAATTTTCAACCTTCAAATATTAATTTTCTACCAAAAAGACTAATTATCAACAAAAAAGTATAATTTTCAACCAAAGAGATAAATTTTCAAATAAAATTATGAATCTTCAACCAAAAAAACTAATTTTTAACAAACTAGTTCAAGCTTGAATCCAGAAGTGCAATTTTCAACTAAAGAGAAATAATTTTTAACAAAAAATCGAAAAATACATTTGTAGTAAATATGTTAATTAATTTCAAGAAAAAACTCATTTTCAACAAAATAGTCTTAATCTCAACTAACGAGACGAATTTTCATAAAAAATGATTTATCTTCAACAACAAAAAAATTTTTTGACAAAGTTAATTTTTTAACCAAAAAAGTAAAATTTTGGTTAAAATATCAACTATAACTTAAAATTAATAAAAATAAAATTTAAAAAATAAAGTTAAATTCATTTTTTTCATCTACTTTGGTTGAAAATACCACTTTTTTTTCTCGAAAATTCTGATCTTTTAGTTAAAGATTAATTTTTTAACTAGACATTCAACTATTCCATTTTTTGTTGATAATTAATTTTTATTACTTTAAATTTAAGCTATTTGTTGGAAAATCCATGTAAGTCGTTAAAAATTTTCCTTTTTTTGTTAGTAAATTAATGGTTGAAAATTTAAATATTTTTTTGAAACTTTTCATTTTTTGTTGAAGTTAATTTTTTTAACTGCAAATGAAAGCATTCCGTTTTTTGTTGAAAATCTACCTGCATTAGTTAAAAATTCGACTATTTGGTTGAATAATAAACTACTTGGTTGGAATTTTATTTTGCATGTTAATGTTTCTGACGAGGTAAGTGTATTAATAAATTTGGTGTTAATTTTTTTGTTTACTGTTCTAGAATCAATATTTTTTAAAATACTGTTTGAATACTGTCCATGAAATGTTTAAAATATTCTATATTTTTTTTTTCAGTATTGGAAAACCCCAACCAGACAACCGTGAAGCAATTCAAGGAGGAGCTCCCGAAAACTGTTTGGCTCTTCTTAACCAGTTTTACAACGATGGTGTTAATTGGCACGACGTTGCTTGCCATCACAAAAAGCCATGGGTTTGCGAGGAAAATGATTCCCTTTTGAAATACGTGCGTTTCACCAACCCCAACATTCGTCTTTAAATTTCTATTAGTTTAAGACTTTGAAAATATTCTCAAAATTCATTCAAGAACGGACACTTGCAGAACGATTGATGAAAGATTTGTTAAAAAAAAAACAACAACAAAAAAACAACAAGAACAGATAACTGGTTTAAAGATTATAAAACTGATAACTGAAGTTCAAATATCGAGTAAGAAAGCCACATAATTAAGAGAAGTGACTGAGTAGTTTGTACGAACATTGTATTTATTGCAAAGGTGACATCGATAATTTTTTTTGCATTATTTTCTATAATGCATAACGACTTTTGTTGACTTCTTTCTTCACATAACTGAGTAAGGTAGACAAATAGGTTTGTAACCGTCGACTAAATGGAGTATTTATGTTGTATGTGTGCTGTATTGAGTTGTACTTTTCTGTATGATTTCTCAGAACAAATATATTTTCTTTTTTAAGGTATCTTGGTCCATTTATTTATTTCTTATGTACGCCAAATTATTTAATTAATTAAATATTATCGAATTGATATTCCACTTCAGGGTGGCCGAAAAAATTCATTCTCAAAATTTCCTGTTTTTTTCCTAATGTTTCATTTTCCCTGACCATTAATATTTAACCAATTTTCTCATTCAAATAAAATAAGTCTTCTCACATGCAGGAAAAAAAATTTCCTGCTCATATATCACTTAAATAATTAAATAATAATAAAAACAGATTAAAAAGAGTACTATATTAAATTCAATTTAAACCGCTTCAAATTCCTCAACTTTGAAGTAACAATATTGCACTTTCAACAAGATAGATAATTTTTAAATAAAATAGTTGAATTTTCAACACAAAAGATTAATTTGCTACTAAGAAAAGACGACTTCGCAACAAAATGCATAAATTTTCAAAGAAATAGTTGGGTTTTCCACTAAAAATTAATTGTTTTCAACGAAAAACTTAAATTTTAAACTAATAGGATCAGTTTTCAATCAAAAATGGAATATTTAAAATATCAGTTTAAAAAATTAATAGTTACAAAAAAAAAGTTTATCTGGAATAGATCAATTTTTATTCAAAAAGACGATTCTTCAACAAAATACATGAATTTTCGACAAAGTAGTTAAATTTTCAACTAAAAAATACAAATTTTCAATCAAATAGTTTAATTTTAAATTAAAGAAGATGATTTTTCCACAAAAAATTCAATAATTAAAATTTCTATTAAAAAAATCAATTTAGTTGAATTTTTAACTTAAAAGATGAATTTTTTTTATCGAAAAAGATAAATTTAATTTAAATTAAATTAAATTATTTAATAAATAAACATATTTTCAGTTTAAAGAAAAAAGAATAATAATTTTAAATCAAAGAAAAAAAAATAGTATTTTCAAACAAAGTGATGAATTTTCAACGAAAATTACTGGAAAAGTTGAATTTTAAACCTAAAAGATGAATTTTCAATTAAAATGATGAATATTTAACTAGAATAATTGAGTTTTCAACAAAAAGATTAATTTTCAAATAAAAATATTAATTTTTGAGCAAAAATACAATTTTTTAATTAAATACATAAATTCTCAACCAGATAGTTGAATTTTAAACTAAATTGATTGGATATTCAATTAATTATAAAGTTTCAACCAAATAGTTGGATTTTCAACTAAAAATTATAAATTTTCAACCATAAACTTAAATTTTAAACTAAAAAGATCAGTTTTCAATCAAAAATTGATATTTTTAAGTTCAGTTTAAAAAATTAATATTCACAAAAAAAATGTTTTTTGGCGAAAATGGTGCATATTCTACCAATATGATAAATCTTCATCTGGAATAGATCAATTTTTATTTTAAAATATCAGTTTTCAATCAAAAATGGATTATTTAACATTTCAGTTAAAAAAATCAGTGTTCACAAAAAAAGGTTTTTTTTATTAAAGTGATTCATATTCTAAAAATATGATAAATTTTCTGCTGGAATAGATCAATTTTTATTTAAAAATATCAATTTTCTGTCAAAAAGACGACTTTTTAACAAAACACATGAAATTTCAACGAAATAGTTAAATTTTTAACTAAAAAATACAATTTTTTAACAGAAATATTTTCAAACAAAGGGATGAATTTTCAACGAAAATTGTGAATCTTAAACTGGAAAAGTTGAATTATAAACCAAAAAGATGAATTTTCAAAAAAAAAAAAAGAATAATTTTCAACCAAAAATAAAATTCTTTAACAAAATAAATAAATTCTCAATAAAATAGTTGAATTTTAAACTAAAGTGATTAAATACTTAATTAGAATATTTATATTTTCAGTTTAAACAGATTTTCCAACAAAAAAAGAATTAAAAAAAATAATTAAATTTTCCAAAAAACAGCGATGAATTTTCAACTAGAATAGTTGAATTTTAAACCAAAAAGATGAATTTTCAACTTAAAAAAATATCAATCTTTAACTAGAATAAATGGATTTTTGAATGAAAAGATCAATTTTCAACTAAAAATAATCCATTTTCGACCAAATAGTGAAATTTTGAACTAAAAAAGATCAATTTTCAACTGGAAATGGAGTAGTTCAATTTTCAATCAAAAAATTAATTTTCTACACAAAAAAAATCTTCAACCAAAGTGGGGAATCTTAGACTAAAACAATGAATCTGCAACTGAAATAGATGAATTTTCTAACAAAAAAATACGAGTTTTTAACAAAATACATCAATTTCCGACGAAATTTTTAACCAAATAATTAAATGTTGTACCCAAAAAATATCAATTTTTAAACAAGAATGGAATAGTTAAATTTCCAGTTAAAATAATTAATTTTTTGCCAAAATGATGAATTTTCAACTGAAATGATGACTCTCCAACTGGAATAGTTGAATTTCAAGTAAAAAATCTAAATTTTCAACTAAAATTTGAATATTTAACTGGAATAGTTGAATTTACAAGCAAAACGATACATTTTCTACAAAAAAAAAAGTTAAATCCTCCAAAACTTTTTTAAACTCTTGAGAATTCCTTGAAACTTTACAAATATCCAAAAATATTTTTAATTCTTTGGAATACTTTCAAATGATTGATATCTATTAAAAATATTTTATAACCTTTTAAAATATCCTCAAAGATTTCAAATGAATTTCAGAAAATTCAGAAATAGACCTGAATTTAATAGTGCTTCACCCATGGATCACTGCTTAACTTTTCATTAAGAGACGAGTTTTCGAAAAATAGTTAAAGATTTATCTCAATGGTAATATTTTCAAAGCAAAAGACAAATTATATCGAAGGTAGTCCAATTTCGAACAAAAAGTTAGTTTTCAAACAAAAAGGATAAATTTTTAACCAAGAAGGTCGACTTTTCTACCATAAAAGATGCATTTTTAATAAAAAAGAATTCATTTTTAACAAAATAGTTAAATTTCCACTAAAAATTATTATTTCAACAAAATCGTTACATTTTCTGAAAATAATTGGATTTTTATCCAATTAGTTGAATGTTTATAATACCAAAATGCATTCTCAATCAAATTGTCGAAATTTCAAACAAAAAAGATTAAAATTCAATCCAGTACTTCAATTTTTAAGGCAAAGAGACAAATTTTTTAGAACAAAATTAAATTTTCAGTAAAAAAGTAAGCCAACTAAAAACTTGACCTTTCAACAAAACAAGAATAATTTTCTACTCAAAAAAATGAATTTTTAACCAAATATATAAGTTTTTTACCCAATAAATGAACTTTCAACCAAAAATTTGAATTTTTAACCAAAAATATTAATTTTCTACCCAATAGTCGAATTTTTAACTTATACAATATACAGAATAAAGTTTGAACCAAGCATGAAAATAGTTTAATTTTCAGATAAAAACTGATGAAAAAATAACCTTGAACAAAAAAATGGAATAATTAAATTTTTAAATCAAAAAATAATAATAATTGTTAACAAAAACAAAAAATGTCAACAAGATTCTTTAATTTTTTAACAAAAAGATTCATTTTCGACCTATAAGATTAATGTTCTGCCAAAAAGTATGAATTTTCAATCAAATTAAAAAATTTTTAAGCCAAAAATGAATTATCTACTAAAAAGTTGAACCTTGAACCCAAAAATATGAATGCTCAATCAAAAAGTTTCATTTTCAACCTGACAGTTTAAGTTTTAACCAAATTTTCGAATCTTCAAGCCATAAGTTTAATTTCGTACAAAGCAATAGAATTTTTAATATAAAAGTTAATTTAAAAGCAAACAGTTGAATTTTCAACTATATTTCAATTTTTAATTATAAAAAATTAATAAAAAGAATAAATTTTTATACAAAGTAGTTTAACTTTAAGTCAAATAATCTAATTTAAAAAAAGATGAATTCCCGACGAAACCCTTAACAGTTGATATTTAAATGCAAACAAAAAGTTTTTAACCAAAAAGGATTAATTTTGAACCAAGAATATTAAATTTCTACCAAGAAAGACAATTTTTCAACCAAAAACTTGAACTTTCCACTAAAAGAGATACATTTTTAACCAAATAATTAAATTATTAATTAAAAAATATCAGTTTTTAACCAAAAATGGAATGCATTAATGGCCAGTTTAAAAAATGTATTTGTACATTTTCACAATGCAGTTGAACCTGAGAGAAACTGTTGAATTTTTGATTTAAAAAATGATGTAATTGTTAAAAATATAGTTGCATTTTCAAGAAAATAATTAAATTTTCAATCAAATAATAGAATTTATAATGAAACGAGATGAATTCCGAACCAAAAATAAACTGGTAGACTTTTCAATTTAAAAAATGAACTTTTACCCTCCTTTTTACCAAAATTACTTTTTAGCCCCCCCCCCCGTCCCCACCACTGGGGTGTGGGGTATATAGGTAACTTATTATTTCTCTAGATTATGATATAAAAAACTGGACGATTTCTGTAATAAATATGAAAGTGATTTATTAGAAATAGGCAAGTAAGAATTAGAGAAATTTATATTTACAATGTTTTCATTTTTTTCCTTCCACCAAGATAATGTGGTAGCCACATTTTGTTTTCACTGGTGGATCTGTATAAACTGGAGAACCAAGACTCGAAATGGGCAGTGCGAATGCTGCATCTTGAAAAGGACCAAGCATAGACCCTCGTGTCATCCAACCAAGATCGCCCTAATTTAAAAAATGATCTTTTATATTTTTCTGATGTTGGTAATATATTTTTTTTTAATTATAAATTCAGAAATTACTTTTAAAAGAGATTAAATTTATTGATAAAAATTTGGACAACTTCTGCTGAACAGTGAAAAATAAATAATATAAATAATATATAAATATATAAACAAAAT
>NC_046662.1:60927933-60944623 GCF_010883055.1 Belonocnema kinseyi | reverse complement strand
ATCGTTAACGGTACATATATGAATGAAAACAAAAAAGGTGACTATATCATGTCCCGATTTAGATTCATTAATAGAAGCATATTTTGGAAGTGTATTTATGAAAAATCAATTGATAGGTTCAGGGTGGCCGTTTTAATAAGGGGGGTGCTTCCACTGTACTGCCCAATGCAAAAAATATGTCATGAGAATTGAAAACGGCCGTGCTGCGGCGCTAGTGGTAAATTTGTTCTACAAAACCATGCAGTGCCGTAGGAAAAATGGATAAAAATTAGAAAATGAGCATGAAAACCCCTTTAAAGTAATTTTTTCATCATAGCGTAAAGTCAAGTAGTAAATAAGACTTATTCGCTCACATATTATTTTGTTTAATATAGGAAAAAGCGGAACAATTGACATAATTCAAACAAAAAAAATGCATGGATATTTAGAGATTATAAAGAATAATAAGAAAATAAATAACGAATACACAAATGAATGAAAAAAATGCCAAAAAAATATATTATTATCGAAATTTGAAATTGTCCACATTTAAAATAATGATAAGATTTTTAATTAACAAAAAATAAAATCCCACATTTAAAAATATCCAAAACTAAAATTCACCGACTTCAAGACCGACTTGTAAAATAAACGAATTTTAAAATTCCCACAAATATTTCGATTTCAGAAATTTAGAACTGTGCAACATAGCTAATTTATTATTAATTTATGAGCTATTAATAGAATTATAAATAAGGCAAACAATTTAATTAATCATTAATTAACAATTTATTAATTTTTTTCGGAAATTTTAAATTTCGTCAAACGTCAATTACAGCAATAGAAATATTTATGAGAATTTAACAATTCGTTTATTTTACAATTAGCAAATTTTTTGTTGTTGCTAATTTATGATTTACTTATTCTTTTTTCCGTTATTTTGTATTAGTCCCGGATATCCAAACACTTTCAAATATAGTGATGAAGAGCTAATTTTTTTTATATTGCCGCTTTACAATATAATGCTACTATATAATGAATATAATTATTATATCTACATATGACAAACAAGGAATACGATAAATCCTTAAATATATTTTTTTCTATTGGAATGAAATAACCAACTCTTAAATGTGATATTTTTTAATCAATTGTAACAAAGCTAAAATATTTTTAAATGTGTATTAAATTAATCGAAAATTATTTTTCGAAGTGCTATAATAAATCCATGTTAAAATTAAATTCTGAGACTTGAGAACAAGAAAATAAGCATTATCATCTTGTTTTTAAATTTATGGAAATATAATTTTCCTAATATTCTTGAGAAAATTTAGAAGATTTTTAAATATTTCAGGGGTGTCAGAAAAGAATCTAGAAAATTTTAAAGAACTTGTTTTATTATATAGGATTTTACAAAATATTATGAGAAATTCCAGTCTTTTTAAAAGTTGTTTACAACTTTTAGAAGTTGGGAAGGAATCAAGAAATATTTGATAAATTTTCGAAAATGTTTCAGAGTTTTTAAATGTTTGTAATCTATTTTAAATGTCTTAAATTCCTGAAAATATTTTTAACTGATACGAATTTTTCTCAAGATTTTCAAATATAATGCCAAATTTAAAAAATTTCGCGTAATATCTTCTAAACTTTTCCAGTAATTTTAAGAAAATTTGTTTATTCTCTTGCAAAATTTCGAAATTATTTTCAGTTCTACTAATTATTTCTTGAATTTACCCGTTTTTTTATCGTTTTTATTTTGCGATCTTACCAAATTGAAACATTTTGCTGTAAAATCTTCTAAACTGTTTTTAGAAATTTTAGAAAAACCGTTTGTTATGTTTAATAACCTTTTTCAGATTCTTCTGTGACCATTTTTTAAATCTTCTAAAATATTTTAAAATAATCTTCTAAAATTAATTTTTCATAATAAAAAATTATTTTAATTTTTCTTAGGAACCTGAAAAATATTTTGCATTTTCGTGAAACTTTACCAAATTTAGAGAAAAACTTTACAATTTTTAATTATTTTTGAATCGTTTCAAAATTTTTGAATCTCTCAAACTTACCCAGATTTTTTTTTTAAATTATGTAATATGGCAAAATTGCAACACTTTGCTTTAAAATCTTTCAAACCCTTTTTAAAAATTTCCCATTAATTTTAACGACTTTTTTTGACACCCTGACAAAATGCAGTTTACCTAAAAAATTTGTAAATCTTAAAAAATTAACAACAAAATGGTATCAACGTCTTCCATATTCTTTTAACCCACATTTTATTATCTGTAAAACTTAAAATTATTCTTTTAAAATAAAACCGAAACCATTTCTCCTCAGATCTTTCATAAATTATTAAAAAGCTTCTAACTCTTTTATTCAGGGTCTTCGAGTTCACTTTTATAACCTGATTTTCATACCGGAGCGATAATTAATGGAAATTATTCGATAAAAGAAAAAAAAAACTATTAGAAAAATGCACTGTGTCATTTTCACAATAATTATATAAATAAACCGTTTTCTTGATACATTTTTACGAGTCTGTAACGGCTCTACATGACAAAAAACATATAACAGTCAAAACAATTAGAACGAAGTTACTACTAGCGCCGCCACATGGCCGTTTTCAACACATAGGCCATTTTCAACTCTCGGTGACAGAAGGCTGGTTTTAATCACTTGAAAAAATTTCCGACCATTTCCCGGTTCGAAATTTTGTTTTCACGGTCAACGAAATAAAAAAATTCAAACTCTAAAGCTCAATATTTTTCTGTTTAAAGTTTGAAGTAAAAATCATTTATAACTTTTAAATATCTTTTATAATATTCAAACTCTTTCTATTTTTTTTCTATGTTTTTTGATCTTTTGAAGCCATTCATAATTCTTAAAAAGCTTCTAAATTTTTTGTTCGAAATCCGCAAAAATATATATTTTGTTTTAACTTAGGCCGTGGACTATTTGCACTAAAATTTAGGTACAAATAGCCGGATTTTGTTGGTATACGTAGACACTTCGCTTACATTATTTTAAAATTATAAATAGTTTATAAAGTTTCAGATATCTGAAAAAATAGGTTTTCAATGATTTTAGGAATCAAAATATTATAAATGATGTCATTTTAAATAAAAAAAAAATATTTTTATAAAAACTGTTAAAATTCATTAAAAAAAAAAAACATTAATTTTAGCCATTCTTTTTGTAATTAAATTTTTTCTGACTATCACTTCTTACCAATTTTTTAAAAATAATGGCATTCGAATAATGATGGCTTTTTTTCAGGAAAAAATTCTCTACAACTCTACTGTTTCCAATTTTGAAAGTAAATTTTTCTATATCTCAAATCGTTGAAACAATTTTTTTAAAGAAAACATTCTTGAAAGAAATAATTATAATCTTAAATTATTGTTATTTGAAAACTGTAAACAGTAGAGTTGTATGTTTTCTCGGATAAAAGAAGCCGACATTTATTAAAATGCAAACATTTTTCAAAAATTGGTGGAAAGCGACGCTCAGAAAAAATTCAATTGGAAAAAATATGGTTAAAAATATTGTTTCTTTTTGTCAATTTAAACATATTTCTGAAAAATAATGTTTTTTTTCATTTGAAATAGAATCAGTAATAATATTTTGATTCTTAAAATCATAGAAAAACTCATTTTTTCGGATATATGACTTTTGGCACAACTAATTAAAGATCTGGAAATTATTAAATTTTGAACTGATTCCGAATAACCTTGTAAAATCAATTATTATTCACTTGTTAATCCATAATCTATAGTTTAATTTCAAAAATCATTATAATTTATATTCACTTTTGAACAACTAAAAAGGTTTTTTTATCCAAAATTCTCGATTTCAAACGCCAGTAATTTATAATTTTTTAATTCTATAAAAATGTATTTTAAAATTTTTGTATGCTTAAAAATTAATATGAAAAATGGAAAATTTTTAAGTAAAAAAATTTAATTTTTCTTTAAATTTATTTTACTTGTTTTATTAATTATATTATAAATAAGAACAAAAATTAACCTTTATAAATCTATAAGACGGCTCTAAAATTATTATTTCTCCATTAAAAATATTTTTTATTGAAATTTTAAATAAGGGCCAAGTTCTTCGTCTCAATCTTCACTAATTTAAGACTTAATCTGATCAATATGAAGAGAAAAAAAAGAGTTCTACTTTGATCTAAAATAGTTTTTTTTTCAAAAAATTTAAAATTGAATAATTCCAACTTTTTATTTTCACCCATAGAATGATTCTGATATCAAAATTCGAATCTCCCCATCAATTTTACACAAGAATTTAAAATGTGAATTAATTTTGTTTGAAGCAAATCGAAAAGGATCAACACTATTAATTAAAACTTGAAATTGGCTTTTTTCTGTATTAAAAACATTTTAATAATACTGAAAGAACAATGTTTGAAAATATATTTTTTAGAAAAAGTGTAATAGTTTTTTTTTTAAATAATAAGTTGCAAAAAATAAAAAATTAGATTAAAGTGATCATAGCGCGAAAGGCGCTCAAAAAAGGGGAAAAATGGGACAAATAGGGGGAAAATTAAACATTTATTTTAACCTGCAGAAACAAATTTTTCCAAAATACATTTTATGTTTTCAAATAATGTGAAATTATTTTTTTATTATTTCTATTTTTATTTTTAAAAATAAGATATACTTAGAAGAATTTGTTAAGCAAACAAATTTGTTATTTTTCTAATCGTTCGAATCTACAGAAAAATAAAAGTGAAAAAAAAAGATATTGAGAGGTTCCGCAACCCCCATGAAGTTTAACACATTTTTCCTATAAGAAAAAATATGTTTTTGTAAATTTTATTCAGAATTGGCAATATTAAATAATAAATAAATTTAGTAAAAAAGTTATTATTATTGATCGCAATTTTCTCTCACAATATATTTAAAAAGTCGCGTTTTTTTTTACTTTTTTTATTTTTTTTTAACTTTTCACTTAGAGCGGAGCAATATTCAATTAAATATATTAGAAATAATTATTCAAACCATTTAATATTATTTATAATAATAGTCTCTTAGAATAAAGTTAAAAGTTGCGGTTTTTTCGGAAATGTTATAAAATTCCTAACTTCCAAGAATTTAAAAAAAATTTTGTTATGAATATTATGTATCCATTAAAAATACAATCATAAAATATTATTTTAAAACAATTATTTTCAATGTTTAAATTGTCTCGAATTATCATTTGAATTTAA
This sequence comes from Belonocnema kinseyi, assembly GCF_010883055.1. Classification (NCBI taxonomy): domain Eukaryota; kingdom Metazoa; phylum Arthropoda; class Insecta; order Hymenoptera; family Cynipidae; genus Belonocnema; species Belonocnema kinseyi. The sequence continues at coordinate 60,939,420 of NC_046662.1, read as the reverse complement.
AATAACAATAATTGAACAAAATATATTTCTAAATTGAAACAATAAGTTTAGAAATTCCAAACATTAAAAATAATTTTTTTCTATAGAAATATTTGATTATTGTATTTAAAAAAAAATCATATTTATTAAACAAATTGTTTAACTGTTCAAATTCGGAAACTTTCTAGTTTAAATATTTTACAATTCGACAATTTTTTGTCACGAATTTTCCAATTCGGGAATTTTATTAACTGCTTGGCAATTGTTAAGTTTCGGAAATTTTCTTTTTCTGGATTTTCAGTTTGAGAAAAAAACTGCAACTTTTTAGCATTATTCTAAAAAAATATTTTTATAACTCGCAAAATAAAATGTACAAAAACGTTAATTAAACTTCACGGGGCTTGCGGAATACCTAAATACCATTTCATAATCCATTTATTTCTTGTGTGGATTTAAACAATTTCAGGTCCAACATGCATAAAAATTCGAAGAAAAAAAAACATTCCAATCTATGACCCGATATTCCATTTATTAAGTTATAAAATATAAACAAACATAATATGTTATTCAATAAAGTTCTAATTCTAATCAAAAATTGGTTTAAAAATTAAATTTGGTTTTATATGTTAATTTTTCTTCATTTTCAAAACAGTTAATTAATAATAAATGTTTAATTTTAACAAACTTACCCCCGATCGTGCCTTATCTTCACTGTATGCAGCTGCAACTTCGTTAAATTTTTGTCCAGCTTTAAGTTTCTCCAAAGCTTCCAAAATTTTCGATTGCTTTTCACAAAGGATGTGACGCACCTGAAAATAATTTATAAATAATCAACAGTAATAAAAACGAGAAATATCAACAAATTATTACAGGTGCAAAAACAAATGTCAAATCTTACTTTGACCGCAGTTCCTCCTTTTTTCTCTCCTTTACCCTTGTCACAATCATCGGCAGACTTCGATTTTCCAGCCTTAGCACCACCAGCCTTAGCCCCACCAGTCGCTTTTTTAGGTGGCATATTTAGTTTTTAGTAATTAAATTCCAAAAACACGGATAGAATTTTTCAAAAATATTCGGAACTGTCTCAGGTTAGAAATTTTCTAATTGAGGTTAGAAAACACATGTAACCTTAAATGCGCGCGCAGCTTCTAAACCTGGGGTAAATTTAAAAGTTATAAATATTAATTTCTCCTTCATGTTTTATTAGAGGTTTTATATGAGTTATATTTTTTTAATTAATAAAGCTTTAAAATTGACAGTTTATTCTTAAGGTTTAAAAAATACAATTAGCACACAAAACATACAAAAGAAAGGCATTTGCGCGACTATTTATTTTGTCTAGCAATTTTTAAATATCTAAAATATTAGAAAAGAAAATCAAGAATAATATTTCTGATAAATTAATTTAACTGGAATTAATATATAAATTTCCTTTGTTGTTTTTAAATTGTATGTTTAAGTTTTTTAATTAGATAAATGAATTCTTAAATAATCTATTTTCAGTAGAAACAGCAACAAAACCAAAGATTGGGAATTTATTGATTCTTAATAATGAAAAATCTTATGCTAAGGAAAATAATCCAAATTTAACAAGGAAACTAGAATTTTTTTATATTGTGTAAAAATTAACCGAAATGCCTGAAAACCTTCTTTTTTTCGAAGTTTTTTGAATACTTTGAATTAAATTATTTCTTTTCAAAACTTTTAAACCTTCTAAATTATTAATTCTTAATTTTGTTTAAAACTGTTTGAAATCGTTGTAACTTCTAATTATTTTAAAAAATTTCGAAACTCCTATACCTGTAAACATAATCTTTTTATAAATATCTAAAAATTTTGTAAATCCTGCCAGATTACTTTTTGACAATGTTGCTTCAAAATTTTCAACATTCTGTTTCAAAATGTTAGAAAAACATTTTAAATGTTATTAAATTCATTTTCATAAATAAAAAATTATTTTCAATTTCTTTTTCTGTTGAAGCGTTGCCAAATTCTTAAAAGACTTTCATTTTCGAATAAAAAAAAATCTACATTCTAAAAAAAAAATTTGAAATCTTTTAAAATTATATTTTTTCGAAACTTTTGTATTTATTTTAAAATTATTTAAATGTTTACTTAAAAAAATTTAATCCGACAAAATAAAAAGGTTACTCTTAAATATTCTACTCTTTTTATCTTTTATTTTCAATTCAAGCCTAACTTTTTATTTTCTTGAAACCTTTGAAAATTCTTAGTAAGCTCTTAATTATTCGGTCGAAATCTGAAGATATCTAAAAAAAATTTTTAAAATTAAATTTAAAAATCTTCAAGATTCTTTTCTGAGAATTTCGGAAAACTTTTAAAATGTTTTAAATATTCTCTATCTTTAATACTTCTCTTTTTTGACAATTTTAGAAAATTTTTGAAATGTTTAAAATTTTTTGTATAAAATTATCTTCAAATTAATTTTTCAAAACAAAACGCCATTTAATTTTCTCAGGAATTTTACAAACTTTTATTCACTCATTTTGAAACCTTTTAAAATGATAAAGAAGCTTCAAAATTTAAATTCGAAATCTTTAAAATAATACTTTTTGTTTAAAATTTTTTTAATCTTTTCAAATTTTTAATTAATATTTTTTTGAAACTTTTATGTACATATATTTTTAAATGATTAAAATTTCCCTGAAGTTTACTAAAATCCTGCAAAATACAAAATAAATATAAAATGGTCTTTTTCCATTTTTCCCTGAAATAAATATTTAAAAATAATTTTTGTAAATTTTCCGATTAATCTAAAGAAATTTTGTTTATTATCTTGAATACACGAATTTTTTTCTATATTTTTGCTTTTAAATTTTCAAAATTCTGTATCAAACTTTTCGAAATTAATTTTAAATGTTTTAAAATCATTTTAACTTTTTTTTTAAATTCATTTGTTACATAATAATACATTAAAAGTGTTAAAGCAATCCTAAGCAAAAATCGTTCTTCGATTGAAATGTTTCCAAATTCTTACAAATCTTCTGTGTTTTCGAAATCTTCCAAAATCTAAATTTCCTTTCACATCCTTAATCATACAATTTTTTTTTAAACTACTGTGTATATGTATTTTAAAATAATTCAAATTTTTCTTAAAGTCGTGTTGAATGCTAAAAACTTGAAAAAATTGCTTAAAAATCTTCCACATTATTTTCGACAATTTGGAAAATCTTTTTTAATTTTCTCTTCAAATTAGATTTTCAACATAAATAATAATTAAAAATCTTCCGATTAAGGTCAAGCAATTTTTGTATTCCCTTGAATAAACAAATCTAAGATTTTGCAAATTCTATTTTGATAACTTATTTAAAATTTTATTGTTTTAAATACAGTCATTAGAAATTTTCCTACGAATTTGAAGGAAAATTAATTATTCTCTTGGAACTTTTCAAACTTCTTAAAAAACTTATTTGCTCTTTAAATCTTTCAAAACATAAATTTTGTTTCAAAAATTTTCAAACTGTTTCATATTTTTTGTTATTTTAAAAAATTTGTTTCGAAAAGTAAAGTTTTTTAAATCCTGAAACATTATAAAATTTGCTCTGAAATCTTACATATTCTTTTTTGACAAGTCGAGAAATCTGTTTCAAATTAATTTGTCAATATAAAGAATAATTTAAAATTTTCCTAGAAACCTCACGCTATTCCTTGAATACATGCATTTTTCTAGTTTTTTTAAATCCTGCCAAATTAAAAAATTTACTCCGAGTAATTATTTTTTAAAAGAAGAAATCGTAAAAAAATTTCCGGGAACCTTAGGAAGTTTTTTTGATTCTCTTAAATACATACATTTTTTCTAAATTTTTTTTACAAATTTTCCACATTCTGTTTTGAAAATTTAGGAAATCATATAGGAAATATTTTAAAATCTTTTTTACCTTTCTCTTCAAATTTATTTCTAAGTACAAGATCATCAGAAATTTCCCCAGTAATCTAAAGAAAAATGAATTATTCTTTTGAAACGTTTTAAGAGTCTTAAAAACATTCTTCGTTTCAAAATCTTGCAATATCTGCATTTTGTTTAAAAAACTTTGAAAGCGTTTCAAGTTTTAAATTATTTTTTAAATGTTATCGAAACTTCTATTCTATCTTTTAAATTTCTTCTAAAGTTTTCTAAAGTCTCAAAAAATAAACAAATTTTCTTTAAAACCTTCGAGATTCTTTTTTGACAATAATTTTGGTAATCTTCAATTTTCTCTGCAAATTAATTTTTCAAAATAAAGAATAATTCAAAATTTTCCTAGAAGCCTAAAGCAATTTTGTTTTATTCTTTTGAAAACACGATTTTTTCTATTTTTTTTTAATTCTGCCAAATAAAAACATTGTTTTTTTAAATTAATTTTTCAAAATTGAGAAACATTAAAATTTTTCTGGGAACCTCAAGAGTGTTTTTTATTCCCGTGAATACATGAATATTACTCAAATTTCGCTTTGAAATTTTCCACTGTTTCGAAATTCCCGGAAATCATTATAATTATTTCGAAATCTTTTCACTTTCCTCTTCAAATTAATTTACAAAGATAAACAATCATTTGAAATTGTCCTAGGAATCTTAAAGAAGATTAGTTACATTCTTGAAAGCTTTCAAAGTTTTTAAAAGGCTTCTTCGTTCTGAAATCTTCAAAAATCGCAATTTCTTTTCAAATTCTCGACGACAATGCAAGCGCTACAACAACCTTGCAAGAAAAGGAAAACTGATAGTGAAGAAGATACTTTGTCAGAAAATATTTGCCTTTAAAATTCCGCGGGGATGCGTGCGCACGCACATGTGTTTTAGTCGCGCGTGCGCCCAGAAGGTCAATTCAATTTCCTCGGGAGTCTGCGGCAGGGAATAGTACTCCGGAGTAAAATAAACGTGATTTTTTTATCGTGTGCGTGAGAAACTAATCGAGCAAGACGGAAAAGTGTAGGGTTTGATTCGTTTTACGGAAAACGGAGTTTTCCTGTAGCATCAAGGGCCAGCGGCCAGGTGATGCCTGCATATGTCTAGACTCGGAAGAACACAGCTTCTGGGCACAGCACAGGTGAAGAGGTCGTCCACGGACCACACGACGGCCACGGGTACGGTGCTAAACTTCGCCTCCACGAAGCGCACCAAACACTCCGCCTCGTCCACGGAGATCGACGAGATAGAGAATATGACGGACACAGCGGCTGCCACAACCAACACGCAGAAGAGGGCAAACTTCTCAGCGTTGACTGTCGCAAATCCCAACGGAGTTAACAAGATCACGCCGAGCTTAGCCAGTTCGAAACCAGGCTCGGCCAAAAAACTCATCATCAAAAACTTCAAAAGTAAGCGACCCACCCGCACATAACCTTCAAATCAGCTGCTGGCTGCCACTTTTGGCACCTTTGTCATTTTCATTTTTATCTGGCACTTTGTCTTCCTTGTTCCGTATCTTGCGAAACTTTCAGCAACTTCTTTCGATTCTCTACCTTTTTCCCCTGTCCCAAGGACTTGTTAGGATATCAAGGGCGTCCTTCAAGACTTTTCTCTTCGTCTAATTAATTGGATAATTTATGCTGTGAGGGCGTTGATCGCTTTCCGTGATTTTCTTCGTCTTGCTGATGCTTTCTTGGCTCGATTTCTTTTTCTTTCCGAGAAATTTAACATTTTTGTATTGTTTTCATTATAACGTATTGATTGCAAAACTATTAAAAGAGGTCTTATTAGTGTGTTCCTTCTCTTTTGGAGATTTCGTATATCTCTGATTGGCGTGTTTACATTAGAAAAACGTCATCTGAAACATTTAAGACTCTTCTAGAAATGCATGACTCGACCTTCTGATAAAAGACGTTTGTTTAGGTCTAAATATAAATAGGAATATTCTGGACCTGGTCTTTATTGAAAAAATTGTTAGTGTCTTGCGGAAAATTTTTTTTTTGAGAGATTGTAGTAAATTTGTAGCTTGGAGGAAAATTGAGGTTAGGTATTGGTTAAAAAAAAGTCTTAATTTTTGTGATAGAATTAAATCATATTTTTTATGTTGTGATATAGTTTATTGCTCCTAGAATATATTGCAATTATTTACTTTTAAAGTCGAGATTTTTATAAATGGAGCAATTATTGAAAAGTGAGGAAATCCTGAAGAGTTTATAAACATTTTCTCTACTTTCTTGTTTCTTTTACTCTTTTAACGCTATTTTCGTTTCTCTAAATTGTGTGCCTCGATGATTTTCCACTTGAAAGTTCTTGCCCTTGACTTTTCATTACAGAATACTTTTTTCCTCGCTTTTTTCTAATCATTTCGAAGTATTTTATGCTCAAAACGAAAATGAAGTATCGATCCCATTTTTAAATAAGTTAAATTCAAATTTAAGAAAAAGGTTTTTTTACATTTTTAAAATCATTATTTAGCAAGTGTTATTCTATATAAAGAACCGAGTAAAGAAGAATGGTATAAATTGAAAACGGCGTTTCTCAGAGATATTTTATCGGAGATTTTCTTTATTATTGATTACTTTTGGATAATTTTTAAAAAGTTTTTATTATTTAAAGAAAATGTATAAAGCCCTTTTTGAAAGAAGTAAAATTCAATTCTTTATTTTACGTTTTTCTGCTCGATTTTTCTTTATTTATTACTTCTGGATAGTTTTTTGAAACTTTTCAATATTTAAAGGAAAGAAAGAGTTTATTAAAGTGATTCAGCACTCGTCTTTTCTTGATCTTTTACTACTTTTGGATAGATTCAAACGTTTTTAATATCAAAGGGAAAGATTGAAAAATCACGAAAAATAACAATATCAAATTTGAAAAATAATAAGTTTGATATATTGATTCGAAATGCAGTAATCAAATATCTTTATGAAACCATATTTTTAATGTTTAAAGTTTCTAAAATTATTTTAAGAATTAAAAATAATTATAGTTGAATAAAAAATTTCATCCAGAAATATATTTTTTTAATTATTCTTATTTTAAATTTAGACAATAATTTTAGAAACTTTAAAAATGAACAATATATTTTTTTAGAAGAACATTTTATTAATGTATTTTAGCGCACGTATTTTCTTTTTTTCTTATCACTTTTGGATAGATTTAAACGTTTTAAACATTTAAAGGAGATGAGTGAAAAATCATGAAAAATAAAATTCCCGAATTTAAGCATTAAAATTTTTAAAAGAACAAATTTGTTTATTGTTTTAAAATACAGTAAACCAATATCTTTATGAAACAATATTTTTAATGTTTCTAACATTATTTTTTGAATTTATAATATCAATAATTGAATAATAATTTACATCCAGAAATATATTTTTTAATTATTTCTATTTTAAGTTCAGACATCAATTTTAGAAACTTTAAAAATTAAAAAAATATTTTATTTTTTTTATTTTTAATAAATAACTAATATTCATATTTTAAAAATTAATTGTTTAAATTCAGAAATTTTCTAGTTCCAATATTTTATACTTCCGCACTTTTCTGTCGGGAATTTTATATTTCAGGAATCTTATTTTTTGAGATTTTTCAGTCGTCCAATTTAAAGGAAAAAAGTGTCGAGCCTTTTTTTTGAAATAAGTAAAATTCAATTTTTTATTTTACATATTTCAAATTAATACAGAGTGTAACAAATATTATAACAGAATTTAATTAATTTAAATCTTTTTTGGTAGAGGTTTTCGTATAACAGAAAATCGGTTTTTGTCATTCAGTTTATTAAAACGTTTTACCACTCGTATTTTCTTTATTGTTTATTATTTTTGGATAGATTTAAAGGTTTTAAATATTTAAAGCGGGATTGCAAAATCGCGAGAAATAAAATTCCCGAATTTAAGCATTAAAATTGAAAAAAATAGATTTGATTTATCTACTAAAAATGAAATAATAAAGAATTTGCATAAAAAATATTATTGCTTAACTTTTATTAAATAATTATTTAAATTAAAAATAACCATAATTAAAAAATAATATGCATCCAGAAATATGTTTTTTCAATCATATTTTTTTTATTTCTGCTAATAATGTTAGTAACTTTAAAAACTAAAAATACATTTTTTAATACAAATATTTGCTTATTGTATTTATAATAAATACATAATATTTTGTTGTTGTTCAATGTTTGAATTCTTCAATTTTCCAATTCGGGATTTTTTTCGAGATTTTCCCGCCCCATTTAAAGAAAAAAATTTTCGATTCTTTTTTTAAATAAGCCATCAATTTTACAAATTTCAAATTATTCTTTATGAAGTATTATTTCCAATTAAATTGGAATTTGCTAAATTATAAAATACCTGAGTTCAAACACTGAATTTGTAAAAAAATAAGTTTTATTTATTGATAATGTAAGAATCAAATATTTTTATAACAAATATTTGTAATGTTTAAAGTATCTTACGTTTAAATTTAAAATAACTTTAATTGAAAAATAATTTTCATCCAGAAATATATTTCTTCCAATCTTAGTTATTTCAAATACAAATAATAATTATAGATTCTACAAATTTTTGATATATTAGGGATTATCTATTTCGGATATTTTATAATTCGGCTTTTTTCTGTCGCAAAGTTGTAAACTTTGGGGATTGTTCAGTCGTTCCATTTAAAGAAAAAAAGTATTTACAAGATTTTTAATTTGTTTTTGAACTAATCATAAAACGTCAGAAATATGCTTTCTGCAAACGGCTTTTTTAAACAAAAATTACTGAAAATTTAGGATTTTCCAATGTGAATTTATTTTCTGATCGGGAATTTTTACCAATTTCAAAAACAAATCTGTCCAAGTTCGATTTTTGCATTAAAAAAAAGAATTATTTGATTTTTTATCTTTTTTAATTATGATATAATTCAGTTTATAATCCGTAATTCGAAAATCTTTACTTAACAAAATTTTCCTGTTTTATTTTTAAGCATACATTTTTAATTTAAAGAATTCTAAAATGCAGTCTTGGAAGATTTAAACAATTAATTATTAAAATCGGTTGAAATAAAAAAAAATTTTACTTCATCAACTGTAAATATACATTAATTAATTGTTTTCAAAATTGAACTGTACTTGAAGTATCAACATTTTCCAGAGTTCAGCGTTTAAAATTAAATTGGTTCAATTTAAAAGCTTTAGCCGTAAAAAATGTAATCATTTTAAACTTATCGATTTTAATAATTCTATTTAAATAATGATTAATTTGTAAGTTAAATTGTTGAATTTTGATGTATAAATAACAATTGAACACTTATTATTTGGAGAGTTTTTAAAGTAAAAAAGGTATATTTTAAATCCAAAATGGAATAGTTAAATTTCCACTTGAAAATTAATTTTAATTTGTTTTGAAAGTAACTTTCCACAAAACATTCGAATTTTCTACTAAATGATATGGGGGGGGGGGGGGGGGGGGGGGTACGTAATTTTTGCTGACATTTTTTTCGCGAATTTATTTAGGGTTCATACAATAATTTAATAAAAAAATCTTTGGTTTTAAATCAGAAACAGTTAAATTAAACAAAAAAAAATTATTTTCAATAAAATAGTTTAATGTTCAATCAAACAAGATTCATTTTCAACCATGTAGTTGCATTTTTAATAAAAAAGGATGAAATCTCTGCCCAGATTGATTATTTTTTGAATAAAAAAAACGAATCTTACAACAATAGTTTAATTTTTAATGAAGGAATGTTTTTTAGTCAATAAAGAAAAAAAATTCATTCAAAATGTGAAAGTTTCAATCAAAAAGATGCATTTTATGCCAGGAATATTAATTTTATACTAATGAAAGACGAATTCTCAAGAAAATACATGAATTTTTAAGCTAATAGATGAATTTTTCACAAAGTAGATTAATTTTGTTTTCTACCAAAAAGGTCGAATTTTTCAACAAAATACATCAATTTTCAACCAAATAGTTAAACTTTTCAACTAAAATTATGAATCTTAAACAAAAAAATGAATTTCACAGAAAAATTGAATTTTCTACAAAAAGTATATTTTCAACCAAATAGTTAAACTATTCAAATAAAATTATGAATATTTAACAAGAAAATGAATTTTGAAGAAATTCAAATTTCAAGCAATGAGTTGAATTTTTAACCAAATATTTAAATCCTCAGCTAACACAAATTAATTTTCAACTGATCACTAGCATTTTTTAACAGAAAATTGATTTTCTACCAAAAAAGCGAATTTTTAACAAATACTTAAGTTTTTTTGCTAAAAGGTTTAATTTTCTACCAAAATATAGTTTAATCAAAAAAATATTTTAGTTTTAAATGAAAAAGAGTTAAATTAAAACAAAAATAAAGAAATTCTAAGAAGATACTTAAATTTTGAACCAGAACAGATTAATTTGCAACCAAAAATATGAATTTTCGACTTTAGTTTTGTACCAAATAGATGAATTTTCTACCAAAAAGTTAATTTCAAAGTGACTAGTTGAATTTTGAACAAAAGAATTCAGTTTTCAGCTGAAAGCGTTAATTTTTAAACAAATGAAAACGATTTTTTAAGTAAAATTATGAATCTTTAAAAAAAAAAAACTTTCAAGCAAGCAGTTTAACTTTTAATCTTTTTTATCAACAAAAACAGGGTGGCCACTGGACCGAGAAAACTGGAAAATCGGGAAATGACCGGGAATTTTATGAGACCGAGGAAAAGCGGGGATTGACAGTTAATTTATTTGTTGACCGGGAATTTTACAAAAATTTTAGAATAGAAATGATGTCCAACTTTGATTTCAACCGTTTTTTAAATAATTTTTCAGATTGTGATTTTTAAAAATTATTATATCATTCAGTTTAGAATGCTTAATTTGAAAATCTTTCAATTTAAAAATGTTCCATTTTAGATTATTAAGTTTTAAAAGCATATATTTTAATTTAAAGAATTTGAAAATGCAGTTTTAAAGGCTTAATAAATTAGAAGTTTTTAAAATCGAAGATTTTTTAATAAAAAACAGGATGTCCGCCGGACCGGGAACTTTACGAATTTTCAGAAGAAAAATCTGCCCAAGTTCGATTATAACCGTTTTTTAAATAATGAAAGTGCTGTTTTGAACATTTAAAAAATTAAAAGCATTTGAAGTTGAAAATTACTTATAAATTCAATTTTTTTTTAATTTTCAGGATTTTCTAAAAATTATAGAAAAAATCCAATTCATTTTGAAATATATTTAAAAGTTCCGAAAAAATTCACAAATTATTTTGGATTTGGGAAAATTCTAAACCACTTCTAAATTTCTCAAGATTTTGAAATAAAAGCCTAGACTATTTAAAATAAAAATAATTTAACTTCTAATTACAGAAATTTTAAGTTAAAAATATTATTTTTCAATTTTTAATCTGCCTTGCTTAAAATTACTTAAAATAATATAATTTTGAAATTTTCTAAAGTTCATTGCTTGATTCTTTAATTTAGACTATTTAAAATGTTGACGTGGATTTATATTTTCGGAACTTAATCTGAAAATTTGAACTCTATAAATGATAAAAGTTCTAAGTTTTGCAGTTTATTTCTATTTCATTCAACATTGTTTAATTGAAAAGTGTTAGTA
>NC_046662.1:60911452-60927833 GCF_010883055.1 Belonocnema kinseyi | reverse complement strand
GTTTTAATTTGAAGGATTTTCTAAAAGCTGCAGAAAAAATTCAAAAATTATTTTGAATTTGGAAAATTTAAAACCACTTCTAGAATTCTCAAGATTTTGAAATAAAAAATTTGAAATAAAAGCCTAGACTATTTAATCGGCCTTGCTTAAAATTACTTAAAATAATATAATTTTGAAAATTTCTAAAGTTCATTGCTTGATTCTTTAATTTAGACTATTTAAAATGTTGACGTGGATTTATATTTTTGGAACTTAATCTGTATCTTTGAACTCTATAAATGATCATAGTTCTAAATTTTGCAGTTTATTTACATTTCATTTAACATTGTTTAATTGAAAAGTGTTAGTACCTTCCATTTGGTACGTATACATTTTTGAGCATTTGAATACACGATTTTGGTATTGAAAAACTTTTAAACTTTAATTTTAAAAGTTTGGAAGTCAAATATTCCACATTAAATATCTTAATTTGTTGTTTATTTTTTATTGCTTTATATGGAAGAATGTTTAGAATATAGTTTGATTTTTTAAAATTTCTTCGGCCGTAAAAAATGTTTGCGATTCGAGAAATGACCTGGAATTTTTTTCTTTCATAAATTCGATAAATTCGCTTTTTGCAGATAAACCAAAACTACCTGAAAACTACCAAGAAGAAACATGGGAAAAATTGCGGGAAGCCGTGGTGGCGATACAAACGAGCAAAAGTATACGTTATTCCCTCGAGGAACTTTACCAGGCCGTCGAAAATATGTGTAATCATAAAATGGCCTCAACACTTTATTCTAATTTAACAAATTTGACGGAGTCCCACGTCAAGGCGAATATAGAGCAGTTCGTGGCCGAATCTATGGACAGACACATTTTTTTGAAGAAAATGAATGAATGCTGGCAGTCGCATTGTCGGCAAATGATCATGATTAGGAGTATCTTTTTATACCTCGACAGAACCTACGTTCTGCAAAATTCCGGCATTTCTTCAATTTGGTAGATAACTTTCTTTAAAAAAAATAATATAAAAACCGTATATATTTTTATATTTTTGGGTATAAAATCACTGTGAATTATTTGTTTACAGGGAGATGGGACTTTATTTATTCAGGCTTCATATCGTTTTAAATAACCTCGTACAAACACGAACTGTGGAAGGACTTCTCATGCTCATAGAAAAAGAACGACAAGGCGATACGGTGGATCGCACTCTTCTTAAATCTTTACTCAGGATGCTCTCCGATTTACAAATTTATCAAGACGCCTTCGAAACTAAGTATGTACTTTTGATTTTCCGAGTGGCCGCAGGGTCAGGGAAAATCAGGAAAAATTCCAGGGATTTTTTTGGTTGGAGAAAGTCACTTATTTTTAAGAAAAAAAAGGGAAAATTTTAAGTAATTTCTGTAAGAAGCACTAAAAATAACTCTAAAGAATAATTAGGGCTCGCAAAAAGTAAATTTTTTTCTCTAAATACTTTTTGGTCATTTTTTAAATGATAAAGTCAGTGGTTTCATAGATTTCAATAATTTGGAAATAAAAAAAATTGCAAAGGTTTTGAAATATTTTAGGGTATTTAAAAAGATTTCAAGGAACTTCAAATTCTTTTCAGTAATTTATTATGATTTCAAAGGATTAATTTAAAAAAAAAATTCGAAAGATGCTAATGAATTTTTAACTGATTTCAATAATTTAATAGGATTAAAATTGATTAAAAATATATTAAGGTATTTTTTCCTAGAAAAATTCAAGAGCTTTAATAATTTTGCAGGGATTTAAAAAAAATTAAAAGAATTCAAAAATTTTTAGGGTATTTTAAAAGATTCCAGGGAACTCTGAATTCTTTTCAGTAATTTAATATGATATCAAAGAATTACAAAATTTTTAGGAAATTTTAATAATATGAAATGATTTCGGAAGATTTTAGAATATATTTATAAAAAATTCCAACGAATTTTCAAGAGCTTTAAACATTTAGAATGGATTTCTGAAGATCGCAAAGGACTCGAAACATTTTAGGGTACATTTTAAACGATTTCAAGGAACTATTTTTTTTTTAATTATAAAAAAAAATCCAAGAAATTTTCAACAGATTTCAAAGGATTTTACGTTATTTGGACAATTTTTAAGGAGTGTTCAATAGCTTTTAAAATTTTGAAGGTATTTCTAAAGACTTGAGAGGTTTCGAAATATTTCAGGGTATTTTAAAAGATTTAAAGGAAGTTTTTATAAATTTTAATAATGTGAAGGTATTCCAGAGAATTTTAAAGAGCTTTACAAATTTTGCAAGGACCCTAAATATTTTAGGGTATTAAAAAAGAATTCAATTAACTAGACTATATGTCGATTTCTGAATTTTCATGAATTATTTTGAAATCTTTTAGGGTATTTTCGAATATTCTAAAATCTTTTTAATAGATTTCAATAATTTGAATAGATTTAAAAGGATTTTGAAGGTGTTAAGGTATTTCAAATACATCCAAGGAATTTTCAAGAACTTTACAAATTTTGCAAGAGTTTTTGAAAGATTTCAAATGATTCGAAATATTCTACATTATTTTTAAAAAATCGAAGATATTTTTAACAGATTTAAAGGATTTTAGGGTATTTTAAAAAATCTCAGCGAATTTTCAAGATCTTCGAAATTTTTTTGGTATTTCAGAAAATTCGAAATATTTTAGGATACTTAAAAAAATGCCAAGATATTTTTAACAAATTTGAATGATTTGAAGGGATTTCAAATAATAATTTTGAAGCTTTTAGGGTGTTTTTAAAATTTTCAACGAATTTTCAAGAGCTTCAAAAAGTTTTAAGGGATTCCGAAGAATGTTTAATAGATTTGAATAATTTGAAGGAATTTCAAATTATTAAAAAAAATTTCAAGGAATATTCAAGAACCTTAAAAAGTTTCAAGGAATTTAAAAGGATTTGAAATATTTTAGCTTAATTAAAAATATTCCAACTAATTTTGAATATTTGTGGTATTTTAAAAGATTTCCAAAAATTTTAATAATTTGAAGTTTTGTAAAGAATTTTAGAGCATTTAGAAATATTTGTAAAGATTTTCAGATATTTTAAAAGATTCCCCCAAAAATGCCGGATTGATTTGAATAATTTGAAGGAATTTGATATAATAATTTTTTAGATTTTAGGGTATTATTAAAAATTCCAAAGTATTTTCAAGAGCTTTAAAAAGTTATGAGGGATTTTGAAAGTTCTGAAGGTATTTTAAAGAATTTTCCCAGATTTCACGAAATATTATCAGATTTCATGTAATATCACAGAATTCAAAAATATTTCAATGGATTTCAAACCATTTATGTCGGAAGAATTGAGGAATTTCAAATATTCCTAAGAGATTTCCAAAGAATTTCATATATTTTAAGATGCCCAGAAATTTCCAATTCATTTAAATAGTTCGACGGGTTTTTATGCAATAATTTAAAAAAAATTTAAAGTATGATTTTTTGATGTTTTTAAAAACTCCAAGGAATTTTCAAGAGCTTTAAAAAGTGTTGAGGAATTTTGAAAGCTCTGAAAGTATTCTAACGAATTTTCCAAGATTTCACGAAATATCAAATTTCAAGTAATTTCAGAGAATTTAAAAATATTTGTATGGATTTCAAAGAGTTTAATAACATTTTCATTACTTCATGTAATTTTACAGAATTTCCAAATATTTGAATGGATTGTAAAGCATTTTTTTTCAAGAATTGAGGAATTTCAAATTTTTTAAAACATTTTAATATATTTCCAAAGATTTTCGTATATTTTAATATTCCCAGAAGTTTTCAATCGATTTAAATAATTTGAAGGAATTTTAAATAAGAATTTTTAAGATTTCAGGGTATTCTTAAAAATTGTAAGAAATTTTCAAGATTTTTTTTTTAATTTAGGGTTTTTAAAAGATTGTCAAGGCTTTTAATGATTTGAAGGAATTTAAACAAAAATTTTCATCGAATTTTAAAGAATGTAAAAGATGTGGAATGATTTCATAAGACCTATAAGAAAATTTACAGCATTTTCCAACATTTCACAAAATATCAGATTTCATGTAATTTAACATAATTTAAAAATATTTTACTAGATTTCAAAGAATTTATTGTTAAGCATTAAGGAATTTCATAGATTTTCAAGTATTTCAAGGCATTTACAAAGATTTTTGAGATTTTCGGATAGTTTAAAAGATTTCCAAAATTTTCCAATTGATTTGAATAATTTGTAGGGATTTTTAATTATTTTAATTTTCGCATTTTCATTCAAGGATTTTTTTTTATTTTAATAATTTAGAAGGATTTCAAAAGATTTGAAGTCTTAATGTATTTAAAAAAGTTCTAAGGCATTTTCAAAAGATTAATTAAATTTCGAGTGATTTTAATGATTTTAAGGGATTTAAAAATTTTTGTTATGGGTTTTTAAATAATTTCATAGAATTACGAAAGATGTGAAATGCTTTTATACGACCCTTAAGGTTTAAAATATTTTCAAAGATTCCAAGAATTTATTTTCATGAAGTGACAAATTTCTCATAGTTTCCAAGATTTGAAGAGATCTTCAAATATTTTTTCCAATTAATTTAAATTCATTTCGAATTAACCCTAAATTCTTATTAATTGATCCTGAGTTCTTAAAAATTCTTTCGAATTTTTTTCATTCATTTGAATTTTTCCAAATTCTACTCAATTACATGGATTTTTTAAAATAAATTTTGTTTTACTTTTTGTTTCAATTCACCCTGAAGTTTAATTTGTTAGTGAAATTGATAAATCTGAACATATAAATAATAATTGAACACTTATTTTTGGTAGAAAAAATTTGAGTAATTTTAAGAAATATCTAGAAGTTTTCAAAAGATTCAAAATTAATTAAAAACTTGAAGTGATTTTAAGTTATTTAAAGGAAGTGTGTTAATATATTTTTTCAGAACTTCTAAATATTTTTTTTAATTCATCGATTTTTTCCTAGAATTTTTGGAAAATCCTTCGATTTAAAAAAAATCCTTAAAATCTTCTAGGTTCTTTTTTTATAATTTTTGAAATCTCTTAAAATCTTTTAAATTTTCTGTACTAATTTTTTCTGCAAATAATAAGTGTTCTATTGTTATTTATAAATTCTAATTTTAAGGATTTTTGTGTTAAATTTACAGAATTTTTTAAAAGTTGTAAACAAACATTAAATTCATTTGAAAAAATTTAAAACCACTTTTAAATTTCTCAAGATTTTGAAATTAAATTTTAAAGCTTTTTAAAGATGCTTGAACTTTTCAGAATAAAACTAATTTAACTTCTTATTTAAGAAGTGCTAAGTCTTTAAAAAAAATTATATTACAATTTTTCATGTATCGAGCTTAAAATTACTTAAAATAATATATTTTGAACATTTTTAAGTTCATTGTTTGATTAATTAATTTATAGTATTGAAAATGTTAATGTAGATTTATATTTTTGGAACTTAATCTGAATGTTTGAACTCTATAATTTATGAATGTGAAAAACTTTTAAACTTCAATTTTAAAAGTTTGAGATTCAAGAGTTTTACTTTGAATGCTTTAATTTGTTGTTTGTTGTTTATTACTTAAAATGAAAAATGTTTAGAATAGAGTTCGATTTTTGAAATTTCATAGACCGTGAAAAATTGTAGAATTTTTCTTATTTTCCATAAATTCTTCTAAATTCACTACAATTTTACTGGAATCTATGGAACTTTTTGTATTTTTTCAAAATCTCTATCATTCTTTTGAATTTAACCTGAATTTTTTTGAATTTTTATGAATATATCCTCAGTTCGTTAAAATTTATATGGAATACTTACAAATTTCTTTGAATTCATTTGAATTCTTTTAATTTCAAAAGAAATTAGTCACTTTTGGTCACTTTTGCGGTTTAAATGACATCTTTCTTCAAGTAAGTTAGGCTGCGGCAGCCCTGAGAATGATAAATCTAAATTAAAAATGATAAAAAATTTGGACAATCACAATAAAATGTTCCTGTTGAAATTTGACAAAAAGATATTTAAGATATTAAAATGATTTTTATAATGAAATTATAATGTTTTTATAATAAACTATATAAATTTTAAGTAAAAATATAAAAAATTAATTATAAGGATATAAATATTAAAATTATTATTATAAATTTATTCATATGTAAATTAATTTTATTTATTAAATATATATTTAATATCTTAAAAATAAAATAAATTTAAATTTCTTTTTAATTTTTAAAAATTAAACCATTATTTCCTGAAAAAGAACAGAAAAATAATTCTTTTTTTGGACAAAAATAAAAAAGACGAAAGAAAAATTCGTGTTGTCAAAAAAAAGAAACTATTGTCTTTTCTTTTTTAGGAAAAAATATATTTTTTAAAATTTCAATAGGAACATTTTATGGTGATTTTCAAAATTTGGTCGTTGGATTCTTGGTTTTATTTCGAGGAATTCTGCAAATTAATTTGATTATTGGAATTGAAATTGTATTTTAATCTTATTTAAATTTCTTTAACTGTAAATCCTAATGGACAGGGAAAATGAAAAATTAGTTAGGAAATTTTGAAAATTAATTTTTACAACCATCCTTATTTCACTCTTCTAATTCAAAATCCAAACTTATATAAGAAATATTATTCTTTCGATTTGAGGAAATAAATAAATTCGGTGGAAGAGGACTAATAATTTATTTTCTAGGTTCCTTCAAGCAACAGAAAGATTGTACGCAGCGGAGGGTCAACGACTGATGACAGAACACGACGTTCCCGAGTACCTGGCCCACGTAGATAAACGCTTGCAAGAAGAAAACGAGCGTCTGTTACATTATCTCGATACCTCCACAAAGTAAGATTTTAGGAAAATACTAAGACAATTTTATTTTTCAAAATTAATTAGCATATTCAGGGTGGCGAATTTACCCAGGAATTAAATTTAAAAATCGAGAATCGAATTAAATACCGGGAAAAATCATAGCAAAATTGAGGTTTTCATAATTTTAGTAATTTTGCTGAACTTAAAAAAGTGATTTTTACTTGATCTGCAGTTGCAGGACACATGAGTGAAAATAATGATCGTTTTTATTATAGGACAGAGAGTTTCGACAAAGAAATATAATTTCCCTTGGGATAGGAATTTTTTTTAAATAGAAGAAAGGAGTTACAAAAAATCCTTGTTCCAATTCAAAATTCGTCCAAATTTAAAAAATCTTTCATCCAAAGCTTAGAAAAAGAAAGAAGAGAATGTTTTCTCGGAAACAATAAGCCGTCATTTATTAAAATGCAAAGATTTTTCAAAAATTGGTGGGAAGCGACGGTCAGAAAAAATTCAATTGCACAAAACATGGCTACTATTTAATATTTTGATTCTTGAAATAATAAAAAACTATTTTTTTTCAGATATCTGACTTTTGGTACATCTACCTTAAAAATTAATTTTTCTGTTGAAAGATTCAACATTTTCATTGAAAATTTGTCTTTTTTTAAAGATGTAACTAGTTTGTTGAAAATCAAATTTTGAATTAAAACTGTAACTTCCAGTAGAAAATTTAACTATTTGGTTGAAAAATTGACCTTTGCTATTTCAAAACACAACAACTTGGATGTAAATTTGTCTTTTTAAATTGAAAATTTATTTTGTTGAAAATTCACGTATTTTGTTAAAAAAGTCTACTTTTTTGATTGAAAATCGACTTTTTGATAAAGTTCAAAAAAATTAATTCTTTTGTTGGAAATTGAATTTTTTATGGAAGATTAAATATTTTTATTAAAAATTAAATTCTTTGTTTGAAAAAGAAGCTGCTTAATTGAAAAATGGTTTTTTATTTGGATAAAAAGGAATTTTTTACCGAAAACTTAACTAATTTAATGAAAATTTGTTTCTTTTTTGGTTGAAAATAATTTTTGTCTAAAAATCAAAATACAATTCCAGTTGAATATTTTATCATTTTAGTTGAAAATTTATTTTTATTGGTTGGACATTCATTTTTTGACTGTAAATTTATTTCAATTTTTGGTTCAACAATGAACTTTTTCAGTTAAAAATTCGCCTTTTTCGATTCAACGTTTATTTTCTTATCTTAAAACTTAATTATTTAAATTGGTTTCAGTCAAGAATTCATTGGTTAACATGAGAATTATTATTTTTTTACTAAAACTGTAACTTCTATATTCTGTTAAATATTGTTTTTTTTCTCTCTTGCGTAGTTTGGAAAAAGAAAGTATTTCTGAATTATAAATTACTTTTTTTTACATTTTTCGTTAGGAATTTACCTGCTTTTTCTTGAAAATTCAACTACTTGCGGTTAAAAGCTAAACTATTTTGTTAAAAATTAATTTTGCTGTTAGAACATATAATTTTAATTGAAAATTTATCTCTTTTTAAAAAAGTAACTAGTATGTTGAAAATAAATGTTTGAATTAAAAATTTAACTATTTTAGTACAAAATTTAACTATTTCGTAGAAAAATTTACCTTTTCTAGTTCGAAAGTCAACAACTTGGATGTAAATTTGTCCTTTTAAATTGAAAATTCACCTATTTTGTTGAAAAAAGTCTACTTTTTCTGGTAGAAAATAATTTTTTTTTGGAGGTGAATCTCATTTTGCAAAAATTGTTATTTTTTAATGAAAATTCAAGTAATCCAGTTAAATAGTCATAATTTTAGCTGATAAATTCGTCTTTTAGGTTTGAAATAAATTTACCTGGTTGGAAAATAAACTATTTTGCTGGGAATTTAATTTTCTATTGAAGATTTATTATTTTAATTAAAAATTAATTTCTTTGGTTGAAAAATGGGTTTTTATTTAAATGAAAAGGAATTTTTTTAAACCGAAAACTGAAGTATTTTAATGAAAATTTGTTTCTTTTTTGGTTGAAAATAATTTTTGTCTCAAAATGAATATAGTATTACAGTTAAATATTCTATAATTTTAGTTGAAAATTCAATTTTTTGGCAGATCATTCATTTTTTGACTGAAAATTTAATTCAATTTTTGGTTCAACAATTATCTTTTTTAGTTGAAAATTCGTCTTTTTTGGTTCAACGTTTATTTTTTTAACTTAAAACTTAATTAAGTTCTTTTTAGTTGAAAATTCATTAGTTAACATGAAATAATAATTTTTTTCACTAAAAATGTAACTATTCCATATTATGTTGAATATTGATTATTTTTTTCTCTCTTCCGAAGTTTAGAAAAAGAAAATATTTCTGAATTATAATATAAATTTTAAAAATTTTATCTTTAGGAATTCACCTGTTTTTCCTTGGAAATTTAAATTGAAAATTAATCTATTTCGTTTAAAATTCACATGTTTAGTTTTTAAAAAAGTCTAATTTTTTGGTTAAAAATATACTTTTTTTGTTAGTAGAAAATAATATTTTTCTTTCAAAGTTAATCTAATTGTTTAAAAATTCCTTTTTGGTTGAAAATTCAAGTATTCCAGTTAAATATTCATCATTTTAGCTGATAAATTCGTCTTTTAGGTTTGAAATCAATTTACTTGGTTAAAAAAGAAACTTTTTTTTTAAGATTTATCATTTTAATTAAAAATTAAATTCTTTGGTTGAAAAATGAACTTGAAAATTAATTATTTAAGTTCTTTTTACTTGAAAATTCGTTAGCTTTGATTAACCATTTTTTTGTGCGCAAAATAAGTAACTATTCCATATTCTGTTGAATATATTTTTTTCTAGTTTAAAATTCAACTATCTGGTTTAATTTTAATTGAAAATTCAACTATTTCTTTAAAATTGATGTATTTTGTCGAAAAAATGTATTTCTTGATCAAAAATTAATTTTTTTGTTTTAAAATTAGTTTTTTTTTTGTTGAAAATTAATCATATTGTTTAAAAATTTATATTTTCGGTTAATAATTTAAGTGTTTCAATTAAATAATAAAAATTCATCTGCTTGATTCAAAATTTCACTATTCCAGTTCATTTATTTTGCAATTTTTGGTCAGGTCTTTTAAGTGATGTTTAGACCGGGAAAATTAAAAAAATCAACCAGGAAAAATCTGGAAATGACCGGGAATTTGAAATTGTCCGCTAAATCGTCGCCCTGATATTTTATCCTTAAAATAATAATTTTTCTGTTGTTTCTTCACCATTAACATGTTTTTTTCTCCAGATTTTCTCTCATCCACACGGTAGAAAAACAATTATTGTCCGAACATGTTTCGAGCATTCTTCAAAAAGGATTAAGTGGATTATTAGACGAAAATAGAATCCACGATTTGTCCCTTCTTTATAATTTGTACAGTCGAATCAAGAATGGACTTGTAGAGCTGTGCTTAAATTTCAATAGTTACATTAAGGTATGTTTCAGGGTATTTCCATGTTTTTTCTTGTACTATTTTGTAATCAGGAAACGTCCATTAATTACGTAAGTATTTTTTTCAAAGGATTTCAATATTGAAGAATTTCGAAGGATTTTAAGGAATTGAAATCGATTTTCAGGGATTTGAAGGCATTTTAATAGAGTTTTAGGGATTTTAAAAGGTTTCGAAATATTTTAAAAATAATTTATGGTATTTCAAGGAGTTTTAGAGGATTTCATGTGATACAGAAGTCTTTTTAAAAATTTTGAAGGACATCAGGAGGCTTTAATGGGATTTCGAATTAAGAGAATTCAAAAGATTCCAAAGTATTTCCACATATTTTAGAGGCTTTCGTAAGATTTAAGGGAATTTCAAATAATTGAACAAATCCAATGCGGCCTCTGGGCCATGAAACCGGGAAATGCCAGTGAATTTATTTTTTGATCGAGAATTTTACCAATTTTTCGAGAAAAAAAGTTCTGCCCGACTTTGATTTCAACCGGTTTTTAAATAATTAGTTAACTTTTTATCTTTTTAAATTATGGTATAGTTCTGTTTAGAATGTGTAATTCGAAAATCTTTCACTTTAAAAATATTCCATTTTTAATTTTAATTTTTAAGCGTACGTTTTAATTTCAAGATTTTTAAAATGCAATTTCAGGGTGGCCGCTGGACCGGGAAACCGGGAATTTTTTTTTTGACCGGGGAAAAACAGGAAATGAGTGATTTTTTTTGTTTGACCGGCAATTTTACAAATTTGTAAAAGAAAAATCTGTCCACGTTCGATTTCAACCGCTTTTAAATAGTTAGTGGAATTGTTATGTTTTTCAATTATGCTATTATTTATCTTAAAATCAGCAATTCAAAATTTTTTTACTTTAAAAATTTTCTATTTAAAATTTTTATTTCTAAGCTTACATTTTTAATTTAAAGAATTTTCAAATGCTTTCTTGAAGACTTGAATAAATAAAAAATAAAAGCCTTTGACGTTGAATATTTTGGATAAAAAACATTTTTATTTAATAAATAAATTTTTTTTGTAATTTATCTCTACTTTAAGCAATAAAAAGTGATCAAAAATGATTTGACGAAACGCTTTTAAACCAGTTCAAAATTTAAGAATTTTCCGATTTTAACGTTAAAAGTTAAACAGTTTAAATTTGAAAGTCTTTGTCATTAAACGAATGTGAACGTGTGGCTGAAAGTTAATAAAATATTTTCAACTTAAAAATAACTTCATAATAATATATTCTTAATTAAAGGACTTTATTAAATTTAACATATTGTTTCAGTGTAAAATATTCCATTTTTAACCCATTTAATTTGAAATTGTTCATTAAAAAAAAAGATTAATTATTGAATATTTAGCAATATTGAATTTTTATTTAAGAAAAGTAAATTGAAAGCAAATATTTAAAAGTAAAGAATCCTTAACTGAATTGTTTGACATAGAAAGCCTGGAATCGTTAAAATTTCTAAAAGCCTTTAAACTTTGAACTTTACAGTTTTAATTGTTGTATTTGAAAAGTGCTTAATTAGAAAAAGTGAAATTTGTACATTTTGATGTACAATTTACAAATAAAATTTTGTAGAAAAAATTTGAGTAATTTTAAGAGATATTTAGGAGTTTTAAAAAGATAAAAAATTATCATGTAAATTTTAGAAAGTTTTTTTTTAATCTTGTAGAATCTTTTTTGAAAATTTGGTTCAAATCTTTGAAAGACTAGTTTTAATATTCTCTTAAAATAATTTTTCAAAATGAAAAATTATTCTTAATTTTCCTAGGAATCTTAAGAAAATATTTTTATTCTTTTGAAGCCTTTTACAATTCTTTAAAAGAATTAAATTTTTTTGTTTAAAATCTGCGAAAATCTACATATTGTTTTATATTAGGCTAGCATTTCATAATAAATGTTCAATTCTTATTTATACATCCAAAGAAATTTTCTAAAAATTGCAGGATTTTCTGAAAATTGTAGAAAAAATTCAATTCATTTTGACAGATATTTAGAAGTTGTGAAAAAATTTCCAAAAAGCAAATAATTGAATTTGTAATTTAAGAAGTGTTCAGATAAAAATTTTGCAATTTTACAATATTTAATGTTTCTAGCTTAAAATTCCTTAAAATTATATAATTGTGAAAATTTTAAGCTTCATTGATTGATTTTTTAATTTAGATCATTGGAAATGATAACGTGGATTTATATGTTTTTGTATTGAAAAATGTTAGTACCTTCAATTTTATACGCGTAAATTATTGAGCATTTGTATAAGAGAAATCTTCATTAAAAACTTTTAAATTTCGATTTTAAAAGTTCAAAATTTAACAGTTCCACTTTGAGTGCTTTTATTTGCAGCTCAGTTTTTATGACCTCAAGTTTGCGAACCGGGAAATGACCGGGAATTTATTTCGTCGATTAAAACGGCCATCCTGAATTTCAAAGACTTGAACAATTAAAAATGAGAGGAATTTGAAATCGAAGATTTTGGACAAAAAACATTTTTGGTTGATCAACACTGAATATAAATGGATTTACGATTTTTAAAAATCAACTTTACTTTAAGATTTAGAAAGGAAATATTAATTGATTTTACATGACGATTCTGAATCAGTTCACAATTTTCGAATTTGCAGATTTTAATGTTAAAAATTTAACTATTTTAATTGGAAAGTCTTATTAATTAAACAAATGTAAAAGTCTGATTAAAACTTTACTTCAGACTAAAATATTTAGTTTTAAAGCCATTCAATTTGAAATTGTTTAATTACGAAAAATTAAAATTACTGAATATTTATAAACATCTGACTTAATTTAAAATCAGTAATTATAAATTAAATATTAATAACTAAACAATAAAAAATAAACTTTGAACATTACAATTTTAATTGCTCTATTTAACAAAATGTAATTTGTAACTCAAATTGTTGAATTTTGATGTATAAATAACAATTAAACCCCTATTATTATTATAAAAAATTCAAGTGAGTTCAAGAGGTATTTGGAAGTTTTGAAAAAATTAATTTAAAATTTTGAAATGATTTTAAATAATTTAAACCGACAAAATGCGGCTATTCATATGAAAATTTCGGTGCAAATAGTCTATGGCCTAATTTCGAAAAAATTTAGAAGCATTTTAAGAATTTTGAAAGACTTCAGAAGAATAAAAAACATTTACTTGGAAAATTGAAAATGATTTTATATTTTGAAAAATTAATTTTAAGAGAATATTTAAAAAGATTAAAAAGTTTTAGAAAATTTTCAAACATGAATGTGGAACATTTTAAGGAAATTTCATTAAATTTGGTAGGATTAAAAAAAAATGTGTAAGGAAATGTTTAGAAAAAATTAGAATTATTTGAGAAGATGCTTAGAAGTTCTGAACATTTTTTTAAATAATTAAAAATATCAAAAAATGCAATACATGTAGGTGTTTTAAGATGTATAAATAAAATTTTGAAGCATTTTAAGGATTTTAAAACTATTTAAAATTATCTAACTTTTAATTTATAAAGTGTTTAATTTATTTAAAAAATGTAAACGTTCAATTTTTAATGGAAAAGGATTTAAAATAAGTTTAAGAAATTTAATGAAGTGTCGATGAGAATCTTACGAATTAAAAAAAAAAAATTTGTCAGTTTCATTTCCCCAGTTTTTAAAAATAATTGATCGAATTGTAATTTTTATCATTTATGATATAATTCGGTTTATAATGCGTAATTCGAAAATCTTTCGCTTGAAAATGTTCTTCAGTTTTAGATTTAAATTTTCAAGCGTAAATTTTTCATTTAAAGAAATTAAAAATTCAGTTTTAAAAGCTTTAAAAAATAAAAATTAGAAGCGTTTGAAATCTACAATTTTTGATTTAAAAAAATTTGTAGTTTATGAGCTGTGAATTTAAATTATAATGATTTTTTAAATTGAACATTAAGGATTAACAAGTGAATAATAATTGATTTTACAAGACGATTCGGAATCTATTTTCAATTTAAAAATAACTTCCAAATCATTTATTAAATTTAAATTATTGTTTTAATATAAAATATGAAAATGGAAACTTTGTAATTCAGGACAAAAAAAATTACTTAATAGTTAGAAATATGTGACTGTTCATTTAAAATTAGTAATTAAAAATCAAATATTTAAAACTGACAAATACTAAGCATTGAACGTTATAATTTTAATTAAAAAATTTAATTTACAAGTAAAATTGTTAAATTTTCATGTATAATAAAACAACTATTATTCCTAGAAATATCGAGTAAATAAAATAAATAAATAATACTAAATAAATTCTGTTAAAAGTACTTTTTTCTGAACTTTTTTTTTTTAAAAAAATCATCTTTTTTGGTAGGAAATTAATCGTTTTGGTTGAAATTTCATTTGCTTTGTTGAGAATTACTTTTTTCTGGGTAGAAAATTAATTTTCTGGGTTGCAAATTAATCTTTTTGTTAAAAAATTAATTTCTTTGGTTCAAAATTGAACTGTTTTGTTGAAAAAAAAATATTTTTTAAATTGAAAATTTATTTTGTATTCTTAAAAATTTATATTTTTGGTTAAAAATTAATTTCTTTCTCTTGAAAATTAATTCTTTTGAGCGAAAATTGAACGTTTGTGGTTTAAAATTAATTATTTGGTTGAAAGTACATCATATTTTATTGAAAATTCGTATTTTTATAAAAATGTATTGTTCGTGGGTGAAAATTGATCTGTTTTGGTAGAAAACTAATCTTATCAATTGATACTTCATATTTTTGGGTAAAAATTCAATTTTTTGGTTGCAAATTTTACTATTTCGTTGAAAATTCGTCGTTTTTTTGTTTTAATTAATTTTTTAAACTGAAGCTTTAATTTATAAATTTTTTTGTTAAAAAGTGATATTTTTTAGTTGAAAATTCCGCTTATTGGTTTAATAATTCATTTTTTTTTGTATAAATTTAATCTGCGTGATTGAAAATTGTACTATTTTGTCGAGAATTATTTTTTTAAAATTAAGTCTTTCAATTGAAAATATAGCCTCCATTTTTGGCTGGAAATCCAACTATCCTCGTAGAAAATTAATTTTTCATTGTTGAAAATTAATATTTTAGGTCGAAAATTCAACTGTGATGTTAAAAATTCAGTTTTATTGTTGAAGATTCATAATTTTAGATGAAAATTCATTTCTTTGGTTAACAGTTTAACTAATTTGTTAAAAATGCATGTTTTTGTTGAAAATTAATATTTTTTGATAGAAAATTAATCTTTTCGTTACAAAAATTAATTTCTTTCGTTCAAAATTGGACTGTTTTATTGAAAATATATTTTGTTTTTAAATTGAAAATTAATTTTTAATATTGAGAAATTATCTTTTAGGTTGTTAATTCATTTATTTCTGCTGAAAATTAATTCTTTTAAGTGGAATTTTAACTATTCCATACTTGTTTGGAAATATTCCTTTTTTATTTGAAAATTCAGATATTTAGTTGGAAGTCCATCTATTTTGTTAAAAATGGATTGTTTGTGGTTTAAAATTAAATTATTTGGTTTAAAATATATTTGTTCTGTTAAAAATTTATTGTTCATGGTTGATAAATCATCTGTTTTGGTAGAAAACTAATCTCTTGTTGAAAATTCATCTTTTTGGTTAAAATTATATTTCATTACTTGAAAATTTATCTTGTTAAAAGTTCATGCATTTTGTTAAAAATTCGACTCTTCTGGTAGACAATTAATCTTCTTCGTTGAAAATTCATATTTTTGTTAAAAAAATTAACTGTGCGGTTAAAAAATCAGTTTTTTTGTTGTTCAAGATTAATCAAAATAATTCAAATAATTCAAAATAATTTTTTGGTTAACAGTTTTAACAACTTCCTTAAAAAATCGTGTATTTTGTTAAAAGTTCATTTTTCTGATAGATAATTAAACTTCTTCGTTAAAAATTGGTCCTTTTTATTGAAAAATTAATTTCTTCGGTAAACAGTTTAATTACTTTCTTGCAAAATCGTGTATTTTGTTTCTTTGAAGATTCATCATTTTAGTTTAAAATTAATTTCTTTGATTGATAATTGAACTATTTTGTAGGGAAAAAAATGTTGTGAAATAATATTTTTAAA
>NC_046662.1:60910423-60911352 GCF_010883055.1 Belonocnema kinseyi | reverse complement strand
TTTTTCTATTGAAAATTGATTCCTTATCTGAAAATTGAACTATTTCGTGTTTGATTGAAAGTGTATCTTTTTTTTTGTCAAAAATGCAGCTACTTAGTTGAAAATTCGTCGTGTTTGGTAAAAATGTAAAGCTCGTGGTTGAAAATTTAACCATTTGGTAAAATATTAATCAATTTTGTTGAAAATTCGTCTTTTTTTTGGTAGAAAATGTATCTTTCTTATTGAAATTTAACGTTTCTTATTAAAGATGTATCTATTTTATGGAATGTTCATCTTTTTTGGTAGAAATGTATGTTTATTTGATTATTTTTATTATAATTAATCTGTTTTATCTGAGGATTCAACTATTTCGTTGAATATTAATTTTAATTTAAGTTTAATATTAATATTAAATATCACATTAAAAGAAAAATAAATTAAACAAATAAATAATTATATAATTTGTATAGTAGTGTTGTAAGAAATAATGTTTTACGTAATTAATGAATGCTCTCTTACGAGTTTTTTTTTAAAATAAAAATTAGAAGTTCATAATAAACGAGAGCAATTCTAATACTTCGAATTTTAATGGGCAGAAGAAAGGAAAAACGATAGTGATAGATCCCGAAAAGGATAAGACAATGGTGCAAGAACTCTTGGACTTCAAGGATAAAATGGACAACATAGTCAACACCTGTTTCCACAGAAACGAAAAGTTTGGAAATAGTTTGAAGGAGGCGTTCGAGGCGTTTATCAATCAAAGAGCGAATAAACCAGCCGAACTGATAGGTAAATATCTTGTTTAAAAAAACGTAATTGTTATTTAATTAGGGGCTGTCTACTTAGCTGAAAAACTTGAAATTATCAGGGAATTTTTATGTGTCTGAAAAAACTTGAAAGGGTCATTAAACTTTGTTAAAAATCATTTTTTGCTTTGGGGGGGGGGGGGG
>NC_046662.1:60829781-60910410 GCF_010883055.1 Belonocnema kinseyi | reverse complement strand
TGTTTTAACTGAAAATTTAAGTGTTCCATTTCTGGTTGAAATGTTGATATTGTTTGGTTGAAAATTCAACTATTTGTTATAAAGTTCATTTATTTTGTTGAAAATTCTTCTTTTTGATTGAAAATTTTTCATTCAACACATTCGTGTTGAGAATTCTACTATTTTGTTGAAATGTCGTCTTTTTTTATTTAATGCAATTGTTTTTTTTTTAAATAGAAAATATTTTTTATTTGCAGTATCAAATATTACCTTTTTGGACAAGAATTCATCTTTTTTGTTTTAAAATTCAATTTCTTGATTTGAAAGCTGAATGACTTTGTTTAAAATTCAGTTTTATTGTTGAAGATTTAATTATTTTTTTAGCATTCATCTTTTTGTTAGAAAATTTCTCTCTAAGGTTAAAAACTAATTTTTTATGTTGAAAATTCAAACATTCTAGTTAAAGATTCATAATTTAAGTTGAAAATTAATATTTTTTATTTAAAATTGACATATTCGATTTTTTGTGAAAATGTATCTTTTTAACTTGAAAATTAAACTATTTGGTTAATAATTCATCTATTTGTTTAAATATTCCTTAAAGGATATTTTAAAAAAAGTTATTTTTTAAATGTGTAATATTTTTAATTATTTTTTTTTCCTTTCTGGAAAATGTAATAATTTGAACCGATTGGTTCAGAATTAAGCACACAAAAATGTGTTTTATTTTTTAAAGTATTAGTTTTTTGTTGAAAATTATTTTTTTAACTGAAAATTTAATTATTCTAATTTCAGTTTCAAATTCATCTTTTTTGGTTGAAAATGTAATTATTTGAAAGAAAATTAATGTTTTTTTTTTTAATTCGTCCTTTTTGCTAGAAAATTAATCTCATTGATTTAAAATTCATCATTTTGTTTGGAAATTTAACAGTTAGGTTGATATTTTTTTTTCTATCGACTTGAAAAAATTTTTTAGTTGAAAATTCTTCTTTTTTGGTTTAATTCAACTGCTTTCGATTTAAAATAACAATATTTTTTAGTTGAAATCTTCACTATCACAGTTTTAGCTGAGAATTAATCTTTTTGGCTTAAAAATAAACTATTTTACTAAAAATTATTATTTTTTTTTGCTTGAAAATTCAACTATTTCGGTTAAAGATTAACTACTTTAGTTGAAAATTAATCTTTTACATTTTTAATTCAACTATTTAATTTAAATATTGCCTAAAGGATATTTTAAAATACGAAATTTTATAAACGTATGATTTTTTGGATTATCCATTTTCCTGCTTGGAAAATATATTCATTTGAATAAATTGGTTCAGAATTAACAACAACAAATTTTGGTAGCTTCTTATTACGGAATTTAACTATTTAGCTTAAGATTCAGTTTTCATTCAAAATTATTTTCTTACTATAAATTTAACTATTTTATTTTTTCGTTGTTGAAAATTGATTTCTTTTTTATTTAAAATTCATGGCTCGTTGATTTTATTTTATTGACCATTTTTTTTCTACTAAAAATTGAGCTAATCCATATCTGGTCGGAAATTTGTCTCTTTTCAGTGAAAATATAACTATTTGTTCGAAAATTAATTTATTTTATTGAAAATTAACTTGTTTTTGTTTAAAATTTATTTTTTTGGGTTGAAAATTAAACTGTTTTGTCAAAAAATCATCAAATTGTTTAAAAAAATGGTTTTCCTGACTTTGGTTTAAAATTTAACTACTTTGTGTTAAGTTGTTGAAGATTAAATTAATTTGTTGAAAATTTGTCTTATTTCTTTGTTTTAAAATTATTTCTTATAACTGAAAATTTAACCATTGAATTTTTCATTTTTTTATGACTGAAATTTTTTTTCAACTGAAAATTTAATTTTTAGTTGGAAATATTTTTTTGTAGTTGATAATTCAACTATTTGTTGAAAATTAAGGAATTTTTCTGTAAATGAACTTTTTGTTGACAAATTGGTTACATAAATTTTCTTTTTTGCCTGAAGAAACTCTCTTAGGCCAAGTCAACTCTTTTATAGAATATTCGTCTTTTTGGCTTGAAATTTATTTAATTTTTGGTTGAGAATTCATCTTTTTCGGTTTCAAATTCAGTTACTTTGTTGAAAGTTGTTAAATATTTAATTAATTTGTTGAAAATTCGTCTTATATTTTTGATTAGAATTTTTTTTAACTGAAAATTTACGTTTTTCAGTTGGAAATTTGTATTTTCTTTCGTACAAAATTAACAGTTATTAATTTTTTAAAAGCTAAACTATTCTAGTTAAATATTAAAAATTTTAGTTCAAAATTCATTTTTTTTCATGAAGATTCTACTATTTAGTTAAAACTTCTTTTTTTTTTGCTTGCAAATTCAATTATTTATTCAAAATTAACCTTTTTTTAAATTAAACTATTCCAGTGCAAAATTCAAACGCAACTATTTCATTTTGGTTCAAAATTGATATTTTTTAGTTGAAAATTCAGCTGATTGTTTCAAAATTCATCTATCTTGTCGAAAACGCAATATTTTCACTTGAAATGTTATTAAATTGAAGCGTTTTAGATTGGGTTTACAATAATATGAAAAATATGTAGATAAAATATAAAAATTTGTTTGAAATATTATTCAAATTGTTTTTAAAAATGCAAAATACTTGGTTCCGTTAAATGAAAAATTATACCCGGAAAGAATTGTAAAATTCTCTGGAAAAACCTGAAATTGTGAGCCAATTTTTTTTATTTGAACTTTTTGAATTTTCAGCGAAGTTCGTGGATTGCAAGCTTCGTGCAGGGAACAAAGAGGCGACTGAAGAAGAATTGGAACGGTTACTCGATAAAATCATGGTGCTGTTTCGGTTTATTCATGGAAAGGATGTTTTTGAAGCGTTCTACAAAAAAGATTTGGCGAAGCGTTTGCTAGTTGGAAAATCGGCGTCCGTTGACGCTGAGAAGTCGATGCTTTCCAAGTTAAAGCAGGAATGTGGAGGAGGATTTACGAGCAAACTTGAGGGAATGTTCAAGGATATGGAGCTCAGCAAAGACATTAATATTGCATTTAAACAAGTGAGTATGAATTTTGCAACTATTTTTTTTTAAATCAGGGTGGCGAATTGACCGGGAAAACCCGGAAATTTACTTCTGATCGCAGAAAAATGCAATTTTAAATTATATGTATAATATTGGTCAATTTAGAAAAGTTTATTTATCGAAAGGTAAAAATGTTGCAGATGATCTCAGTTTACTCTAATTATATCATAATTTGTCTTTGAATTTTTATTGTTTTTCATAATAAGCCTTTTGCAATTTTTGGCTTTGTGAGAGTTTTTTTTCGGTGATTTAAGTTTGATAATGGATGATATTTCAAACATTTAGAAAGAATCATTTTCTCTTTTTGGAACAGAGAATTTTTTACATGGGCCGGGAATTTTCTAAAAGAATTATAATTCGAATTCAGAATGAAGGAGTTTAAAAGAATTCTTGTTCCAAGTAAGAATCGATCACAATCTGAAAGAAATTTGAAACAATTTGAAACAATTTTTAGAGTAGAAATAGTATTTTAAAGAATTGTAATAGAATATTTTGTTACATTGTTCATTGCGAATTCATCTTTTATGAGTTAAAAATTAATTTACTTGGTTGAAAGTTAAGGTACTTTGTTAAAAATTATTTGTTTGGTAACTTTTTCAGTAGAAAATTAGATTATTTTGTTTAAAATTCTTTTTAAAATTTTTTTTTTATCAAGAATTAAATTTTTAACTGAAAATTTAACCATCCTATTTTTTATTGAAAGTGTATCTTTTTTGGATGAAAATTGATATTTTTTATTTAGAATATAAACTTTGTGAAAAATTCACCTTTTCTGTAGAAAATTAATCTTTATGGTTTATAAAATTCATCTTCATGGTATAAAATTCAACTATTCTATTTGAAGCTTCATAATTTTAGTTGTAAATTCATCGATTTGGTTGAAAATTAATTCCTTCAACTGAAAATTTGAATGTCCATTTTTTGTTAAAAATTGATCTTTTCTTGTTCAAAATTCAACAGTTTGGATAATAATTTGTTTTTTTTTTTAAATTGGAAATTCAAGAATTTTATCGAAAATTTACATCTTCGGTTAAAAATCCGATTTTTTCTCTTTAGAAAATTATATTTTTTGGTTGAAAATTTACCTTTTTGGTACAAAATTCAATTATTCTCGTTAAAGATTAATTATTTGAGTTGAAAATTCATGTTTTTGGTGTAAAATTCAACTATTCCAGTTGAAGATTCATCATTTTAGTTGTACCTTCAAATAAAAAATTCAATGTCCATTTTTGGTTGCAAATCGATCTTTTCTTGTTCAAAATTCAACAATTTAGATAATAATTTGTCTTTTTAAAATGATAATTCAACAATTTTGTTGAAAATTTACATCTTTGGTTAAAAATCTGATTTTTTTTTCTTTAGAAAATTCATCTTTTTGGTAGAAAATTCAATTATTCTCGTTACAGATTAATTATTTGAGTTGAAAATTCATGTTTTTGGTGTAAAATTCAACTATTCCAGTTGAAGATTCATCATTTTAGTTGAAAATTCCTCGGTTCGGTTAAAAATGAATTCCTTCAACTGAAAATTTATATGTCCATTTTTGGTTGAAAATGATTTTTTTTGTTGTTAAAATTAAATAATTTGGTTGAAAATTTGTCAGTTTTAATTGAAAATTCAACAGCTTTGTTGAAAATTTACATCTGGTTGTAATCCGATTTTTTTTCTTTAGAAAATTATCTTTTTCTTTGCCAGTTAGTTTTCTTTTTTACATATTCTCCTTTTCGGTTAAAAATTAAAGTATTGCAATTAGATATTTGTCATTTTGGTGTTGAAAATAAAATTACTTGGTTGAAAGTTAATCGCTTCTGTTAAAAATGATTTTTTTTTAAGGAATTTTTTACCGAAAATTAAAGTATTTTGTTGAAAATTTGTTTCTTTTTTGGTTGAAAATTGATCTTTTCTTATTAAAAATTCAACAATTTGGATAATAAAATGTCTTTTTTAATTGAAAATTCAACAATTTTATTGAAAATTTACATCTTTGGTTAAAAATCTGATTTTTTTCTTCAGAAAATTATCTTTTTTGGTTGAAAATTCATCTTTTTGGTGTAAAATTCAATGATTGCAGTTGAAGATTCATAATTTTAGTTGTACATTCATTGGCTTGGTTGAAAAATTTTATTTTTCAATTAAAATTTTTAATATACAGGTTAAATATGTATTATTCCAGTTGAAAATTCATCTTTTAGGCAGGAAATATTAGCTATTTTATTGAAAACCATTTTTTTTATAAAAAAGAAATTTTGTACCGAAAATTTAACTATTTTGTTAGAAATTTGTTTCTTTTTTGGTTGATTTTTTTTACAGAAAATGTAACTGTTATTCCAGATGAATATTCCATAATTTTAGTTGAAAATTCATCTCTGGTTGAACATTCATTTTTTGACAAAAAATTTAATTATTTAATTTTTGGTTGAAAACTGATCTTCTTTAGTTGGAAGTTCATCTTTTTTTGGTAAAAATTAATATTATTAGTTGAAAATTTATCTTCAGTTGAAAACGAATACCTTTTTTTTTGTTGAAAATTTAACTATTTTTTTAAAGGTAGTTCTTTCTTTTTGTTGACTATTAGTTTTTTTGTAGAAAATTATTTTCTTAACTGAAAATTTAACTTATTACAATTAAATATTTCATAGTGTCTTCTTGTTTAACAAATACGGTTTTATCGGTTAAAAAAATTCAAGTATTTCAGTTTCATTTTATTATTTATTTATTTTATTTTATTATTATTTATCATTTTAGTTGAAAGTGCATTTTTTGGGTTAAAAACAAAATTACTTGTTTGCAAGTTGATCTCTTTTATTAAAAATTAATTTTTTTTGTGAAGATTTCTCATTTTAATTAAAAATTAATTTCTATAGTTGATATATGAGGCGGAAAGGAACTTTTTGAGGAATATTTAACTTTTTTGTTGGTAATTTGTTTATTTTCTGGTTTGAAATTATTTCGGGGTTTAAACTAAAAATGCAACTGCTATTCCAGTTGAGTATTCCATAATTTTAGATAAAAATTCAACTCTTTGGTTGAACATTAATTTTTTCTCTAAAAATGTCATTCATTTTTTGGTTAAAAATTATCTTTTTTAGTTAAAAATATATATACATATTTTTTTTTTGTAAAAAATTCATCATTTTAGTTGATAATTCATCTTTTTGGTTTAAAATTCAACTATTCAAGCTCAAGATTTACAATTTTATTTGAAAAATCATTACTTTTTTTAAATTTAACTCTTTTTTTTTTAATTAATGTTTTTAATTGGAAGTTGAACTTATTCTAATGGAATATTCCGTAGTTTGAAAATTTGTCATTTTTAATACAAATTAATGATTTATTCTTGCAAATTAGGCTATCTAGTGAAAGCCTATTTAGTGAAAAATTTAAACATTTGTTTGAAAATTCATTTATTTTCAAATATTTTGCTCTGTTTTGTTTCCTTTTTTTAAAGAATTCCTCTTTTCCTCCTATTTTAAAAAACCTTTCCCCCCTTTTTTATTTTATTTTTTCATTTTAAAAAGGAACCGAATTAATTGAACTTAAAAATAAAATTCAACTAATTTTGGCTGAAATTTCAGTCTTTTTGATTTAAAAGTATAATATTAGATTTTTGGTTCAGAATTTATCTTTTTCAGGTAAAAATTTTTATTTGGTTAAAATCAAAAGTCATATTTCTTGGACGATAATTTAACAATCTTCTAGGAAATTTATCTTTTTGGCTTGAAAATTTAACTATTTGCTTAAAAAATCAACTTTTTTTGTTGTTGAAAATTCGTCTTATGTGCTTGAAAGTGCAAAAATGTTTTCCTTTTTCCCCAAATTTCAAGAAACTTCTCCCTTTTCTATTTTTTTTTCGCCTAAATGTTAACTGATTTAGTAGAACAAGAAAATATAACTATTTTGTTTGAAAAATCTACTTTTATATTTTTGATTCGTTATTAATCTTTTTTGGGTAAAAATTTAATTATTTGGTTGAAAATTTAATTATTTTATTGAGAATGCAACTATTTTGTTGAAAAGTATATTCCTTGCTCCAAAATTCAAGTGTCTTCTAAAAATTTGTCTTTTTGTTGAAAATTCGTCTCTTTTTCTTGAAACTGTAACTATTGCTTTGGAAGCCAACTGTTTGCTTGAAAGTTATTTATTTATTTTTTTGAACATTCAACTATTTCTTTGACATTTCATCTTTCTTGGTTAAAAATGATATCTTTGTGTTGAAACATAATCTTTTTAGGATTAAAAATTGAATTTTTCCAGAGAATTCGACTTATTAGCTTGAAAATTCAATTTTTTTCCATATTTTTTGTTCGAAATTTCACTTGTCTTGGTTGAAAATTAAGTTTTTTGTTAAAAATTCATCTTTTCGGGAGAAAAACTGAAATATTTTCAAAAACCTTTGGCTTTTTAACTTAAAAACCGAACTTTATTTATGAAAATTGATATCTTTCGTTAGAAAATAAATCGTTTTTGCTGAAAATTCTTATTTTTTGGTTATAAACTAATCTTCTAGATTGGAAATTCGTTTTTTTGGTTAAAAGTTCAACTATTTGGTTGAAAATTCTTATATTTTGTTGAAAATGTATCTTGCTTTCATAGAAAATTAATCTTCTAGGTTAAAAATTCCACTTTTTGGTTACAAATTCATATATTTGATTGAAGATTCATCCCTTTTGGTAGAAAAATCAATCTTCTTAGGTTAAAATTCATCTTTTTGGTTGAAAGTTTAACTCTTTGGATGAAATTGTATATGCTTTCTAAAAACTTCGTCTTTTTCGGTAATAAAAATTATTTTCGAGGTTACAAATTCATCTTTTTGTCGAAAATATAACTTTGATTAAATTTTATTTTCGTTAAAAATGCAACTATTTTCATCTGTTTCTTAAAATTGGTATTTTTTGGTAGAAAATTGATCTCTTTGTTGAAAACTAATGTTTTTTGTCTAAAATTCATCTCGTTTTTAAAAAATTTAAGTTTTTTTAAATTAAAAAATTCATCTCTTGTTTACAATTTTTTAGCTATTTTGTTGAAAATTCTTCTTTTTTGTTTGTTTGAAAAATAATGGTTTTAATTGAAAAATCGTTATTTTAATTAACAAAATTAATCTTCTTGCTTAAAAATTCATCTTTTTGGTTAAAAATTTATATATTTTCTTGAAATTGGTATTTTTTGGTAGAAAATTGATCTCTTTGTTGAAAATTAATGTTTTTTGTGCGAATTCATCTCGTTTGTTAGAAATTTAAGTTTTTTTATTTTAAAAAATAATCTGTTTTGATTGCGAGTTCAACTATTTTGTTGTATATCCGTCTTTTTTGGTTGAAATATAAATTATCATATTTTTCGTCGAAAATTCATCATTTTTGGCTGAGAATTAAACTAAACTTTCTTAAAAATTCTGTTTTTTTAAAGATTCATTATTTTTGTTCAAAATTCATTTCTTGTTTACACTTTTTTTTAGCTATTTTGTTGAAAATTCTTCTTTTTTTGTCTGTTTGAAAATTCAATTTTTTAGTTAAGAATTTGGTTGAGAAATCGTTATTTTAATTAAAAAAATTAATCTTCTTGCTTAAAAAATCTTTTTTTTGTTGTTTAAAAATGTATATACTTTCTTGAAATTGGTATTTTTTTGGTTGAAAATTGATCCCTTTGTTGAAAATTAATGTTTTTTGTGTAAAATTTATCTCTTTTGTTAGAAATTTAAGTTTTTTTATTTTTTAAATTAATTTGTTGTAATTGCGAGTTCAACTATTTTTTTTATATCCATCTTTTTTGGTTGGCATATAAACTATCATATTCTTCGCCGAAGATTTATTAATTTTGGCTGACAGTTAAACTACTTGGTTAGAAGATGAACTACTTTCTTAAAAAATGTGTGTTTTTTAAGGATTCATTATTTTTGTTCAAAATTCATCTCTTGTTTACAATTTTTTAGCAATTTTGTTTTTGTTGCAAATTCTTCTTTTTTTTTGGTTGAAAAATAATGGTTTAGACTGATAATTTAAGTTTTCCATTTTTGTTTGAAAATTCAACTTTTTTAGATAAGAATCCATTCATTTTGTTGAAAAATCGTTATTTTAATAAAAAAATCATCTTCTCTCTTAAAAATTCATCTTTTTGGTTAAAAATATATATTTTTTTTGAAGTTTAAATATTCTTCATTCGAATTTTAATTATTTTCATTAATAGTTAGTTTTCTTCTGATCTAGTTCCTATCGTAAAAGCACCGAAATATAAATACGACAATTAATAATTAAATCTTACAATAAACTGCATTATAGTTTGTCTGAACATTACTTGTATAATTTATTCTATCAATTGTGATCTGGGGTTTCTCCCTCGGAATTTCTGCAATAGAATTTTATCTAAGCTTGTAAATGTAAGCTGATAAATTAAATTTGTAATGGACTGGCAAATTTTTAGCTTAAATTAGTCAATATTTTTAAAGTACATTAGTCTTTGGTAGCCCTGGTAATTTATGATTCTTTCTTTCTTATCTTTTTTTATTAGTATTCGGGAAATCTACAGAATGAACTATCGGCGAGTAACTTGGATTTGACTGTGTCGATTCTTACAATGGGATACTGGCCAACTTATCCTGTGATGGAAGTTACTTTGCCCTTGGAAATGGTCCAGTATCAAGACGTATTCAATAAGTTCTATTTAGGAAAACACAGTGGAAGAAAATTACAGTGGCAGCCCACTTTGGGACATTGTGTTCTCAAAGCCTGGTTCAATCAGGTAATTTTTTAAATTAAATTAAACTTTAAAACGTTGCTGAGAAAGCTTCTAGAAAGTCAGGAAATTTAAAACTAGTCAGGGAAAAGTCATGGTTCGAAAATTTGTATTCCCTTAGGGAAAAAATAGGTTTTCAAATTTTCTTTACTCTGCTGAACGAAAAAAAAGTGGCTGAACCGTTTTTTCGTGGTTTTCATTTAATTTATAATTTTTTATTTTTGTTCGAAAGTAGAAAAACACACCTTTTCAACAATAGATTCTTGATCTTGTGACGGTGAAAATTAGAAAGCTACAATCGAAGATATTTTAAAGTTTCTCATTTATTCCCGATTTTTTTCTCTTCAATTTTAACAATAATTTTATTTAAATTTCTGAAAGCTAATCATTTTTTACTGTCAATCTTTTGTTTGAAAATTAATTTTTTAACTAAAAGTTTAACTATTGCATTATTGATTATTTTTTGTCTCAAATTCTTATTTTTTGGGTCAAATTGAACTATTTTGATATAAAAATTAATGTTTTAAGCTGAAAAATTCAACTATTTGGATGAAAATGACCTATTTGGTTAAAAATTTCTCATTTTTTTATTGATAATTCAACTGTTTTGTAAATGAATCTTCTTTTTGACTTGAAAATTTAACAATTTGGTTGAAATTTTCTTCTTTATTAAATGGCAATTTTTTTCTTCTTAGAAAATTTACTTTTTTTGTTGAAAATTCGTCTATATTTTTTTGAAATTCATCTCTTTTAATTGAAATTTGATCTTTTCTTTAATTAAAAATGCAACTACTCGATTTTTGGCTGATTTTTTTCTTAAATTGCAAATTCAACTACTTGGTAAAAAGTTGAACCAATTTGTTCAAAATTTATTTTACTTTTTTAAGGTTCATCTCTTTTGTTGAAAATTGCATTTTTTTTATTATTAAAAAAAAATTTTTTAACTGAAAATATAACTTCCGTTTTTTGTTGAAATTTTTTTTTCATTAAATATTCGTCTTTATTGGTGGAAAAGTCATCTTTTTAGTTGACATTTCCTCTTTTTTCGTTAAAACTGCAACTTTTAAGTTGAAAATGACCTTTTTTGTCTCTGGTTGCAAAATTAAAAGTATTTCTTTGAAAATATATGTTTTTGGCAGGAAATTAATATTTGCAATGGAAAGGTTTGTAGAAAATTTGGCATTAAAGCTTGATTTTCTGGGATGCATATTAATTTTCTTAAACTGTAAATTAATTTCTGTTTGAAAATGAAACTATGAAGTCAATTTTTTGTAGTAGAAAATTGCACTATGCTGTTAAAAATTTAACTGCTTGGTTGAAAATTCAAGTATTTTGTTAAAAAGTCATCCTTTTTGGTCAGAAAATCCATCCTTTTGAATTTAAAATTTACTTCTTTTTTTTAATGGAACTGTTTTCTTAAACATTCAATTATTTCGTTGACTTAATTGTTTTGGGTTGAAAACTCAACTAATTTGTAGAAAATTTGTCATTTTAGATGAAAACTTTTTTCTTTGTTGACTGAAAAATCTTTTTTAGTATGAAAATTCATGTCTTTTCTTGAAGATTCGTCGTTTTTAGGTGAATACGGCTGTTTTTAATTAAAAATAAAAATATTTTTCGGTTGAAGTATGAACTATTATATTTTTCCTTGCGAATTTATCTTTTGTGTTTTGAAATTCAACAATTGGGTTAAGATATTTTTTCTTTCTTGGCTGAATAAATTTTCTTAGTTTCAAATTTCATTATTTTGATAAAAATTTCACATTTTTTGGTAAAAAGTGCAACTGTTTGGTTGCGACTTTATTTTGTGTGGTTGAGGATTCGACTATTTTGTTGAAAACTCCTATTTTTGTTGTTGAAATATGCTATATTTTTTGTTGAGAATTCATCTTTTTGTTTTGAAAATTGAACTGTTTTTTTTTAAACGTTTTATTTTGGTTAAATATTAATTTTTTTTGCTATAAAATTATAACTTTTCTATTTTTTGTAGATAATTAGTCTTCTTGGTTGAAAATTATTTTTTTTTTTCGAAATTTGACCTGTTACAATTTCATTTTTTTAGCAAAATTTCTACTTTTGGCCGAAAATTAATTTAATGACTTGAATTCGTCTGTTTTTTGCTTTGAATTGAAAGTATTTTTTGGGTAAAATATTAATTTTTACATTTTTCGTTGAGAATTCATCTTTTTTTAATCGGAAATTCAAAATTGGGTTGAATTTTTTTTTCTTTCTTGACTGAAAAATCTATATTGCTTAAAAGTGTATAAAATAACTCTTGGTATAAATTTCATTTTTTTTTTAAATTGAAAATTGATCTGTTTTGTTTGAGGATTCAGGTATTTTGTTAAAAATTCATATTTTTTGGTTGAAACATCAACTATTACATTTTCCGTCGACAATTAATCTTTTTTGGTTCAAAATTCAACTACTTGAATGTGGAACTACTGTTTAAACATGCATTTTTTTATTGACGATTTATCATTTTAGTTGAAAAAATTGTGTATGAAAATGTAATTATTGTTCATCAAATTCTTTTTTGTTGTTGTGAGAAAATAATGTTTTGACTGGAAAATTCACTGTTTCTTGTAGAGATCTTCTTAGTGAAAAACATCAACTTTTTGATTGTGAATTCATTTCTTTTACTGAAAATTTAACTATTTTCTTAAAAATTCGATTGTTTTGCTTAAAACATAATTTTTTTAAAAATGAAAATGTAACTATTGCATTTTTGGTAGAAAATTATCCTTGGTTGAATTTTTTTCCCCACAGAAATTCAACTATTTGGCTAAAAATGCTTCTTTTTCAAGTAGAAAGTTAAATTATTTTGTTGAAAATTCATGTATTTTTTTTAGTTAATCTTGTTTGGTAGAAAATTAATCTTCTTGGTTGAAAATTAATTTTTTTGTTCAAATATATATCTCTTCAGTTAAACATTTAATAATTTTTTAAAAATTAGTTTTATATTCAATATGAATTATTTTGACTGAATATTTAAATATTCCATTTTTGTTAAAAGTCCATTTAAAAAAAAAAATATGTGTATTTTGTTAAAAGTCCAACTTTTCTGGTTGAAAAAAAGAAAAAAAAGTTGATTTCTTATTAGTTAAAAATTATTAATATATTTATCGTCATAAAAATTTCTATAATTTTAATTTACAATTATATTTTGTATGTGCAATTCTAAAACAGTTGAATATTGGAGGCCTTGAAACTAAAGTTTTTCCTTAAATTATTTTTAAAATTAATTCTTGGAGGGTTTAAAATTTAAATTTCACAGTATTCTAAATTCAAATTCAAACATTCGAGATTTTAGGACCATTACGCTATTAATTATTTCAAAATATCATATTGTCAGTTTTTAATTTAATAATTTTCAATGTAAGATCTTAAAATTGTTCGATTTCAAATAGAAGACTTAAACAAATAAGTCATTTCAAATTGAAAAATGTTTTATATTCGAAAATTTCTAGAATGAATAATAATTCTAAAGGAACATTTGAAATAAAAAAATAAAAAATTGAGTTTAAAATAAAAAAGGATGAAAATTAAACTATCTGAAATGGATACATCAGTAAGTGGACGATTTTATTAATTTTAAGTGCTTACAATTTCAGATTTCTGAATTTTCATGAACAAAGCAACATTTTGGAAAGTATTATTAGCAATTTTTAAATGATTAATTTTTAAGCGATTTAAATTTACTTCAAATAATTGAAATTTTAAAGGGTTTGAGTATAAAAAAGTTTTAATTCGGGAGTAGACAGTTTTTTTCATTTTTAACGTGTCCCATTTAAAATTTCTATTTGTTTCGAAAGCTTTTATTTTTAGAATAACTCAATTTAGTTTTCCATACTAAATTGTCAAATTTTAATCGCCTCTAATTCAAATTATTCAAACTTAAAAAATGTCCATCTTTAATTATTTAATTTTAAACGCTTTTAATTATAAAGAGTACAATTTCAATTCCTCTGAATTTTAAATGATCCAATTTCCAAAATTTGAATCTTAAATATACAATTTGTAACGTTTTCACATTGTTATATTTTTGAAATTTTAATGTAAAATCAGCCTAGTTTCGTGATTATCCAAATCAAATAAACATTGTTTAATCTTTAGCGCTTTGGCTGAGAAATCGTACAATTCAATTCCTTTTTCTAATTAAATTGTATAAAATCGTTCTTATATATTTTTTAATTGCAGACGCTTGCAAATTGGAAATTGTTAATTATTGTTGAAAAAAATTTAAAACCTTATATAAAAAAATTTGTTAGGTAAAAAGAAAAAGTGGTGAGTGAAAAGTTTGGGAATTTCGAAGTTGAGATTTTGTATAGAAAGCCTGAATTAATACTGAAAATAAAAATCCTTTTTCGTCGAACAGGGCAACAAAGAACTGCAGGTTTCCCTCTTTCAAGCGCTGGTTTTGATTCTTTTTAATGATGCTGATAATTTATCGCTGGAGGATATCAAAGCAGCTACGAATATAGAAGATGGCGAATTGAGGAGAACATTGCAGTCCTTGGCGTGTGGTAAAGCCCGAGTTCTTCAGAAAACCCCGAGAGGCAGAGATGTGGCGGACAATGATAGATTCGTTTTCAACGCAGACTTTACTAATAAGCTCTTCAGAATAAAGATCAACCAAATCCAAATGAAGGAAACTGTAAGATAATTTAAATCTATATTTCAGATTTTTATGCCTTAATTCATTTTATCAACAGGGTGTCGATTTGACCGGGAAATGACCGGGGAATTTAATTTAAAAACTTCAAACAACAATTTAAAAAAGTCAGGGTATTTTATTATTTAGTGAGAAGCCAGAGACTTAAAAAAAAATCTTACAAAAGTCAGGGAATTTTTATAACTTTCAATAACTGTCAAGCAGAATAAAATTTTGTTTATTAAATTTAAATTTAAAATTGTTTTATTCCATTTATTAA
The DNA here is from genome assembly GCF_010883055.1 of Belonocnema kinseyi. Lineage (NCBI taxonomy): Eukaryota > Metazoa > Arthropoda > Insecta > Hymenoptera > Cynipidae > Belonocnema > Belonocnema kinseyi. The sequence continues at coordinate 60,895,690 of NC_046662.1, read as the reverse complement.
ATATTTTAGGTTTAAAATAATACAAGTTTAAGATTGTGGTATTTAATTATTAATGGTCAGGGGAAAATTTGGATCAGAATTTAATTTTTTTTTTAATTGTTTTTTAAATTTAAGAATTCATCTGTTTTAGTAGAAACTGCATCGTTTAATAGTAAACTTGATTTTTTTAAATTAATATTTTGATGTTGAAACGTCAACTGAAAAATTTTAAAAATGAAAATTAAACGTTTTTTTAAACCTTGTTTCTTTGATTTGGAAATTTATATTTTTTAGTACAAATTTAATTTTTCTTGGATAAAAATGCAACAAAATTCGTCTTTTCTAGTTGAAAATTTTAGTTTCTTCCTAGGGAATTCACTTCTTGTTTGTCTCATATTTTAATATTGACAAGTCAAACTAAAATCTTTTTTGCATGAAAATTCAAATATATTTTTTGAAAATTGGTCTTTTCGATTTAAAAATTTATCTCATTGGTTGAAAATTAATCTTCTTTGCTCTTCGAATTCAACTATATTGTTTGAACCACTTTATTAAAAAATCATTTTTTGTCGACGATTTATATTTTTAGTAGAAAATTCACGTCTTTGGTTTAAAGTTTAATTATTTTTTTGAAAACTGATCTTTTTCAATATAAAATTCAACTGCGTGAGTTAAAAATGAACTGCTTTGTTGACCTTTTTTTTTAAATAGAGGTTTTTCTGTTTGGTGAAAACTTAACTATTTAATTGAAAATTATTTTTTTACCGCTGAAAATTCAATTTTTGTACAGAAAATTCGTCTTGACTTGAAGATTCAACAATTTAGGTAAACTTTTTTTTTCTTTCAAGGCTGGAAAAGCTTTATTTGTTGAAAATTCGTTTTTTTGGTAGTAAAATTAATTCTTTTTAAATTAAATTTCATTTTTTTTTTGGTTAAAATTTTAACTAGTATACTTTTTTGTTGGGTTTTTATATTTTTAGGTTGAAAATTCAATTATTTTTGGAAAATTTTATTTATTTGGTTGAAAATTCAAGTATTTTACCTTATTTAAATAATTTTTGTCAATTTACTTGTTTAAGATTAATTTACTTATTTAAAAATTCAACTACTTGGTTAAAAGTTAAACTCATTTATTAAAAATCAATGTTATTATCAAAGATTTATAATTTCAATTGAAGATTCATTATTTTTATTGAAAATTCATCTCTGGTTGAAAATGTAACTGTTTTGTTGAAAATAAAATTTTTTTATCTTAAAATTTAAGTATTCCAGTCATAAATTGAACTATTTTTCTGAAAATACTTTTTTATATGTATTAGATTTTAAAGAAAAAATTGAACTACTCTATTTTTGGTTAAAAACTTATTTTCTCCTTTTTTCAATTGTTATTTATGTACTTTTTGAAAAAAATCTTCTTTTTATAGAAAATTAATATTTATGGTTGAAAAAGTCTTCTTTTTCGTAAAAATTCCAACTATCTCAGTTAATGATTAATTATTTTAGTTTGAAAATTCATCAGTTTAATTGTAAATTAATTTCAACTGAAAATTAAAATGTTCCATTTTTAGATAAAAATTGATCTTTTCCTAGTTAAGAATTTAATCATTTATTTGAAAATTGGTATTTTTTAATACAAAATTCCACTATATGGTTGAAAATACACGTATTTTGTTAAAAAATCGATTTTTTTTAAAATAGAAAATTATCTTTTTTTAAAGTATTCCAGTTTAATATTTATCATTTTAGTTGAAATTTCATTTTTTAGGTTGGAAATAAAACTACTTGGTTAAAAGTTAAACTTTTTTTTTAAAATTATTTCAACTTTTTAATTATTCAAAATTATTTTTTAGTGGAAAATTCGTATTTTTTGATAGAAGTCGATGTTGTTGATTAAAAATGCATATTTTTGGTCAAAAAATTAAATTATTTCGTTTAAATATTCATTATCTTAATTGAAAATTGATCTTTACGGTTCAAAACTCAAGTATTCTATTCAAAGATTTACAATTTTAGTTGAAATTTAATCACTTTGGAAATGCAAATATTTTTTTAAGTTAGTTTTTTTTTATTGAATTTACTTTTTTTATCTGAAAATTGAACTTATTCCACTCGAATATTAAAAATTATCTTTTTCTTTGTAAGTTAATTTTCTTAACTAAAAATTATTCTTGTAAGTTAAAAATTGAAGTATTTCAGTTAAATATTTATAATTTTAGTTTAAAATGCATCTTTTAGATTGGAAATCAAATGATTTGGTTAAATGTTAAACTTTTTTTATTAATTTTTCTTTTTTAAGGCACATAATTTTTATTAAAAATTAATTTCTTGAGTTGAAAAATGAGCTATATTTGATTAAGAAATGGTTTTTGCTTTGGATGAAGAGGAATTTTTTTACCAAAATTTAACTAATTTGTTGAAATTTTGTTTCCTTTTTGGCTGCAATTTTTTTTTTGCATCTGAAATAAATTTGACTGAAAATTTAATTATTCAATTTTTTGTTGAAAATTTGTTTTTTTTTTAAATTGAAAATTCATCTTTTTTGTCTGAAGTTCAATTATTTAATTTAAATATTCATAATCTCAGTTAAATTCTTAGCTGAAAAATCCTTTATTTGGTTGAATATTAGTTCTTTTAACTTAAAATTTAATTATTTAAGTTTTGGTTGACAATTTATCTTTTTTCAGTAAAAATTAATTCATGGTAGTTTGAAAATTCAACTATTCCAGTTGCAGATTCATCATTTGGATTAAAAATTCATGAGTGAGATTAAAAATTGATTTTTTTAACTGAAAAAAATTGGACTGAAAATTTAATTCTTCAATTTTTTATTGAAAATTCTTTTTTTTCCATTGAAAATTCATCTTTTTTGTCTAAAGTTCAATTATTTCATTTAAATATTCATAATCTTAGTTGAATTCTTAGATAAAAATGTCTCTGGTTGAATATTAATTTTTTTTAACTTAAAATTTAATTATTTAAGTTTTGGTTGGAAATTTATCTTTTTTCAGTAAAATATAATTTTTGTTAGTTTGAAAATTCAACTATTTCAGATAAAAACTTCAAAAACCTTCAAAACTCATGTTTCGGGCTTAAAATTCAACTATTCCAGTTGCAGATTCATCATTTGGATTAAAAATTCATGAGTGAGATTAAAAATTGTTTTTTTTTCAACTGAAAAAAATTGGTCTGAAAATTTAATTATTTAATTTTTGGTTGAAAATTCGTCTTTTTTTATTAAAAATGTATCTTTTTGTCTAGAGTTCAATTTTTGTTATTTAAATATTCATAATCTTAGTTGAATTCTTAGATAAAAATTCCTCTGGTTGAATATTATTTTTTTTAACATAAAATTTTTTTTAGCTAAAAATTGAAAATTTTGATTGAAAATTTGTGTCCTTCAATTGAAAATTCAATTATTCCTTTTAAAAAATCCAGGTTTTTTTCCATTTGTGTTTTTTGGTAGAAAGTGAATCTGGTTGTTTGAAAATTCATCTTTGTGGTTCGAAAATTCAAGTATTTCAGTTAAATATTCGTCAATTTAGTTGGAAATTTATATTTTGGATTAAATTTCGACTATTCTAACTAATTTTTTTTTGCTGAAAGTTTAACTATTCCATTTTTTGTTGAAACTGATATTTTTGATGTAAAAATTAAGTATTTGTTTCAAAATTTAGTTATTTTGAAAATTTTCGCTGTGTTGTGTTAAAGGAGGTTTAAAATGAACGTGATAAATTTAAATAAATAAATGTTTGAATTTTGCGGCAAATATGAATATTTATTTTTGCTTTCTTTGGAAAATTGAAAAGCTTGAACGGGAAATGACCGGAAATTTGTAATCGTCCGCCGTATCGCCGCTCTGACTAATAATTAATTAAATTAATTATTATCATAATAATGTTATTTAATTTAGTTGATTTAATTAATTATTATTACTTAACTTATTGATTCGTTTTTAGAACGAGGAACAAAAGGCAACGGAAGAAAGAGTGTATCAGGATCGGCAGTATCAAATTGATGCAGCTATTGTTAGGATCATGAAAATGAGGAAAACTCTCACGCACAATCTCCTTATTAGTGAGCTATATAATCAACTTAAATTTCCTGTCAAGGTAAGGTTTCATTTTTTCAGGGGATATAACAATATTTTAATAGTCAGAGAAATGTAAATGCAGAATCAGGAAAATTGGTAAATATTAAAAAACAAACATGCGCGCTTCTTTTTTGTCTCGCGCAATTTCTAAATTATAATATAAAATGAATAATCATACAAAAATGTTTGTATTTCATAGTATTTCCCGGCAAAAAATGTTAATGTAATTAAAATTTGATTAAAAATTCATAAATTGTAGAAAAATGGTGAATTTCATGAATGAATTTATTTTTTTTTACCTGGAATTTTATAAATTTCTAGAAAAAAAATTTGTTCAACTTAGATTTCAACCGTTTTGTAAATAAAGAGTTAAATTTTTATCTTTTTCAATTATGATATAATTTAGCGTAGAATGCGTATTTCGAGATTCTTCTACTTTAAAAATGTTCCATTTTATATTTTAATTTTTAAGCGTACCTTTTAATTTCAAGATTTTTAAAATGCAGTTTTAAAAACCTAATTAAAAATTAGAAGTTTGAAATAAAAGATTTTGGATAAAAAACATTTTTAGTTGATCAACTGTGAATATTAATTGATTAATGATTTTTTAAATTGAACAAAAGTTTAAGATTTAAAAAGTGAATAATATTTGGGTTTTCAAGATTATTCGGAATCAGTTCACAATTTTAGAATTTGCAGATTTTAACGTTAGAAATTAAACTGTTTCAATTCGAAAATCTTATTAGTTAAATAAATGTAAACGCCCGATTGAAACTTTTTTAACTATTTTCAATTTTAACACATTTTCAAAATAATGTATTCGTAATTAAAAGATTTTATTATTTATTATCATTCATTGATATTATTTCAGTCTAAAATATTCCTTTTCTAAGCCATTCAATTTGAAATTGTTTAATTTTTAAAAATAACGATTACTTAATATTTATAAATATCTGTTTATTTAAAATCAGTAATTATAAATTAAATATTAAAAACTAAACAAAACGAAACTAATGTTTGCAATGTTAATTGTTCTATATACAAAAATGTAATTTTTAAGTCAAGTTTTTGAATTTTGATGTATACATAACGATTTTTTGAAGAATGTTTGAAAAAATTTAAAATTAATTTAAGATTTTAAATAATTTCAAATAATTTAAAATCAGTTTGCGTGTACCGAAAAAATCCGGCTATTCACACGAAAATTTAAATATAAATAGCCCTGCATAATTTAAAACAAAATATAGATTTTAGTAGATTTCTAACAACGAATTTAGAAGCTTTTTAAGAGTTTTGAAAGGCTTCAGAGGAATAAAAAACATTTCTAAGGAAAATTAAAAATGATTTTTTATTTTGAAAAATTAATTTTCAGTGAATATTTAAAAAGATTTAGAAATTTAGCAGAGTAAAAAAAAATTGTTTCTTAAAAATTAACTATTCCATTTTTTATTGTAAATTTTTTTTTTATTTGAAAATTTATGTACTTTGTTTAAAATTGGTCTTCTTTCTTTTTTGTAGAAAATTAATTTTCTCAATTGAAAAATTGTGGTTTTAATCGAAAATTCAAAAGATTCATGAAAAAGTCATTGTTTTTGTTAAAAATTGAAATTTTCTTTTATGGAGGAAAATCAAGTTCCTCGGTTGAAAATTCATTTTTTGTTGAAAATTAAACCAGTTTATTGGAAGTTAAACTGCGTTGTTAAAATTTTATTTTTTTGACTTGAGATGCGTCACTGCAGTCAAAAATTTTATCTCTTTGGTTTGAAATGTAACATTTTTGTTTTAAATTCGTTTTTTTTTCATTAATATTTTTATTTGAAAACGTAACAATTTCATTTTTTGTTACAAATTTATCTTTTTAGTTGAGAATTCCACAATTTTGCTGAAAATTAATTTATTTTGTTGGAAATTCGTCTTTCGGTAGAAATTTAATTTTTCTTTTATTTAAAAATTCATGTTTTTTGGTTGAAAATTCAACTATTTGATTTACTCTTTTCTTGATTTAAAATTAATATCTTTTTTGGTCAAAGTATCAACTATTAAATTTTTAGTTGTTAAATTCTTATCTGTTAATAAAAAATTAATTTCGTTGTATAAGATTCTATAATTTAGATAAAAAAGATTTTGTTGTTTTTGAAGTGATGTCATTTTAGTAGAAAATTTATTTCCTTGTTTAGAAATTTGACTATTTCGTTGAAAACTCGTTGTTTTTTTGGTTCAAAGTTTATTTTTTCACTAAAAATTTAACTATTGTAGTTGAAGATTCACTATTTTAGGTGAAAATTCATTTCTTTGGTTGAAAATTCAACTATTTGTTGAAAATTCATTTTTTTTAAATTCATTTTTTAACTGAAAATTTAACTATTTAACTGTTGGTTGAAAATTGGTATTTTTCAGTTGAAAATTAATGTGATTTGTTGAAAATTCGTCCTTTTTGGTTGAAAACTAATATTTTGAATTGAAAATTTGTGTTTTAGTTGAAAGTTTAACAGTTTAGTGAAAAAGTAATTATTTTAGTTAACAATTCAACTATTATTTTTTATATAAAATTCAACCGTTTGGTTGGCAATTAACTATGTTTTGTTGCAAATCAATGTACTTTATTGAAAATTTGTCTTTTGTGGAAGAAAATTAATTTTCTTGTTTGAAAATTCATCTAATTTGTTAAAAGAGGAACTACTTATGTAACTATTTCATTTTTTTTTTAGTAGGAAGTTCAGCAATTTTATTGAAAATTAATGTATTTTGTCGAAAATTCGCCTTTTTCGGTAAAAAAAGCAGGTTTTATGTTGACAATTCAACTATTGGGTGAAACATTAATCTGATTTGTACAAAAATTAACTATATTGTAAAAAATCATTTTTTTGGTTTGATAATTAATTTTTTTAAATTGAAAATGAAAGTATTTACTTTTCAGTTGAAAATTCAACTATTTGGTTAAAAGTTGATGTAGTCTGTTAAAAACTCGTGTTTTTTTTTATACAAAATTTAAATTTATGATTGAAAGTTAAACTATTTTATTAAAAAATTTAACCATTTTCCATTTTTTATTGTAAATTTATCTTTTTTATGTGAGAATTCATGTACTTTGCACGTAGTTTATTAAAGATGTATCTTTTTCGGTAAAAAATTAATATTTTAAATTAAAGATTTTTATTTTTGGTTGAAAACTCGACAGTTTCGTTAAAATCACTTTTTTGTTAAAAATTTAACTATAATTTGATAGAAAATTCAACTGTTTGGTTGACTTTGTCTTTTTTTTTATAAAATTGATTTATTTTATTTCAAAAATTTCTTTTATGGGACAAAATTAATTATCTGGGTTAAAAATTTTTTTTTTTGAAAATTAAATTAATTTGTTAAAAGTTGAACTGCGTTGTTAAAAATTTATTTTTTGAATCGAGATGCCTAATTTTAGTGAATAATTTATCTCTTTGGTTGAAATATAACTACATATTATTTTCTTGAAAAATCGTTTTTTTTTTAATTAATATTTATAATTGGAAACGTAACTATTAGTACTAATATTTGAGGACTCAACTATTTTTTGGGAAATTGGTATTTTTTGTTTGAATTCTACCGTTCTTCACTTAAAATTAATATATTTTTTGGTTAAAGTATCAACTATTATATTTTTAGTTGATAAATTAATGTATGTTGATAGAAAATTAATTTCATTGTAGAAAGTTCCACAATTTTGTTAAAAAATCAATTTTTTTTTAAATCCATCAAATCTTTTGAATTCTGGTTTAAACTCAAGACACATAATTTTAGTTAAAAATTCATCTCTTTGGTTGAAATATAACTATTATTTTCTTTAAAAAATCGTTTTTTTTTAATTAAAGTTTTTAATTACAAACGTAATTATTTCATTTTTTGTTAAAAATTTATTTTTATTGATTGAAAATCTCTTCGTAGAAAATTAATTTTTCTTTTTTTTTACATTCATGTTTGTAGTTGAAAATTCAACTATATGAAGAAAATTCGTTCTTTTTTATTTAAAAATAAATTTTTAACTGGTCAATTTTTGGTTGAAAATTGGTAATTTTTGATTGAAAAATGAATGTCATTATTTGTTGAAAATTCGTCTTTTTCGGTAGAAAATTAATCTTCTTGGTTGAAAATTACAATTTTTTGAAATCTTAAATTTTTGAAATGTTTTGAAATCTGCGAAATCTTTTAAAATATTTGTGAAATTTTCGAAATCCTTCAAGTATTTCTGAAATGTTTCAAATCTTATGAAACCTTTTGAAATGTTTTGAAATTTTATTAATTATTATATATATCCAACATGTAAATATATTTCATAAGATTTCTCAAAGGTTTTAAAGACTTTACCAACATTTAAAAAGATTTCACAAGAACTTCAAATATTTTTATGATTTCTAATAAATACAAAAGATTTCACCAATATTTCATAAAGATTTCAAATTTGTTTAGAAGATTTCACAAAAATTTCAAATATTTTAATGATTTGAAATAATAAAAAAGATGTCACAAAGATTTTACAAAGCTTTCAAAAGATTTGTCAAAGATTTTACCAATTTTTTAAAAAGATTTCACAAGAATTTCAAGTATTTTAATGATTTCTAATAAATACAAAATATTTCACGAAAATTTCATAAACAGTTCATAAAGATTTCAAATTTGTTTAGAAGATTTCACCAAGATTTCAAATATTTTAATGATTTCAAATAATAAAAAAGGTTTCTCAAAGATTTTACCCACATTTTTTAAAGATTTCACAAGAATTTCAAATATTTTAACGATTTCTAATAAATAAAAAACATTTCACAAAGATTTCATAAAAATTTCAATTTTTTTTAGAATATTTCACAAAAATTTCAAAGGAGTAAAGATTTCAAAAGGTTTTACAAAAATTTCAGATATTTTAATTATTTCAAAAGAATACCAAAGATTTGACATATATTTCAGATTTCATAAAGATTTCAAATTTGTGTAGAAAATATCACAAAGATTTCAAAGATATCAAAGATTTTACCAACATTTTAAAGGATTTCGCAAAGATTTCAAAGATTTTACAAAGAGTCTGAAAATTAATATCATTTCTTGAAAATCCGTCTTTTTCGGTAGATAATAAATCTTTTTGGTTGAAAATTACATTTTTGTGAAATCTTCTTAAATCCTTGAAATGTTTGGAAATCTGCGAAATCTTTTAAAATATTTGTGAAATTATCGAAATCCTTCAAATATTTCTGAAATGTTTGAAATCTTATGAAATCTTTGGAAATGTTTTGAAATTTGATTAATTATTATATATTTTATATTATTTTTTTATCATATTATATATTATACATTTGATTAATTATTGTAATTTCTTGCAGCCTGCGGACCTGAAGAAGCGAATAGAGTCCCTGATCGACAGAGACTACATGGAGCGGGACAAGGACAATGCAAATCAGTATAACTATGTCGCGTAACCTCGACCGCATGCCAAAGTCTCAACGAGGTGGAGGGAACATCCTTACGTCGTTTTCTACAAAGACCAACTGGTTTACATTGACGCTTGCCGTCCCCAAAGGCAATTTCACAAAGAGAGAATTAAAATTTCTCGATCGAGTCAGTGTTGCCTTGTGTTTTTTTTTATTTTCATCAATTCGAGAAATCGAAAGTCGGAAGAAACTAAAAACGTTGGACAGTGGACACTTAAAAGTATGTCGTGAGCAGTGCTTTTATTTACTTTTTTTGTCTTGATTTTAGATTCTGATTGAGGGGGTGGGGGGGGGGGGCGAGGAAGTACATGAGAGAATATCACTAGTAATGTATCTGTTTTTACATAACAAAAGTTTTTTGTTTTTTCTACACTCCAGTTGATTCGAGTTTAAAGAAAATGACGGAATATTGTTTTCGTGAATGGTGAAAACTCTTTTTGTGAATTGTGAAAACTCTTTTCGTAAATCGTGAAAACTCTTTTCGTCATTTTTTTTCACTGTCGAGACTGGAAGAAATCAGTGTGGAAAACGATATCGGTAGAAAGTGAAATTAGATCACAAGGCACCCTTGTATTTACAGAATGATCGGTATTCGAGGAAATTATTTTTCAGAATACTTTCACGTGCCTGTTTCTTGAGAGATTCGTAACTAAGATTATTTATTGAATACAACTAATAAAAAAATTAAAAAATAAAAAAAGTGGACAGTAGCAGCAATGATAAAATTGAGTCACGCGCTGTCCAGCTGCTTTTTGTATAATAACCTTCAACTTCGAAATCTTACTTGACAGTAAAATGTGGACGGAAATTTTGCGCGACACAGAGGGAGAAAAGTGATTTCGAAAAAAGAAAATAAAAATATTATTTTTTGCTTTTTAATGCCAAACACTACCTTGGGCTTCGGCTTAAGCCGGAGGTGGTGTATCATTTTTGTTAATTTGTACATTACTTTCTATTTTCTAAGCCTTATGATCTAACCACAAATTGACTTTTGATCGACTGAGTCGAGAATAGAATTATATTTCTTTATCACCAAGATACTGTGTAAATTAACGGAATCTTGTTGTAAGGAAGGATCTTTAAATACTTTTTGATACAAAAAAAAGGCATATAATTGAGTCTTTGAAAAAGACGATTTTTCTCTGGCACACTAGTATAGACGGAGTTTTCAAAAGTGCACCCATTCCTCGTGCAATTGTGGATTGAATTAAAAAAAGGGGTTCAATCTTTTTCTTTATTTTTTTTTCTTTTTTTTTCTGTTTTGGTTACTCAAAAACCATTTCCGTACTGACTGCGCGCCACTGCTAACATCTAAATAAAGTAGTTTAAATTAATGACAGATATTGTGTGAATAAGAGGAAAGCGTGAATATAAATAAATAATTAAATAAATAAATAAGAGAAAAAAAATAGTTGACAAAGTAACACGAGTACTTGAGACTCTATAATATTGTAGGAACCGACCGACTGTTACTTAAAATTCAAAGGGTACTTTGTGGTGAGCAATATTAATTGGCCAGAATTATGAGATGAGGAGGAGGAGGAGGAGGAGGAGGATCATACAATGGTTTATAGTTTTCTGTCTCAGTGTTATTTATAGACTAGCTTCTGTTACTGGGAATTTTATATAAACGGAAAAGTGCAGAGGAGAGAAGATAAATGGGGTGAATAGCGAATTTTAGTGCGAAATTCGGCGAAGAATTTTATTACAAATGCAATTGCGACGAAATGCAGTAGACAGTTACTCTGAGAATGTTGCTCGAAATTTGGTAAAGGTCGAATGAATCGATTATTTATTTATTGAAAGCGCAGTGAATCGCGATGCGGATAATCAAACTTGCATCTCACGTACTTTATACTGCATTTGCCTTGAATAAATAGGTTATGCTACAAAACTTATTTTTATGTAATATTTCCTAGAATTTGTCAACACTGTAAATAGCTTAAGGTTCCGTATTTGTAATAAAAAGAAACGAAAAATTCAATATACCTGGATAGTTATCGGAAACTTATTTTTATCGAATGTTTATTTTATTTACAGGCTGTTGAGCGATTTTGAAAATCTTGAAAACCTGGAAATCTCCTTGGGATTTTTTTTTTTCATCAGAACCTTGAATTTTTATTCTGGTCTTAAAACAGTTTTCGAGGGATTTTGAATATGCACTAGATTCTAAAAGGTTGGAAAATAATTCTAAAGATTTTAGAATATTTCAAAAGCATGGTGGCCGCTGGACCGGGAAACCGAAAAATAACAGTGAATTTATTTTTTTTTTACCGGAAATTTTACAACATTTTTAGAATTAAAATTTGGTCCGACTTCGATTTCAACCGTTTTTAAAATAATTAGTTAAATTATGATTTTTATAAATAAATAAATAATTTTTTTAATGGATCTGTAACTGTTTCAATCCGAAAGTCTTGATAAGGATTAAAATTAATCTCATTTATTCCGATTTTATTTTTAAATACAAATTTTTATGATTTATCAATAAAATATTTTAAATTCAGAGTCTCAGGTCTTCCTTTATATTATTTTTTATATTAAATTTAATTAATAAATTTATTAATATATTATTTCTATTAATTTTTTTAACCATTAAAAAATGTAAACGTGCGTTTTACTTTTTTAACTTGAAAATAAGTCCATAGTAATATATTTTTAACCCATTTAATTTTAAATTTCCTAATGTAGAAAAAGAATAAGGATTTAATATTTTGCAATATTTCACTGTTCATTTAAGACGAGTAAATTGAAACCAAATATTTAAAAGAAAACAGTTTTTTAAGTTTTGAAAAGATTTAAAATTAATTGAAAAATGAAAATGATTTCAAGTAATTTAAATGAAATGTTTTAACATTTTTTCCAGAACTTTTAAATATATTTTGAAATTAATCAAATTTTTCATACAATTCTTTGGAGATCCTGCAAATTAAAAAAAAAATCCTTAAAATCTTCCAGGTCCTTCTTTGATAATTTTTGAAATTTCTTAAAATCTTTAACTTTCTGTTAGAATAATTTTTCAAAGTGAAAAATCATTTTCAATTTTCCTAAGAATCTTAAAACAAATATTTTAATTCTTTTGAAGTCTTGCAATTCTTAAAAAAATTCTAAATTTCTTGTTTGAAATCTGCAAATATCTACATTTTTGTTCAATTCGGCTTTAAGTATTTGAAATTTTTTCAAGTTGTAAATTTAATTCGAATCTTTTTAAAACTTCTAAATATCTCTTAAAATTACTCTATTTTTTTACAAATATTAAGTATTTTATTGTTGGTATAAATAAAAAAATTTAAGGACTTTTTTTTAATTTGCAGGATTTTGTAAAAGTTATAGAAAAAATGCAATTCATTTTAAAATATACTTAAACGTTCCGAAAATAAAGTTGAAACATTGTTTTGAATTTGGACAAATTTAAAACCACTTCTAGATTTCTCAAGATTTAAACAAAAACATTTTAAAGCTTTTGAAGGATGCCTAAACTATTTAAAATTAAAATAATTTAACTTCTAATTTAAAAACTGTTAAGGTTAAAAAAAATTATTTTTCAATTTTTAATGTGTCTAGCTTAAAATTACTTAAAATAATATAATTTTGAAAATTTGAATTTAGTTTTAATTCTTTAATTTAATGGTAAAAGTTTAGAATTCAAGGATTCCACTTTGAATGCTTTAATTTGTTGTTTATTACTTTAAATGGAAAAATGTTTAGAAAATATTTTGATTTTTTAAATTTCATTGACCGTGAATAATGTTTGCGAACCGGCAGATGACCGGGAATTTTTTTCTTTGATTAAAACGGCCACCCTGAAATATTTCAAAGTTTTTATAATATTTAAAAGGATTTTGAGAATTTTAAAAAGAGCTCAAGGATACCAGATATTTAAGATTTTAAACAATTTCAAAAGGTTTTAATCAATTTGAGATTTGAAACAACTTCAATGATTACAAACGAACACAAACAAATATGAAAGAAAGATTTCACAAATATTACAAATGTTTCATAAAGATTTCCAATATTTAAATGATTTCATAAAAGTTTCATGAAGATTTCAAATTCAAAGATATCAAAAATAGGATGCAGTACACCAGATTTCAAAGATTCCTAAACATCTCAAACATTTTAAACGATCTCAAATTTGTTTAGAAGATTTAAAATATTTCATAAATATTTCAAAACATTTCTCAAAGATTTTACCAAAATTTTAAAAAATTTCAAATAATATTTAATGATTTGAAATGGATACAATAAATTTCACAAATACTTCAGAGATTATGAGATTTTAAACATTTCATCAATATTTCCAAAGATTTCTCAAAGATTTGATAAATACGAAAGGTTTCACAAATATTTCAAAGATTTCAAAACAATTTCATAAAGATTAAAAATTTCAAATTTGTTTAGAAGATTTGAAAAGATTGTTCAAAGATTTCTAAAGATGTTAAATTATTTTAAACGATCTAAAATTTATTTAAGATATTTTAAACATTCGACAAATATTTGCAAAGTTTTCTCAAAGATTTTACCAAAATTTTAAAAAAATTCACAAAGATTTCATAAAGATTTCAAATTTGTTTAGAAGATTTAAAAACATTTTTCGAGGATCTCAAAAGCTTTCTAAATATTTTAAACGGTCTTAAATTTATTTTTGCGATTTTAAACATTTGATAAAGATTTCTCCAAGATTTTACCAAAATTTTAAAAGATTTCAAATAATGTTTTATGATTTCAAATGGATACAACAGATTTCACAAATACATAAAAATTGCATAAAGGTTTAAAATTCAAAGATTTCAAATTTGTTTAGAAAATTTCACAAAGATTTCAAAGATTTCTAAACATTTTCATTTTTTTAAACCATCTCAAATTTGTTTAGGAGATTTTAAACAGTTGATAAATATTTATCAAAGATTTTACAAAAATTTTAAAGGATTTCAAATAGTTTTTAATGATTTCAAATTAATACAGTATAATTTACAAATACTTCAAAGATTTCATAAAAATTTCATAAAAATTTTTTATTTTGTTAGAAGATTTCACAAAAATTTCAAAAGATTTTTCAAAAATTTCTCAACATTTTAAATATTTTAAACGATCTCAAATTTATTTAGGAGATTTCAAACATTTCACAAATATTTCAAAAGATTAAAAAAATTTTACCGAAATTTTAAAAGATTTCAAATATTTTTAATGATTTCGAATGAATACAAACGATCTCAAAGATTTTACAAAGATTTAACCAAAATTTAAAAAGATTTCACAAAGATATAAAAAAAGGGTGCAGTACACCAGAGTTCAAAGATTTTTAACCATCTCAAATTGTTGTAGAAGATTTAAAACATTTGAAAAATATTTCAAAACATTTTTTAAATATTTCCCAAAGATTTTTGAAAGATTTCTAAACATTAAAATTTTTTTAAACTACCTCCAATTTATTTAGCAGATTTTAATCATTTGAAAAATATTTCCAAAGGTTTCTCAAAAATTTCATAAAAAATTTAAAAGATTTTTCAAAGATTTCTAAAGATAAAACATTTTTTTAAATCATCTCAAATTTGTTTAAGAGTTCTGAAAAATTTCACAAATATTTCCGAACATTTCTCATAAAGATTTTAAAGATTTTACCAAAATTTTAAAAGATTTCAAATAAATTTTAATCCAAATTTTATAAATACAAAAGATTACAAATACAAAAGGTTTCACAAATACTTCAAAGATTTCATAAAAATTTTATAAAGACTTAAAATTTCAAAAATTCAAATTTGTTCAGAAGATTTGAAAAGTTTTTTCAACGATCTCAAAGATTTCTAAAGATTCTAAATATTTTAAACGATCTCAAATTTTTTAAAGAGATTTTAAACATTTTAAAAATATTTCCAAAGATTTCACAACAATTTTAAAAGATTTTCTAATGGCCTCAAAGATTTCTAAACATTTCACAAATATTTCTGAAAGATTAACAAAATTTTAAAAGATTTCAAATGAATACAAACGATTACAAAGATTTCAAACATGTTAATATATTTCAAATTATTTCTCAAAGGTTTTAAAGATTTTAGCAAATTTCAAAAGATTTTTCGAAGATCTCAAAGATTTCTAAAGATTAAACATTTTTTTAAACCATCTCAAATTTTTTAAAGAGATTTGAAACATTTCACACATATTTTCGAAAATTTCTCAAAAGATTTTTAAGATTTTACCAAAATTTCAAAAGATTTTTCGAAGATCTCAAATATTTCTAAAGATTAAACATTTTTTTAAACCATCTCAAATTTGTTTAAGAGATTTGAAACATTTCACAAATATTTTTGAAAATTTCTCAAAGATTTGTAAGATTTGACCAAAATTTTAAGAGATTTCACAAATGTTTCAAATATTTTAATGATTTCAAAAGAATACAAAAGATTTCACAAATATTTCAAAGATTTCAAATTTTTTATAATATTTCACTAAGATTTCAAAGAATCCATGACTTTCAAAGATTTTACACGAGTTCACATTTCTTTAGAAAACTTAAAAATATTTCACAAAAGTTTCAAATATTCCAGTGATTTCAAATAAATACAAAAGATGTAGGAAACATTTCACAAATATTTCAAAGAATTTAAAAGGATTTCTGGAATTTGAAAATTTTTGAGAGACATCAAAGATTTCACAACATTAAAGAGGTTTTAACAAAAAAAAAAAAGGTTTCAAGAAATTTGAGAAGATTTCAAAAGATTTCTACGATTTCAAATGAAAACACAAGTTTTCAAACTTTACAATGATTTTAAAGACCTTAAAAAGATTTAAAAATATCCCCAAAGACTTAACAAAGACGACTTAGGTTCGAAAAAAAATAAGAATTTGTTTATTTATGGTTCTGATTTCTTTAGAAATTTGTAGCCAATAAAAAATGAAATGTTTCATATTTTGCATGCATCACAAATGTTATTTTATTATTTGATGTAAAAACAATGAGGCCTAGAAAAACTTGATTTCTCGACCTGGACAACCTGGAAAAGGCCTTAAATTTTATTCCTAGGAATCGCTGGATATCCTGATATACAGAAAAGAGTTTTAATTTAAAAAGTTATTTTCTTCTTCACAGTGTTCTTAAGTTTACAAGGCTCGAATCATGCGACTTTTTGGAAAAAAATGCGAAGTGTCGGAAATTTTCCCCTTTTTATCAGAATCGCAATTAAAATTCTGAAATTAAAATTGAAAACTAAGAAAAGTTATATCATTTCAATTATGAAGATTAAAAATTGAATAATTTATCACCAAAGCTTTATACTTAGAAAATTTTAATTAATATCGTTTAAAATTAAATAATTTCTAATTGCGTGAATCCGTATTAAAAATTTTATTTTTTTAAATTTCAAGCCTTAAAATTTGGACATTTTTAAATCGAAAATGATAAAAATCGATTAATTTAAAATATATTTACAGACTTCACACTATTCCCTCTATTCGTCTTTTTTTAAAGAATTTTTTTTCTCTGCTTTTAAGAAACTTCACTTTCTTGCGTTTTTTGGCTGAATAAATTCCAAGTGAACTAATATAATCCAATAAGAAAGTTCAACTACCTCCGGTTACAACTTCATTATTTTGGTTAAAAATTCGACTGTTTTGTAATAATTTTTATTATTTTGTTGAAAATTAATTTATTTTTTATCGAAAATTCAACTGTTTTGTTGAACATTCATCTGGTCGGATAAAAAATTCATTCTTATGGATTAAAAATCCATGCTTTATTGTTGAAATGTCATCTTTTTTTATTAAAAATTCATCTTTATTGATTGAAAATTTTAATATCTTTCAAAACTTCGTCTTTTTGGCATGAAAATTCAACAATTTGGTTGAAAATGCAACCGTTTTTGGTTGAAGTTTGATTTCTTGGTTGAAAATTCAATTATTTTGTTAAAAAGTATACTCTTTTTCGGCCAGAAATTTAACTTTTTTGTTGAACATTCATCTTTTCGGATAAAAAATTCGTTATTATAGATTAAAAATTCTTCTATTGTTGAAAAGTCATATTTTTGGTTGAAAATTCAACTGCCTTCTAAAAAAATCGTCTATTTGCTTATAAATAATTTTTTTTAATTTAAATATTTGATTGCAAACTCCTTTTTTATGGTAGAAAATTCATCGTATTGCAATGAAAATTCCTCTTATATAGTAGAAAAGTGATATTTTTTGTTGAAGTTCAATCTTTTTTAGTTGAAAATCCACAATTGTACTTTAAAAGTTTAATTATTTGGTTAAAAAGTAATATTTTTTGGTCGAATAATCTGGCTTGTTAATTCATCCTTTTTGGTAGAAAAATCACATTTCTTGATTACAAATTAATTTTTCTTGGCTGAAAATTAATTTTTTTGTTGAACATTTGTATGCCTTCTGAAAAATTCGTCTTTTTCATGAAAGTTCAATTATTCGGTTAAAAATAAATCTATTTTGTTTAAAATTCGTCTCTTGATTAATAATACAACTATTTACTTGAAAATTCAACTATTTTTTGTGGAAGTTTAATCTCTTATTTAAAAATTCGAACATTTGATTAAAAATTCATATTTTTTGCATGTAGAAAATTCCATGTTGTAAGTCATATTTTTTGATTGAAAATTCGTCTTTGTGGAATTAAAATTCACCTTTTTTGGTAGAAAAGTCACCTTTCTTGGTTAAAAATTCATCTTCGTTAGCTAAAAATGAACTTTTTTGTGAAAAATTCAACTGTTTTCTGAAAAATAAGTTCTTTTGTCTTCGAAATTCAACTTTTTTGTAAATTTTTTTTTTTTCATCAAAGTTGGATCTTTTTAAGGTTAAAAATTCAACTAAATATTTAAAAATTTATATGATGTGTTGAAAATTTGCTTTTTTTATGGAAAATTAATCTTTTTCATTGAAAATTGAGCTATTTGTCTTAAAAACTCAGCTATTTGGTTGGCAAGCTAAAATAATTTTTTCTTCTCGTTCTTCAAGTGTTGGGTTAAAAATTGTTTTTTTTAGTAGCAATTTTTTTTAACTGAAAATTTCACTATTGTATTTTTTATTGTTAATTTAGATTTTTTGTTAAATTCATGTACTTTGTTTAAAATTAGTCTTCTTTATAGAAAATTAATTTTTTTGGTTCAATTTTTTTTTTTTAATTAAACAACTTTGATAGAAAATTCAACTGTTTGGTTGATCATTAACTTTGTTTTTTTGAAAATTTGTCTTTTATGGATGAAAATTAATTTTCTGGTTTGGAATTTTTTTTAAATGAAACTAATTTGTTGAAAGTTGAACTTCTTTATTACAAATTTGTTTTTGGATTGAGATGTATACTTTTAGTTAAAAATTCATCTCTTTGGTTGAAAATATAACTATTATTTTGAAAATTTAATTTTCTAACTTAATAATTTTAATTGAAAATTTAGCTATTCTTTTTTTTGTTACAAATTTATCGTTTTTAGTTGCAAATTCAACAATTTTGTTGAAAATTAATATATTTGGTTGTAAATTCGTATTTTACGGTAGAAAATTAATTTTTCTTGTTTAAATATTCATGGTTTATATTAAAACTTCAAATATTTGTTTAAAACTTAATTTACTTTGATGAAAAGTATGTATAAAAAATATTTATAAATAAAAAATTAATTTTATTTCATCAAAATTAAATTTTTTAAATGACCATTTTTTCCATTTTTGGGTAAAAATGGATCTTTTTAAATTTAAAAATTCAACTGCTTGTTTGAAAATTTATTTTATTTGTTTAAAATTTGCCTTTTTTGGTAGAAAATTAATCTTCTTGCTTGAAAATTTAGCTATTTGGCTTGAAAATTCAACTATTTCGTTAGTAAGCTAAAATCATTTTTTCTTCATTCAGTTCTTTGGTTACAGATTTGTCATGGAAAGTTAACTTTTTTGTTGAAAACGTATATTTTTGAGTGGAAAATTCGCCTTTTTGGCTTGAAAATTTATCAATTTGGCAGAAGTTTAATCTTTTTGTTTCAAATTTAATGTTTGTTTAATTCAACTATTTGATTGAAAATTTATTTTTCAGGCTCAAAAGTGAACTGCTTTCTAAACCATTTGACTTTTTAACTTGAAAACTCAACTCTTTTCTTAAAAAATAATCTCTTCTGGTTGAAAATTAAACTTTTTTCTTGAAAATGTAATATTTTCCTACTAGAAATGTCAGGAATAAGAAATTTTTCAGATTTTATCTATATTAATTTGATACAAAAGAAGTTACTCCTCTATTATTCCTTTATTTTCGCTTACAATTTTTTCAGTTTGAATTTTAGATTGTAATTTTAAGTCGTTACAAATAATTATTCAATTTTTATTCATTCATCAAAAATTGTTTTGAAATATTTTTAAAAATTCTTTTTTAAAATAAAAAATCACTTTAAATTTTCCCAGGAATCTTAAAAAAAATGTTATATTATCTTGAAACCATTAAAAATCTTGAAAAAGCTTCAAAATTTGATTAAAAAATGTTCTGTTTTAAAATGATTTGATTTCTTTCAAACTTTTCCCAAAAAAATTACTTTAAAATCTTCCAGATTCCTTTTTTAGAATTTTGAAACTCTTTAAAAATATTCCTTCAAAATTAATTGTTTAAAATAAAAAATCATTTTCAATTTTCCTAGGGATATTAATAAAATTTGTTATTCTTTTGAAATCTTTGAAAATACTTGAAAACTATTTTTGTTGTACGAAATCTTCAAAAATCTACATTTTGCTTGACATTGTTTGAAATGTTTTCAAGTAATCAATTATTTTTAAATTTTCATATTGTGTTAAAATTATTATTTCACAATAAAAAATCATTCAAGATTTTCCTCGAAATCTTTCAACATCCTGAAAAATATCGGAATTTTGTTCTAAATTTTTTGAAATCTTTTCATGTTTTCAATTTTTTTACCTTTTGAAAACTTTTAAATACATCATAAACTTACTTAAATTTTCACCAAATGAATAATTGTTCCACTGTTATTTATACATAAAAATTGAACAATTTCATTTACAAATAAAAATGTTTAAAATAGAAAAATAAAGATTGTAACGTTCAAAGGTTAAATTTTTCAAAGAATTCACTTTCAGATTATTTTGTTTTAAACATTTGAATTATAATTGCTTATTTTAAATAAACATTCAAATATAGCTAAGTACTTAAAAATTGGTTATTTTCTTGAAATAAAAAATTACATTGAACAGATTCAGAATCGTCCTCTAAAATAAGATATGTATTAAATTTTTGATATTCAAACTACAATTCAATTTTGAAAGTTATTAAAAAAGTGATCAACTGATAAACTAAAAAAGGTTTTATCAAAAAAAAAAAAATTAATTTCAAAAGCTATTATTTTTTAATTGTTTAGTCCTTCAAAAAAGTATTAAAAAATTCTTTTAATTGAAAAAATACTTTTCAAAATGAAGACCTAAAATGGAAAATTTTGATGGTAAAAGATTTAAGAACTACAAATTGTAAACTGAATGATTTCATAATTGAAAAAAAAACCAATTGAACTTAAGTTAAAAAGAAAGTTAAAATAAAACTTATTTTACATTATCTCTGATATTTCAAGTGATTGGACAGATTTTTCATTTAAAAAAATTCAGACTTAAATTTCCGTATTTGTATTAAAAAGCAACGAAAAATTAAATGTTATCACAAACTTATTTTCACCGAATATAATTTTATTTACAGAAAAAAAGCTTAAAGCTTCTGATTTAAACAGTTCCATTCTACTTACCAAATCTTTTATCAGTCTATTTTTTTTTCCTATTCGAGAAAAATGTCGGAATTTACAATATTGAGAACGTCAAAAAAAAAAAAAAATCTTACGTGGAGAGTTTCTTCTTCATGACTTGTACTTGGTCGTTTTTCATATCAATTTCGTTAAGTAGAGATTTCGCAAAATTTGAGGGACTCGCTTCTTTGTTGAGAAAATCGGAAACTAATTTAGATGGAGGTTTTCCGCCGCCGTGAGCCAAGCATTCTCTTCGATATTTTTCACCGGATGATCGACTCAGGGGATCGTTTTGAAAATAGGTTTGCCAAATCCAGGAAGCGATCGCTCTGGATATTAAATATGAATAATATTTTGCTCCGTATCCAACTAGGTGGGAAAATCTCAGTTGCCAGGCCTGCAAAATTTTTGTTTTTGAACAATTTGATTTAAAAAAATTGTTTAAAACTCTAAAGCTAAACATTTTTCCATTTGCAGTAATAAAAAATAAAATGCCAATTAAAGCACTCAAAGTTTGGTAATTAATTTTTTCGTCTGAAAATTGAACCACTTACTTCTGAGTTGAGAATTTACATTTTCTAGTTGAAAATTCAAGTATTTGGTTAAAAATTCGTGTTTTTTTTTAATTGGAATTTCTTTTTCGACTGAAAATTTAACTATTCCACTTTTTATTGTAAATTAAAAATTGTTTAATTCATGTATTTTGTTTAAAATTACTCTTCTTTGTAGATGATTAATTTTCTTGGTTGAAAATTAGTCTTTTTTAGTTGAAAATTCAACTAATTGGTTCAAAATGTACGTAGCTTATTGAAAATTTGTCTCTTATAAAAGAAAATTAATTTTCTTGGTTCAAATTGATGTATTCTATTGAAAATTTGTCTTTTATGAGAGAAAATTAATTTTTTTATTACACATTGAACTAATTTGTTGAGAGTTGAACTACTTTGTTAAAAATTTGTTTTTTGGATCGAGGTGCATTATTTTAGTTAAAAATTTCTTCTTTTTGGTTGAAAATATAAATATTATTTTGAAAATTTGTTTTATATATAAATATATATTTTTGTTGTTGTTTAAAATTCGTCTTTTTCTGTAGAAAATTAAATTTTCTTATTTGAAAATTCATGTTTTATATGTTGAAAATTTAACTTTTCGTTTAAAAATTAATTTAGTTTGTTGAAAAGTATGTCTAACATTTTGTTGAAAAATCAAATGGCTCATTAAAAATTCCTCTTTGGTTGAGGATTCAACTATTTTGTAGAAAATTCCACAATTTTGTTAAAAAATAATTCTTTTATTAGCAAGATATCATTCTTAGCTTAAAATTCATCTCTTTTGTTGAAAAGTAAACTATTTGTTGAAAATTCGCTCTTCTTTGTATAAAAATTAATTTTTTAACTATTCAATTTTTTGTTGAAAATTTGACTTTTTTAGCTAAAAAATCAACTATTTAGTTAAAAATTTCTCTTTTTTAATTGAAAATTAATGTCATTTGTTGAAAACTCGTCTTTTTCGGTAGAATTTAAATATTCACTTTTTTTTATTTTTAAATTAATTTTTAACTGAAAATTTAACTGTTTAATTTTTGGTTTAAGATAGGTCTTTTTTAGTTAAAAATTAATGTATTTTGTTGAAAATACGTCTTTTTCGGTAGAAAATTAATCTTCTTGGTTGAAAATTGGAATATTTCATTAAAAGTCGTTATTTTGATTGATAGTTTATTTTTTAACTGAAAATTTATTTATTCCAATTGAAGATTCAAAATTTTAGTTAAATATTCATTTTTTTATTTGAAAATTAATTTTTCAACTAAAAATTTAACTATTTATTTTTTGGTTCAAAATTTATATTTTTTAGTTGAAAATTCAAGGCTTGGGTTAAAAATTCGTGTTTTTTTTAGTTGGAATTTTTTTTAACTGATAAATTCACTATTCCATTTTTTATTCTAAATTTACATTTTTTTTATTCATGCACATAGTTTGAAATTAATCTTCTTTGTATAAAATTAATTTTCTTGGTTGAATTTTGTTTTTTAATTGATGTATTTTATTGAAATATTGTCTTTAATGGAAGAAAATTAATTTTCTGGTTTGAAAATTCATTTCTTTTGTTTTTAAAATTTAAACTAATTTTTTGAAAGTTGAACTACTTTGTTAACAATTTGTTTTTTGGATCGAGATGCATTATTTTATTTAAAAATTCATCTCTTTGGTTGAAAATATAACTATTATTTCGAAAATTTGTTTTTTAAAATTAATAATTTTTAATTGAAAATTTAACTATATTCTTCTTTTTTGTTTGTTAAAAATGTATCTTTTTTAGTTGCAAATTCAACCATTTTGCTGAAAATTAATATATTTGGTTGAAAATTTGTTTTTTTCTGTAGAAAATTAATTTTTCTTATTTAAATATTCATGGTTTATGTTAAAAATTCAACTATTTAGTTAAAATTTAATTTAGTTTGTTGAAAAGTATGTATAACATTTTGTTGAAAAATCAACTGGATCGTTAAAAATTCGTCTTTGGTTGAGGATTCAACTACTTTGTAGAAAATTCCACAATTTTGTTTAAAAATAATTTTTTTCTTAGCGTGATATCATCTTCGTTTAAAATTTACCTCTTTTGTTGAAAACTCAACTATATGTTGAAAATTCGTTCTTCTTTGTTTAAAAATTAATTTTTTAACTATTTAATTTTCTGTTAAAAATTGGTCTTTTTTGACTAAAAATTCAGCTATTTGATTGAGTTTTGTTTTAATTGCAAATTAATGACTATTTCATTGAAAACTCGTTATTTTGGTTGAAAGTTTATTTTTTCACTGAAAATTTAACTATTCCAGTTGAAGATTCATCATTTTAGTTAAAAATTCATCTCTGATTTATAATTTAACTAATTATTGAAATTTTCTTTTTATTTGAAAATTTATTTTTCAATTAAACATTTAAAGGTTTAATTTTTGGTTGAACAGTGGTCTTTTTCAGTTAAAAATTAATGTATTTTGTTGAAAATTCGTCTTTTTCGGTATAAAATTAATTCGTCCTGTTTAAAAATTCATGTTTTATGTTGAAAATTAAACTATTTAGTTGAAACTTAATTTATCTTTTTTTAAATTATGTATAACTTCTGATTAAAAAATTAATTTCGTTGTAGAAAATTTCAGAAGTTCGTTAAAAAGTCATTTTTTGTTCAAAATATATCATTTTAATTGAAAGATCATCTCCTTGAATAAAAATTTGGCTATTTATTTAAAATTCATTTTCAGGATGGGCGTTTTAATCAAAGAAAAAAATTTAAGGAAAATACAATTTCAAAATGAAAACTCAAAAGTTAAACATTGTTCTATTTTAAGTAATAAAAAAAAAATACAAATTAAAGCACTAAACGTGGAACTCTTGAACTTTAAACTTTTAAAATTTAGGCTTAATAGTTTTTTATTAAAAAAATTGAAAATGAAATGCAGATAAACTGCCAAATTGGGATTTTATAACTTTTATAAATTATAAAGTTTAAAGGTTCAGACTCAGTTACAAAAATAGAAATACACGTTAATATTTTAAAACCCAAAATAAAAAAAAAAACTCAATAACTTTAAAATGTTCAAGATTAGATTATTTTAAGAAATTTGAAGCTACATTAAAAATTAGAAGTTAAATTATTTGACTTTTCAATAGTTTAAACATTCTTGGAAAGCTTAAAAAACTATTTCAAAATCTTCAGAAATCTAGAAGTTGATTCCAATTTTTCCAAATTTATAATTATTTTTGAAATTTTTTAGAACTTCTAAATATCTTTTAAAATGAGTTCAATTTTTCCTAAAACTTTTAGGAAATCCTGCATATTTTAAAACGATATTTTTTAATTGATTTATTTTGTTCTTGAAAATTGATCTTTGTTAAAAATTTGCCTTTTTTAGTATAAATTTCATCTTTTTGATTAACAATTCGACTATTTGGTTAAAACATTATTTCTAAAATTTTAATGTATTTTTTCGTGTAAATGTATCTATTTTGTTGAAAATTTATATTTTTTGGGTTAATGCAATTGTTTTTTCATTAAAAATAAATTTTTTTCAGAAAAAATCAATTTATTACAAGTTATTAGGAATTATTACATTTTTCGTTCATAATGCATTTTTTTAAACTGAAGATATGGTTGAAAAGTTAACAATATTATTGAAAATTTATTTTATTGTTGATGTAGATTCATGCTTTTTGTTGAAAATTTGTATTTTTGATAGAAATTTCATCTTTTGGTTTTTTTCGACTATATGGTTAAAAATAAGTATATATATTTGGTTGCGAATTTATTTTATTTGGTGCAAAATTAATTGTTTACTGAAAATTTAGCTCTTGTATTTTTGGTTAAAAATGTATTTCTTTGGTTGAATATTAGTTTTTTTGTTGTTGAGAATTTGTTTCTTTAACTAAAAATTCAATTATTCTATTTTTTGTTGAAAATTTATCTTTTTTTGTGTGTTAAAAATGCATGTATTATTTATAAGCAACGAAAAATAAACTACAAATTAAAGCACTGAAAGTGGAACTCTTGAATTTTAAACTTTTTAAATTTAAGTTTAAACGTTTTTTAATAACTTTTCAATTGAACAATTTTTAATTAAATGCAGATAAACGGCCACTTTTCGAAATTTTAACTTTTATAAATTGTAGAGTTAAAAAATTCAGCTTCATTTCCCAAAATATATATTTACTTTATCATTTTCAATGGTCTAAATATAAAAATTAATCGATAAACCTTAAAATTTTCGAAATTATATTATTTTAAGGAATTTTAAACTACATTAAATATTGAGAAAATGATTTTATTTTTTAACTGAACACTTCTGAAATTAGAAGTTAAATTTTTTGCATTTTCAATAGTTTACACATCCTTGGAAAGATTCAAAATAATATTTCCAAATCTTCAGAAATCTAGAAGTTGTTTTAAATTTTGTAAAATATTGAATTATTTTTCAAATTTTTTCAGAACTTTTAAATATCTTTTAAATGAGTTCAATTCTTCCTACAATTTTTTTAAAAATCCTACGAATTAAAAAAGATTTCCTTAATATTTTGATGTTTAAATAAAAATTGAAAAGATTCAAAATTAATTTACAACTAGAAATGACTTCAAATAATTTAAACGAAATGCAGATTTCAAAACTGAATTTGAAAAAATAAATTTAGTAGCTTTTCAAGAATTGTGAAAGGCATCAAAAGAATAAAAACATTTTCTTAAGATTCCTAGGAAAATTAAAAATATTTTCTTTTGATCAATTATTTAAAGAGAATATATAAAAAGATTTTAAAATATATTTATCGAATTTTTCCTACAATTTCTAGAAAATTCTGCAAATTATACAAAAATTTCTTAAAATCTTCTAAATTTATTTTTGAGAATTTTGCAAATCTTTTAAACCCATTTTAAATATTCTCTTAACATAATTTTTCAAAATAAAACATTTCAATTTTAATTATACGAAATCATTTCAAATTTTAAATTAATTTTTAATCTTTCCAAAACTTCTAAATGTCTCTTAAAATTATTTATAAATCAAAATTCAACAATCTCACTTGGAAATTAAACATTTTTTAAATACAATAATTAAAATTGTAACGTTTAAAAATTAAAAGCTCTTCGAAATTTTAACGAGTCCAGGCTTTCTACGTAAAACAATTCAGTTTAGAAACCGTTTAATTTTTGACATTCAAAATTTATACCATTGAAAATGATAAAGTAAGTATATATTTTTGTAACTGAAGCTGAATTTTTTATCTCTACAATTTATAAAAGTTAAAATTTCGAAAAGTGGCAGTTTATCTGCATTTAATGAAAAATTCTTCAATTGAAAAGTTATTAAGAAACTTTTAAACTTAAATTTAAAAAGTTTAAAATTCAATTGTTCCACTTTGAGTGCTTTAATTTGTAGTTTATTTGTTGTTGCTTA
This sequence comes from Belonocnema kinseyi, assembly GCF_010883055.1. Taxonomy (NCBI): domain Eukaryota; kingdom Metazoa; phylum Arthropoda; class Insecta; order Hymenoptera; family Cynipidae; genus Belonocnema; species Belonocnema kinseyi. Next base: position 60,868,510 of record NC_046662.1, on the reverse strand, counting down.
TACATAATACATGCATTTTTAACACAAAAAAAGATAAATTTTCAACAAAAAAATAGAATAATTAAATTTTTAGTTACAGAAACAAATTCTCATCAACAACAAAAAAACTAATATTCAACCAAAGAAATACATTTTTAACCAAAAATATGAATTTTCAACAAAATAGATACATTTACAAGAAAAAATACATTAAAATTTACAAAATAATTTTTTAACCAAACAGTCGAATTGTCAATCAAAAAGATGAAATTTATACCAAAAAAGGCAAATTTTTAACAAAGAAGATCAATTTTCAACAACAAAAAAACGAATATTTAACCATAAGAATTAATTTCTAACGGATTTTAATACTTATACTCTATATTTTTTAATACTTAAATTATGGATTCATGAGAAAAAAATTGATTTATATTTACAGTTTATAAAATAAAAATGTTTTTTTGTTTGTATTTTTTTGTTTGATAAATTTCTCACCGTATCTTCCACGTATGGCAATCCATAATATTCCTTTTGAATATCTTCTAAAATAGTTATGCTGTTGCATTTTAGTTCGCCGCTGTGATAAACTTGATCCAACATGCTGTAAAAGACTTGATTCTGCATGTCAGAGGCAGGAAATACACTTTTGGAAGCGCATAATTTTTCTGCCAGATGCTGAGGAATTGGTTCTTGAGTTTCAAAATGTTTGGCGAAGAGTGTCACTACCTAAATGATTTTTAGTTTGTTAATTATACAATTTTCTCTGGGACAATTGTAAAAATAATAAAACTTGAAACGGGTTTTAAGTAATTTCACGGGTTTTCTCCCGGTTCATTTTTCACGCAGTCTGGTAATTATACATCTTTTCTCCATTTCCATATTATAAATGAAAACCTTAATTCTTTTGGAAAATTCACTGTTCCAAGTCGCATTTTTAACCGAAAAAGCTTACATTTTCATCAAGAAAGATTTTTCAGTGAATAAAGAAAAAAATTTTCATGGTAAATATTCAATTTTCAAGTTCAAAAGACAAAATTTCTACAAAAAGAATTTGAGTTTTCAACCCTAAAATATAAATTTTTAATAAAAAAATTAATTTCCAAAAATATTGTGGAATTTTCAAATAAAAAAATTAATTTGACTAAACAATTAAATTTTCGATCATAATAATTGAATTTATAAACCCCAAAAGACGAGTTTAAAAAAAAAATCTTTTCAACTGGAAAATATCAGTTTTCAACCAAGAATAGAATATGTTCATTTTCAGCTAAAATAAATTATTTTTCAACAAGACAAAACGAATTTTTAACAAATGTTAAATGGATGATGGATTTTAACGTTGAAAACCCCGAATTTTCTGCAAAAAATTTGAGTTGTAAATGATTTTTTTGTTACAAAATTCATCTTTCTGAGTTAAAAATTCAACTTGTTGGTTGGGAATTCTTGAATTTTATTAAAAATCGTCTTATTTGGTTGTAAATTAATATTTTTCTTTCAAAATTCATCTTTTTTAGTGGAAAATTCAAGTTTTTGGTGGAGAATTCTTGAATTTGATTGAAATTCGTCTTTTTTTGGTAGCAAATTATTCTTTTTGTTTCAAAATTCATCTTTTTGAGTTGAAAATTCATCTTTTTGGTTCGGAATTCTTGAATTTTATTTTTAAAAAAACGTCTTTTGTGGTTGTAAATTAATATTTTTGTTTGAAAATTCATATTTTGAGTTGAAAATTCAACTTTTTGATTGAGAATTGTTGAATTTTATTAAAAAATCGTCTTTTTGGGTTTTAAATTAATATTTTTGTTTCAAAATTCATCTTTTTTAGTAGAAAATTTAACTTTTTGGTTGAGAATTCTTGAATTTGATTGAAATTCGTCTTTTTTGGTAGCAAATTATTCTTTTTGTTTCAAAATTCATCTTTTTGTTACGAATTTACCAAATAGGTTTTAAAGTTCAACAGCTTACTTGAAAATTAAAATTCGCCTTTTTTTCTTAGTAAATTATTCTTTTTAATTCAAAATTCAACTTTTTGGTTGAGAATTCTTGAATTTGATTGAAATTCGTCTTTTTTGGTAACAAATTATTCTGTTTGTTTAAAAATTTATTTTTTTGAGTTGGAAATTCAACTTTTTGTTTGAGAATTCTTGAATTCTATTAAAAAATGGTCTTTTCTGGTTGTAAATTAATCTTTTTGTTTAAAAATTCATCTTTTTTAGTAGAAAATTCAACTTTTTGGCTCAGAATGTATGAATTTTCTTAAAAATTCGTTTTTTTTTGTAGTAATTTAATCTTTTTGTTACAAAATTGATCTTTTTTTGGTAGTAAAATGATATTTTTTAGTTGAAAAATCAACAATTTTGTTGAAAATTCTTAAATTAAATTGAAAATTCGTCTTTTTTGGTAGTAAACTAATCTTTTTGCTTTAAAATTAATCTTTTTTGTTACGAATTTACCAAATAGGTTTTAAAGTTAAACAGCTTTCTTGAAAATTAAACAGTTTTTCTTTCTTAAAAATTCAACTTTTTGGAAAAGAATTCTTGAATTTATAAAAAAATTCTTCTTTTTTGGTAGTATTTCAAAAAAATAGAGAACTTTTCAACTGAAAAATATCAATTTTCAAGCAAGAATGGAATAGTTTCATTTTCAGTTAAAATAAATTATTTTTCTGCAAGGGAAAACGATTTTTTAGGGAAATAGTTGAAATCTCAATCCAAACAGATTTATTTTCAACCGAATAGTTACATTTTTATCCAAAAAAAGATTAAATTTATATCAAGATAGATTTTCTAGGCAATAAAGAAAAAAATGGCAATCCCACGGAAGACGATTTTTTAACAAAAAAATTATTTTTCAACCAAAAAAGACAAGTTTTCAACGAACTGTATGAACTTTCAAATAAAAAAGTTGAATTTTCTTTCAAAAATGGAATTTGTATATTTTCAGTTGAAAGAAAATAATTTTCATTAATCAAAAATTAATTCTAAAAAAAAATAGTTCAACTTCCAACCAAGAAAATTAATTTTGTTGAAAACTCGTTTATTTTTTATTGAAAATTCGACTAATTTGGTAGAAAATTTAAATTAAAAAAAATTTTATTCAAATATTTTTGATTAAAAATAAACTTTTTATGCAGGGAATATCAATTTATTACAAATTATTACACTTTTTGTTCATAATTCATTTTTTTAAATTGATCATATGGTAGAAAAGTTATCTATTTTATTAAAAATTGATCTTTATAAATGAAACATTCTTTTTTTCTTCAAATTTCACTATTTTCTTCCAAATTTATTTTATTTGGTTCAAAATGTACATTTTTACTGAGAATTTAACTGTTGTATTTTTTGTAAAAAATTTAATTCTTTGGTTAAATTTTTTTCTCTTTTTATCGAAAATAAATTTTTTGCACGAAATACAAATTTATTTCACTTTTTGTTTATGATTCATTTTTTAGATTATTTGTTAAAACTTATTATTTTTTTTTTAAATTTAATTATTTTGTTGAAAATTCGTTGTTTTAGACAAAAATGCCTTAAGCTGGAAACGTAATTATTGTAATAAAATATGAAACCACTTTTAATATTTATTTAATTATTTATTTTTAATATTTAAAAGCTTTTAAGGATAAAAGTCTTTTAAAAAATACTTTTGAAATAAATTTTCAGTTTTTAGTTCTTTCAATTTAAAATACTTTCGGTTAAAAAATTATTCTTCGAAGCTTACAATTTATTTTTTCTTTGGAAAAAATTAAATTTTAGATCGATATACACCGAAATTTAATGTAATATTTTTTCTACTTACTCTAGGATCACTAGCAAAATATTCCGACAATATACTGGGAACTTCTGCAAAATCTGTGCTGCATCTTGTTCCAGTTACGTGTTGATATTGAGTTCTTCCCAACATAGAGTGCAAAGCATGTCCCATCTCGTGAAATAAATTTTCCACAGAGGACGGGGACAACAAACAAGGGCTGGACCATCGGGAAACAGGCAATGAAGTCATCACAACCACTATTGGATTCTAAAACAATATTTGAAAAATAAAAAAAAATTTATTTTCACGTTTCAATTTTAATACTGGATTAAGAATTTCTAATTAGATGACCAATTTAAAAACGATGTGTTGAATAATTATACTTAAAAATAATGATTTAATGTATACATTTTTATAATGAGGTATTCAAAATAATTTCAGGAAAAAAATACATTTTTAATTGTAATTCCTGTTCCCAATACAATTAGGTATTAAGCTATTTAAAATTTTTTACTTAAAAAGTTGAAAATTTGAAGATGAGGTTTTTGTATTTTATGATAACATTGTTTTTATAAATGAGAAACATATTTTTACTTTAAAATTATCAAACTAATTGTCTTAAAGTGAGTAGATTTAGACAAGCATTTATGCATATTTATTTTATAATTAATTTTATTTTCCTATCCACAAAATTTAAAAATTAAAAAAAGTTTTTCTTTCTTAAAAATTCAACTTTTTGTTTAAGAATTATTGAATTTTATAAAAAAATTCTTCTTTTTTGGTAGTACCTTTCTTTTGTTTAAAAATTCATTTTTTTAGTTGAAAATTCAGCTTTTTGGTTCGGTATTTTTAAATTTGGTTAAAAATTTTATCAAACTAAATGTCTTAAAGTGAATAGATTATTTTTTAAAAAACTTATAAAAGTGGACAAGCATTTATGCATATTTATTTTATAATTAATTTTATTTTCCTATCCACAAAATTTAAAAATTAAAAAAAGTTTTTCTTTCTTAAAAATTCAACTTTTTGGTTGAGAATTCTTGAATTTTATAAAAAAATTCTTTTTCGGCAGTACATTTTTTTGTTTAAAAATTCATTTTTTTAGTTGAAAATTCAGCTTTTTGGTTCAGTATTTTTAAATTTGGTTAAAAATTCGTCTTTTTTAGTAGTTATTTAATCTTTTTGTTGAAAAATTTATCTTTTTTGGTAGTAAATTAATTTTTTTGTTTAAAAATTCATCTTTTTTAGTTGAAACTTCAACTTTTTGGTTGAGACCTCTTAAATTTAATTAAGAATTTGTCTTTTTGGTAGTTGACTAAACTTTTTGTTTCAAAATTCTTCTTTTGGATTTGAAAAATCAACTTTTTGGTTCACAATTCTTGAATTTTTTTAAAAAATTGTTTTATTTTACAGTAGAAAATTAATCTTTTTGTTAAAAAATGAATTTTTTGGTTAAAAATTTAAAAACTAGGTTTTAAAGTTAAACTGCTTCTTGAAAATTATAAAAAAGTTTTTCTCTCTTAAAAATTCAACTTTTTGGTTAAGAATTCTTGAATTTTATCAAACATTCTTCTGTTTGGTAGTCAATCTTTTTGTTTAAAAATTCATTTTTTTAGTTGAAAATTCAACTTTTTGGTTCAGTATTTTTTAATTTGGTTAAAAATTCGTCTTTTTTGGTAACAATTTAATTTTTTTTTTAAATTCATCTTTTTTGGTACTGAACTAATTTTTGTTTGTTTAAAAACTTATCTTTTTTAGTTGAAACTCTAACTTTTTGGTTGAGAATTCTTGAATTTAAGTGAAATTCGTCTTTTTCAGTATCAAATTATTCTTTTTGTTTCAAAATCCATCTTTTTGAGTTGAAAATTCAACTTTTTGATTGAGAATTCTTCAATTTTATTTTAAAAATCATCCTTTTTGGTTGTCAATTAATTTTTTTATATTAAAAAATTCAACTTTTTGCTTGAGAAATCTTGAATTTTATTGAAATTCGTCGTTTTTTATAGTAAATTACTCTTTTTGTTTCAAAATAACTTTTTGGTTGAGAATTCTTAAATTTAACAACGATGCTTTGAATAATTATATTTTAAAATATTGATTTAAAGTATACATTTTTATAATGAGGTATTCAAAATAGTTTCAGGAAAAAAAATAAAATACGTTTTTAATAGTAATTCCTGTTCCCAATACAATTAGGTATTAAGCTATTTAAAATTTTTTAATTAAAAAGTTGAAAATTTAGAGATGAGGTTTTTGTATTTTATGATTACATTATTTTTTATAAATGAGAAACATATTTTTACTTTAAAATTATCAAATTAATTGTCTTTAAGTAAATAGATTATTGATAAAAACCTTATAAAAGTAGATACGCATTTATGCATATTTATTTAAAAATTAATTTTATTTTCCTATCCACAAAATTTAATACAGAAAATAAGATTAAAGTATTTTTTACCAGTATAATCGTAGGTTACAAATTTTTGTATTCCTCTTATAAAAGTTTCTATGTTAAAAATTTTACAAGATTAAGATTCTAATCTTTGTTTTTTAAAATTAGTTTTTTTCAGTAGAAAATTAATCTTTTTGTTTAAAAATTAATCTTTTGGTTAAAAATTGAATAACTGTGTTTTAAAGTTAAACTGCTTTCTTGAAAATTAAAAAAAGTTTTTCTTTCTTAAAAATTCAACTTTTTGGTTAAAAATTCTTGAATTTTATAAAAAATTCTTCTTTTTGGTAGTCAATCTTTTTGTTTAAAAATTCAATTTTTTAGTTGAAAAGTGAACTTTTTGGTTCAGTATTTTTTAATTGGATTGAAATTCGTCTTTTTTGGTATCGAATTATTCTTTTTGTTTCAAAATTCATATTTTTAAGTTGAAAATTTAACTTTTTGGTTCGCAATTCTTAAATTTGATGGAAATTCGTGTTTTTGGTACCAAATTATTCTTTTTGTTTCCAAATTCATCTTTTTGAGTTGAAAATTCAACTTTTTGTTTGAGAATTCTTGAATTTGATTGAAATTGTCTTTCTTGGTACCAAATTATTCATTCTGTTTCAAAATTCATCTTTTTGAGTTGAAAATTCAACTTTTTGATTGATAATTTTTCCATTTTATTTAAAAAATCGTAATTTTTGGTTTAAATAAATCTTTTTGTTTATAAATTCAACTTTTTGGTTGAGAAATCTTCAATTTCATTGAAATTTGTCGTTTTTTATAGTAAATTACTCTTTTTGTTTCAAAATTCAACTTTTTGTATGAGAATTCTTGAATTTGATTGAAATTGTCTTTCTTGGTACCAAATTATTCATTCTGTTTCAAAATTCATATTTTTAAGTTGAAAATTTAACTTTTTGGTTCGCAATTCTTAAATTTGATGGAAATTCGTGTTTTTGGTATCAAATTATTCTTTTTGATTCAAAATTCATCTTTTTGAGTTGAAAATTCAACTTTTTGCTTGAGAATTCTTGAATTTTATTAAAAAATCGTTTTTTTTGTTGTAAATTAATCTTTTTGTTTAAGAATTCTACTTCTTGTTTGAGAATTCTTGAATTTTATTAAAAAATCGTCTTTTTCGGTTTTAAATGAATCTTTTTGTTTAAAAATTCATCTTCATAGTTGGAAATTCAACTTTTTGATTGAGAATTCTTGAATTTGATCAAATAATCGTCTTTTTGGTGTTTAAATTAATCTTTTTTTTTAAATTCCTGTTCTTTAGTTAAAACTTTAACTTTTTGGTTGAGAAATCTTGAATTTTATTGAAATTCGTATTTTTTTATAGTAAATTACTCTTTTTGTTTCAATATTCCACTTTTTGGTTGAGAATTCTTGAATTTTATTTAAAAATCGACTTAATTGGTTATAAATTAATCTTTTTGTTCAATAATTTACGTTTATTAGTTGAAAATTCAACTTTTTGGTTGAGAATTCCTAAATTTGATTGAAATACGTGTTTTTGGTATTAAATTATTCTTTTTGTTTCAAAATTAATCTTTTTGAGTTGAAAATTCAACTTTTTGATTGACAATTTTTCCATTTTATTTAAAAAATCGTAATTTTTGGTTTAAATTAATCTTTTTATTTATAAATTCAACTTTTTGGTTGATAAATGTTGAATTTTATTGATTCAACTTTTGGGTTGAGAATTCTTGAATTTAATTGAAGATTCGTCTTTTTTGGTAGTAAATTTATTTGTTTAAAAATTCAACTTTTTGGTTCAGAATTTTTTAATTTTCTTAAAAATTCGTCTTTTTTGGTAGAAATTTAATCCTTTTGTTTAAACATAAATCTTTTGGTTAAAAATGCAATACCTAGGTTTTAAAGTGAAACTGCTTTCTTGAAAATAAAAAAACGAAATTTTGATTGTGAATATACTGCACACATTAGGAAAACGTTTGGTCAAAAATCTGGTTTTATTTTTAGAAGCCACTCTGAATTATTTATACTCACTTGATAAGATCCATCAGCTAAACTTCGTCCACCTCTAATAGTAAAATGACAATCCTGATTTGGTTTACCGGTTCTTTCAAACAAGTCACAATAAATGTGACCTAATAATCCTTCCTTTTCATCTATCACAGCCAATTTGTGAATATTATCAGCCCAAACTTCACCTTTTAAAATTGGTTCGGCCTCTAAACGAACTCCATACAATGATTGCGTTATTATATTTATTCCATCCATGCAAGCCCCCAGAGAAAAATATGGCGAAAAGTCAATAGTCGACAATTGTAGCCACGAATTTCTGGCTTTTGTTGTAAAATAAGTTGTGTCCCATGGCATCACTTGCTGAAATAATTATTTCGTAAACTAAAAGTCTCTTAAATTGAATCCTGATTAATTGTAAATTTCGATTTATATTTTTCAATAATTTCCGAATTAAAATTACTTTTTAGTTCTAATATGTTTCATTTTGAACTGTGAAGTTTTTTCTCATGGAAAAATTTGTCTAATCAATTTTAATGGTGATTTATATTTTTTATAAGTAATAACGATTTAAAATTCTACAAATCAACAATCTTTGTTTTTCAAATATTCAATTTCGTATTTAATTTAAAATTATCACATTTTAATAGCTTCGAAATGAAAATTATTTAAATTCCAAAGTTTTCTATTTTAAGTTATTCTATTTTGTAAACTTTTATTAAGAAATAATACAATTTCAAGTCCTCTGAATTTTAAATGATCCAATTTTCAAAATTGTTATTTGAAAATATTCCATTTTTATTAATTTAAAAATTGTCCTATTTTCGAAATTTTAATCTGAGATCTTGTAATTTAGAGATTGCTCAATATAAAATAAAATAAGTCTATGTTCAACCCCTCTAATCAGAACTAATGAAATTTAAATTCATTTGAATTTTAAAGGTTCCAATTTTTAATATTCTTATGCCTCGTGGAAAAATTTATGTAATCAATTTAAATGTTGAATTATATGTTACAAAGATTTAAAATACTACAATACAAGAATCTTGGACTTTAAAATATTTAATTTAGTTTTTAATTTAAAATTATCACATTTTAGTCGCTTCGAAATGATAATTAGTTAAATTCAAATGTTTTAAATTTTAAGTTATTCGATTGGTCTCGTGCAAAGATTTGTCTAATCAATTTTAATGTTAAATTATATTTTTTTCATGTTTAATAACGATTTCAAATTTTACAATTCAAGAATCTTTGTGTTTCAAATCAATTTAGTTTTTAATTTAAAATTATCACATTTTAATCGCTTTGAAACGAAAATTATTTAAATTCAAAAATTTTCAATTTTTAGTTATTCTATTTTGTACACTTTTAAATAGAAATAATACAATTTTAAGTCCTCTGAATTTTCAATGATCCAATTTTCAAAATTGTTATTTGAAAATATTCCATTTTTGCTAATTTGAAATTGTCCCATTTTCGACATTTTAATCTGAGATCATTCAGTTTCGAGATACTTCAATTAAAATAAAAATGATTTAATTTTTGAACGCCTTCAATTAGAAATAATGAAATTTAAATTCCTTTGAATTTTAAATAACCCAATTTTCAAAATCCTTATCTGAAAATATTCCATTTTTTTTTAAATTGCTAAATTTTCCAAATTTAAGTTTAAAATTCTTTAAATTTGAGAGTTTATTAAAAATTTTTTTATTTGAAGTACTTGAAATCCATGATTTTTCGTCGAAAGTTATTTCTTCTTTCATTCGAAAGTCTACTATTATATTTTTGGTTCAGAATTCATCTCATTGATTGAAAATTTAACTATTTTGTTGAACATTCTTTTTTTTTTAATAAATTTTTCAATTGCAAATTTGAATATTCCATTACTCCTTGAAAGTTGATCGTTTTTAATTTAAAAATGACCTATTTCGTTGAAAATTATTTTTTTTTTAATTCAACTGCTTTGTAAAAAATTTGTCTTTTTAGTTAGAAAATTCGATTCTTTTTTTAAGAAATTCAATTATTAAAATATTTATATTAATTTTTTGGTTAAACATGTTATTTTTAACTTAAAATTATACTATTCCAGTTGAAGATTCATCATTTTTGTTGAAAATTCATTGAAAATTCATCTCTTTAGTTGAAAATCCAACTATCTTTGGTTGAGAGTTCAATTTTTTGTTTACTATTTGATTATTTGGTTGAAAATTAAATTACTTTTTTCTCAAAATGCAACATTTTTTTTAAAGAGAATAATTCTACTCGGCTGGAAAATCAACTTTGAAAGTTTAATAATTTTATTGAAAATGGATCTTTTTAATTGAAAATTCAACTACTTTAACGTTAAACTTCTTTTTCGACAAATTAATTTTTGTACATTATTTTAGTTACAAATTTAACTTTTTCGTTGAACATTCGTCTACTTGATAGAAAATTCATCTTATATCATAGAAAACTCTATTTTTGTTGTTGAAATTTTTTTAAAATTTACTGCTAAAAAAAATTCGGCTTTTTGGATTTTATATTCAACAATTTTCTTTAAAATTGGTCTCTCTTTGGTTGAAATTTCAAATAGTTGGTTGTAAATACAACAGTTTAGTTTGAAAATTGTTATTTGGTTGGGAAATTGTTATTTGGAAGAAAAATCGTCTTTCTTGGTTGAAAATTATATTTTTTGTTGAAAATTTACCTTTTCAGGTTATTTGTTCAATTGCCTTTTAAAAATTTGGTTCTTTTGGATTAAAAATATCACTTCTTTGGTAGAAAATACTTTTTTTTATCCAAAATTCATCTTTTACGGTAGTAAAGTGATATTTTTGGCTAAAGATTCGTGTCTTTCGATTAAAGATTTAATTATTTCGTTGTAAATGCAACTTTTTGGTTAAAAATTCAAGTATTTGTGTGAGAATGATCTTTTTTGGTTAAAAATTATCTTTTATGGTTGGAAATTTACCATTTTAGGTTAATAATTCAACTGTCTTCTAAAAAATTTGACTTTTTGGTTTCAAAATTTAAATATTTGGTTGTAAATTCAACTACTTCATTAAAAATTTAATATTTTTGTTTAAAAATTTATCTCTTTTGCTTGAAAATTTAACTATTTGATTGGAATTTCATCTTTATTGTTTGAAAACTAACCTTTTTTTGCAGGTTCATCTTTTCGGGTATAAAAGTAAAATATTTTCTCAGATATTGATATTATTTAAGAGAATTTAGCGCACTATTCCCTTATTTATATGAAAAATCACCCAATTTTTTCTATTTTGTCAGAATTTTGAGCTGTGACGCCTGTTAAAATATCATTTATCTATCTACATATAATTAATAAATATAAAAATAAATGAATATATTATATTTTATTTATAATTAATAATATAATTTTATTTTAGGCGCTTATGAAATGATATCGAAGAAAAAATTTGGACTTACACTAAAAGTGGATTGTTCAATGTTTTTCATTTCTTGCATCGTCTCGAAATCCTTTGCCGCTCTCTCCTTTAATTCGGCATTCAGAATGTTTAAAAAGTCGATTACATTTTCAGGTGTTTCCACAGTGCTTCCTTTTACAGCTCTGTAAGTGATTAATTCCATTTCTGATAAAAAAAAGATTTTTTTAAATTAAAAAGAAATCTTTCCGTGAATTTAAATGTACCTGTGGGCATAAGAAGGGAAACCGCAAATTTGAGCAAGGGCGTGTCTCGAGTTTAAGAGTTCCCGTAGTAATTTTTCTTGGTTTCTCTCGGGTTGAAGAAATATTTTGTAAGTCGCTTCACGCATTAGAGCACTAGGCGAGTCAGCATAATGACCACTGATGGAAATTTGATTTCCATGAACTGAAAAGCTACACATTCGTATAAAAAATCAAAAATTAGCGACCCAAAAATTACATTTCATATTTTATTTTTTAATGCGCGCATTAAATTAAGTAGTGAAATATTGCTTACTATTTTCTTACTGATTCTGGTAACAGGTCTATTCGCATTGATCTCGAATCAACAGCGGCCGACGTAAACTTTTGTCCTATCTAAAACATTTATTTAAATATAATATTTCTCAAGAGTGAAAAACGAGGAATGAGTGAAAAATTCAGAAATTGGAAAATTCCCGAATAATAAAATTCTAGAATTCAAAAATTCCACTATAAGCTTTCTGAATAATAAAATTTAAGAATTAGAACTTTTCCTAATAATACATTTCACAAATTGGAAAATTCTCGAACTGTCTATAATATGAACGAGTTAGAAAATTCCAAAATAATAAAATTCTCGAATAATAAAATTCCAGATTTCCAAAATTCCAAATTAATAAAATTCGTAAATAATAAAGTTTTCGAATAATAAAATTCCAAAAAAATAAACTTTGTGAATAATAACATTTCCTAATAATAAAATTCCCGAATTGGAAATTTTTCGAATTATAAATTTCTCAAATCGAAAAATTCCCGAACTGTTTATAATATAAACAAATTATAAAATTCCAAAATAATAAAATTCTTGAACAGATTGTAATGTTACCAAATTAGAAAATTAAAAAAAAATAGAATTTCCGAATAATAAGATTTCCAAATAATAGAATTCCCGAATAATAATATTCCTGAATTAGAAAATTCCCGAACAGTTTATAATATCATCGAATTAGAAAATTCCAAAATAGTGAATTTATCGAATAATAAAATTTTCCACCAGTTTATAATGTCACCGAATAAGAAAATTGAAAAATAATCAAATTACCCACTAATAAAATTCCCGAATAATAAAATACCAGAATTCGAAAATTCCAAAACAATAAATTTTCTGAATAATAAATTTTCCGAATTCGAAATTTTCTGAATGATACATTTCACAAATTGAAAAATTCCCGAACTGTCTGTAACATTATCGAATTAGAAAATTCTAAAATAATAAAATTCCCGAATAATAAAATTCTCGAATTATATAATTCCCGAACAGTTTATAGTGTGACCGAATAAGACAATTTCGAAATAATAAAATTACCAGCTAATAAAATTTCCTAATAATAAAATTCCCGAATAATAAAATTCCAGATTTCCAAAATTCCAAATTAATAAAATTCCTAAATAATAAAGTTTTCGAATAATAAAATTCCAAAATAATAAACTTTCTGAATAATAACATTTCCTAATAATAAAATTCCCGAAATGGAAATTTTTCGAATTATAAATTTCTCAAATCGAAAAATTCCCGAACTGTTTATGATATAAACAAATTATAAAATTCCAAAATAATAAAATTCTTGAACAGATTGTAATGTTACCAAATTAGAAAATTCAAAAATAATAGAATTTTCGAATAATAAAATTTCCAAATAATAGAATTCCCGAATAATAATATTCCCGAATTAGAAAATTCCCGAACAGTTTATAATATCATCGAATTAGAAAATTCCAAAATAGTGAATTTATCGAATAATAAAATTGTCCACCAGTTTATAATGTCACCGAATAAGAAAATTGAAAAATAATCAAATTACCCACTAATAAAATTCCCGAATAATAAAATTCCAGAATTCGAAAATTCCAAAACAATAAATTTTCTGAATAATAAATTTTCCGAATTCGAAATTTTCTGAATGATACATTTCACAAATTGGAAAATTCTCGAACTGTCTATAATATGAACGAGTTAGAAAATTCAAAAATAATAAAATTCCCGAATAATAAAATTCCAGATTTCCAAAATTCCAAATTAATAAAATTCGTAAATAATAAAGTTTTCGAATAATAAAATTCCAAAAAATAAACTTTCTGAATAATAACATTTCCTAATAATAAAATTCCCGAATTGGAAATTTTTCGAATTATAAATTTCTCAAATCGAAAAATTCCCGAACTGTTTATAATATAAACAAATTACAAAATTCCAAAATAATAAATTCTCGAAAACAGATTGTAATGTTACCAAACTAGACAATTAAAAAAAAATAGAATTTCCGAATTATAAAATTTCCAAATAATAGAATTTCCGAATAAGAATATTCCTGAATTAGAAAATTCCCGAACAGTTTATAATATCATCGAATTAGAAAATTCCAAAATAGAGAATTTATCGAATAATAAAATTTCCCACCAGTTTATAATGTCACCGAATAAGAAAATTTAAAAATAATCAAATTCCCGAATAATAAAATTCTTGAAAAATAAAATTCCCGAACAGTTTATAATGTCACCGAATTAGAAAATTCTAATATAATAAATTTCTCGAATAATAAAATTCCCGAATTATAAAATTTCGGACCAGTTTATAATGTCACCGAATAAGAAAATTCCAAAATAATAAAATTATCAACTTATAAAATTTCTTAATAATAAAATTCCAGAATTCGAAAATTTCAAAATAATAAATTTTCCGAATAATAAAATTCACAAATAATAAAATTCCCGAATAACAAAATTTCCGACCACTTTATAATGTCGCCGAATAAGAGAATTCCAAAAGAATAAAATTACTAACTAATAAAATATCCTAATAATAAGATTCCCGAATTGGAAAATGCCCTAATAATAAAATTCCAGAATTCGAAAGTTATCAAATAATAGACTTCCTGAATAATAAAATTTCCTAATTGGAAATTTTCCGAATGATAAATTTCCCAAATTGGAAAATTCCCGAACTGTTTATAATATAAAAGAATTAGAAAATTCACAAATAATAAAATTCTCAAATAATAAAATTCCTGAATTACAAAACTTTCGAATTATAAAATTCCCGAACAATGTGTAATGTTATCGAATTAGAAAATTCAAAAATAATAAAATTACCGAATAATAAAATTCTCGAATAATTAAATACTAGAAATGAAAAATGCCCAAATAATAATCTTTCACAGTAATAAAATTCCCGAATTGGAAAATTTCCGAATAAAAAAATTCCCAAATTGGAAAATTCCGAGATATAATTTCCGAATAATAAAATTCCTAAATTAGAAAAATCCAACATTCTTGAATAAAAAAATTCCCGAATTACAAAATTAACGAACAATAAAATTCCCGAAACAGAAAATTTCCGAATAATAAAATTCCAGAATGGAAAAATTTCCAAATAATGAAATTTCTGAATAATAAAATTTCCGAATTGGAAAATTCCAGAATATTAAACTTCCTGAATTACGAAAGTTTGGAATAATAAAATTCCAGAATTGTAAAATTCCCAAATAATTGAATTTCCGAATAATAAAATTCCCAAATTTGAGAATTCACGAACAGTTTTTAATATTAACTTCTGATATAATTCTTTTAACTGAAAATTTCAATATTTTATTGAAAATTCAAGTCTTATAAACATTCATTTTTTTGTTTTGAAAACTCATCCTTTTTGTAGTAATTTGACCTTTTTTAGTAAAAAATTCAACTGCCTGGTTGAAAGATAATTTTTGTCGGTTGAAAATTTAAATGTTTTGTCGAAAATTCATATATTTTGTTGAGAATTTTAATTTTAAATTTAAATATTCTTTTTTTTTTAATTCTTAACTTTTACATTTTTCATTTAAAGTTCAATATTCGTTTTTTAAAATAAAAAATCTCTATTTTTTGTTAAAATTGGATCTTTTTTAGTTCAAAAATTCCAATATTTAATTTAAAATATTTTAGAAGCAATAAAAAATTCAAAACATTTAGTTGAAAATTGCATGTAATTAGTTGAAAATTCATCTTTTTGGTAGAAAACTAATCTTCTTTGTCGAAAATTTAACTATTTGGTTAAAGAATGTTGGTCTTTGGTTGCGAATGCATCTTTTTTTATAGAAAATTATTCTTCTTTGTTGAAAAGTCATCCTCTCGGGCTGAAAATTCAATTATTTTGTAGAAAAATCGTTTTTTAAATTGCAAATCAATTCTATTAAGTGAAAATTTAAATACTCCATTTTTTTAAATGGAGCTTTTTTGGTTTCAAAAGTCAACTATTTAATTTAAAATGTTTAGAAACGAAAAAATATAAGCTGAAATTTAATCAAATACAATTTTTACTAAAATTATATCTACTTTTCAAATTATTTACTCAAAAATTTATGTTATTTGCTGAAAATTCAACTTTTTTGGTAAAAAATCATCTTTTTGGTTAAAAATTTTACTTTTGGTTAGAAATTTGTTTAAAATTTCTTCTTTTTTCAACTAAATAGCTATTTATTTGAAAATTTATGGAAAATTAATGTTTTTTGGTAAAAAAATAATCTTCTTGGTTGTAAATTCCATTATGTGTTTAGAAAATTGTGTGTTTGGTCAAATATTCATCTTTTTTGATAGAAAATTAATCTTCTGGTTTGAAAATTCAACTATTCGGTAAAAATTTATGTATTTTGTTTTGTTTGTACTATTTTTAATTTAAAATGAAATTTTTTTCCCTAGTAATTAAAAAGTTCAAAAATATTTTCCAAGTAAAAATAAAGAAATATTGTCATTTTTTCGAAATAGTAGCAAAATAGTGCCATCGTTCAAAAAAGTAAAATAACCGCACGAATTTATTGGTAGAAAATGTCATAGAAAAAAATAATAATTACTTGTAGGATGTAGTCATTTAGTTCCACAACTTCTTGTCTCTGTTTTTCCGGAAGGTGAATTCCACTCTGTTCGAAATCGAATAAAAATAATTCTGCGACATGGTTGTCGATTTCTGTTGTTTTTTCAATGTCTCCGTTTTTAACAACATGCAACAATGAATTATACAGATTTCGATGCGTGTTTAATCTGAAAAGGAATGTATAAATTTAAGGATTTAAATATAATTCAACTAAATTTTCGTGAGTAATTTGGAATGATTTAGGGTCTAAATTTAATTAGGCACTTACTTTTCAACAATACTACTAATTGCCAAACATGCATCTTCTGCAGCGACTGCAAAAGCTACTTCAGGATGAGCTAGCCTGACGAATTCTGCCATGTCTGCGACTTTGCACAAAGTATCGGAAAGCTCGTCGAAAACTTCGACCATTTTTCTTTTTCGATCTGAACTAGTAGCTTCTGCGATAAGATTATTTGCGTGCGAGATCGCATAGTTTTTGAGTGTTTCGAAACCTTCTGCATTTTCTAGTTCAGGTATTCTAAATAATCCCTACAAAAAATATAACTTTTTCTTAAAAGCAGTAAATTAATTTTTTTATTATTTTGATTATGATAACTCATACGATCCTTTTTTTTAGATTTTCTAAGAGAACGCGGAAATTTCTTTCTTTTGGCGAAAAAATTATTTCCTATTTTTGCCAGATTACAAAACAAACTTTTAGAGGTCGATATGGTGGTTTTTTATAACAAAAACTCGACTTTGTACAGTTTTTAAATTTTTATTTGTATAATTTTAACCATCAAAACTTTTACAATACAGGAAATTCTTTATCTTCAATTCTTTTAATGATAAAGTTCAGATTGAGAGGTCAAATTGATGTCTAATTTTTTGTTTAAATTATGAAAATTTCAAGAAATATTACTTACTTTACAGACAAATATTTCTACTACTAGAAACAATTAAAGAAAACTTGTCTTATATTAAAAAAAGAATCCTTCCAAACAATTAAAAATAGATAAATTCTTGTAAAAAGAAAGTCTGTGCCGCCTTGTTTCTTAGATTTAAATGTAAATCACATTTTAAACCATTAGGAATATTTATATAAAACCATTAAAACATTGTGAATTAGTATATAATGATGTTTTTACATTATTTTTATTTTAGTAAATAATTCATGGATGGTTTTAACACAACTTTTGATCATTTAAAGCCTTTTTTAAACATTGTAGAAAAAAATCGAATAATTAAAAAAAATATTCAAAAGTTTAAAACAAATTTCAAAATATTTCGAAATAAAATTTTGAAGCTTTTTATGGATTTTGAAAGGTTTCAGGATAATACAAAAATTTTGAAAGGTTTTTCGAAATTTTATGAATAATTCGATTCAGTTTAAAAGATACTTGAAATATTCCGAAAATTTAACAAATATATTTTAATTTGTTCTAAGATTCGACAAGCCGTAAATATATTTTAAACCAACTCGAATTTGTCCTATATTTTTGTATAAAATAACTTTCTTAACAATTTTCTACATACTTTTTCAAATTATCTGAAATTTTCAAAAAAAACTTTTTAAAATTTTCTCAAGAGACCTAGAAAAACTATATTTATATAACCATGAAAACAAATAAACTTAAAAAATAAATAATTATTTGAAATTTTGATCTTGTTTTTACAAATTATTTTCCCACTGAAGTTATAATTTGGTTGACATTATTTTTCTTTCTCGACTAAAAAATCTTTTTTGGTTGAAAATTCAAATATTTTGTTGAAAATTTGTCCTTTTTATTTTATTTTATCTCTAGATTCTTAGGAAAATTATATTTATATAACCTTAAGAACAAATAAAATTAAAATATATTTAAAAAATTTATTTTCTCCTTCAAATTTTAACTTGGTTAAAATTATTTTTTTCCTGACGAAAAAAACTTTTCTGGTTGAAAATTCAACTATTTTTTTGAAAATTTATCTTTTTTATTTTATTTAAATTTTTTTTTATATTGAAAAATAAATTTCTTTGGTCTGAAATATCAATTATTACATTTTTCGTTGAGAATGCATTATTTTTTGTTAAAACATCAACTATCTGTTTGAAAATGGACTTTTTTGAACCATTTTTATTTCAATTATCTAAAACCCTCAAAAAACTTTTTAAATTTTCTCTAGAACCTTAGGGAAATTATATTTATAAAACCTTCAAAACAAATAAAATTAAAACATATTTTTACAAATTATTTTCTCCTTCAAATTCTAGTTTGGTTGAAATTATTTGGTTTCCTGACGAAAAAAATCTTTTCTCACTGAAAATTCAACTATTTTGTTAAAAATTCGTCTTTTTTATTTTAAATCCACTGGCTTTATTCAAAAATTGAAGCATTTTTGGTTGAAATATCAAATAATACATTTTTCGCTGAGAATTCATATTTTTAGTAGAAAATTCAACTATCTGGTTGGAAATTACTTATTTTGTTGTTGTTGAAATTTTGATTTAATATACCTGTAATCTTCGAAAATCTTTTTAATTTTTCTTTAGAATTATAGCAAAATTATATTGATACAAGCTTAAAACAAATCAAATTAAAATATTAATAAATGGTTTTTCTTTCTTGACTAAAAAATTTTTGTTGTTGTGAAAATTCATCTATATTATTGAACATCAGTCTTTTTTAGCTGAATTCAATTTAAAGAAAATATATAAATCTTATTTATTGAAATATCAACTATTGTATTTTTCGTTAAGAATTCATATTTTTTAGTAGAATTTTTTTGTTTGTTAAAAATTACCTTTTTTGAAATTTTAATTTGACCTATCTAAAATCTTAAAAACGTTTTTAAATTTTCTAAAAAATTATAGGAAAATTATATTTACATAACCTTAAAAACCAATAAAATTAAGAAAATATAATATTCTTATATTATAAATTGTTATTCGAAATTTTTATTTTTTTACACATTATTTTCCCATCAATCATTTTCACCGTTCAAAACAAAAAACTTGCAATCACAAATATTTCAAATTGATTTATTCTTAGAAAAGTGTTCAAAATAAAAAGATATTTTAAGCGGGAAATATTAACAGAGAAAAAAATGTTATGTGCCAAGAATTGTATTGTTGAAACATTTGTATACTTAAACTCTTTAAAATATCCAACCTTTAAACTGAGTTAAATAGTTTTAAAATGTACAATTTTCAAATTGTTAATTTCACATTTTTTTTAGTTCAAGCATTTCAATTTTAATTGCAAAATTAAAACTTATGAGAGGGAAAAATGGAAAATTCAACATGAAAATTTAGAAATTTTTAAAGTTTAAAAATGTTTGAAACCTTTAAAAAAATTATAAACAATAATACAAAAAATGAACGCTATGATTCCAGTTTTTAAATTGCACAATTTTTAATATTTTAATTCGATTTTTTACAATTTGAGTTTAAAATGTTCAATATTTTGTAACATTTTCAAATAAAAAATTTCAAATTCATATTCTACGACTTGGAAAATTTTTTTAAAACAAAGATGTTTGTACATTAAAAATTGGAACCAAGCAATTTAGAAGATTTAAATCTAAAATTATTAAATTTAAAATTGACTAAAATTGAAACAGAATAATTTTCAGACAATTTAATTTTTAAATGTATGGATTTTGATTGTTTAATTGTTGACACTTTATGTACAACTATTATCCACTTTCGAAATTTATCAATAAAATATTTTGCAATTTTAATTAATTGATATTTTAAATCTTCAAAACAAAAATAAAAATTAATAAGAATTCAATGAATATAAAATAAAAATAATTAATACAAAAAAGAACATTCCGATTTTTTACATTGTTAAATTTCAATCCTTCCAAATCGAAATTGTTTTTCTTTTAATTTGTGTTCGAAATTATCAATATTTTGTAACAATTTCAAGTGAAAAATATATAAATTGAAAATGAAGCAATTATGAATGCTTTTAATTTGATATTCAAAGATTTCCAAAAAGATTTTAAACCAGAATTTACATTTGAAACCAAACAATTTAGAATATTGTAATCTATAATTATTAAATTCAAAACTGACTAAAACTGAACCTAAGGAATTTTAAGATACTTTAATTATTATTTATCTCGATTCTGATTTCTTAGTTTTTAACACTTCACATAGAATTATTATGAATTTTTGAAATTTTTTATTCAAATAGTTTCCAATTTCAAATGATTAATTTATTTAATCATAAACTAAAAATCAAGGAGTTTTGAGATAATAAAAATTAAATTTTTTAAAAAAATAATGCAAAACAAGATTGCTATTTTATAATTTTAATGTTTGACATTGCACAAATTCAGGGCTTTCAATTCGATTTTTTTTTCAATTTCAGTTTAAAATGTTCAATATTTTGTAACATTTTAGAATTATTTAAAAAAAATTAAAACTATGCATCTATCAAATCTTTCAATTTGATATTCTTCGAGTTTAATTTTTAACAATTCATGAAAAATTATTATTCATTTTCGTCCAATTAAATATATTTCAATTTTAAATGATTTATTTTTGTAATTTTCCTCTATTATATTTTTCGTCGAGAATTCGCATTTTTTAAAGCTGTAACTAACATATATCGAAGTTTTTACATTATTTAATTTTTAATAAGTAATTAATTAAACGTTTTAAGGTTTACAATATTTCTCAAAATTTTATGAATTATTCAATTCAGTTCAAAAGATATTAAATTTTTTTTGAGGTTTTCAAAAGATTAAAAATACAGTTAAAGTATGAAAAATTACGAGAATTTCTAAAATGATTTTTAATTTATTCGATACTTCAAAAAGTCCTCAATAGCTTTTTAACTCACTTGAATTTGTCCTTAATTTTTGTATTAAAAAAACTGTCCTAATTATTTTCTAGATACTTTTTCGAAATATCTGAAATTTTCAAAAACCTTTTTCAATTTTCTCAAGAATCCTAGGAATTGAAACAAAACAATTTGCAGCGAGTTTAATTTTTATATATTTGGATTCTAATTAATTAATTTTAAATACTACATGTCGAATTAGTATTTATTTTTGACATTTTTCAATTTTAATTGATTCATTTTTGGAATCTTTAACAAATAATTAAAAATGAAAACACAAAAAAACGCTATGATTCTAAGTTTTATATTCCACAGTATTCAACCTTTCCTTTCGATTTTTTTAATTGAGTCTGAAAAAAGATCAACATTTTTTGACACTTTTAAATAACAAACAATTCGATTTTCAAATGTGTTTTAATTATTTCGAATTTTCTATCTAATAATCTCCTTTCGATCAAATTTGGGTTGCTTCATTTTGCTGCGCCACCCTTAAAATAAGAAGAAATAAACATTTCATATGTGAAAGCTTTCAGATTTGAATTACTTAAACAAAAATACACGCACATTTGATAATTTGAAAATGTTATAATTGGAATAACCTGAAAAAATGCTTTCACTCAAGAATTTAAAACTTTTAGCACACTCAATCAATTATATAAAAAATCAAAACTTTTTTTCAAATGAACAATAAAATATACTAGGAAAAACAATAACAACGTATGTTTTTTAAATACATTAACTTCACTATTGAATTTCTAGGTTATGTCAAATTAGAAAATGATGACAAAGACGAATAAAGTGCACTTTTCTTGAAATAATTTTTTAATAATCAGGAGAATTTATACTTACAGTTTGCTTTCCTGACAATTTAAATCCGTGTTTTTCTGCACCTTTGGAATTAAAAGAAGTAGCCAGAGGCGACCAAGTACTGACTTTTCTAACTTCTTTAATTCGTTTCACTAATTTTCTTAGCAGCATTCGCGACATATTTATTAAAACTTATTGAGATTCAAAAAACAATATTATAATTCGTCAAAATCAACACGCTGAATTACATTTGAAAAATCTTCTAATTAACACAAAAAAGCAGAAAAGTTCGATTTTTTGTTAGGTTAGGTTGTCACACATGTGCTCCGTCACAAACGTCACAGACGTCACACGCACGCGTGTACTTCATATGTAGGAATATTCCTTAAATTATGAATGGGTTTCTTCATTGAGACTATTTTCAATAATTTGAATAACTTAAATTAATAATATTTTTCAAAATTGTAAATTTTCAAAGAAAGAGCTATTTCGCCCTATTTTTAAAAGATAAATGCAAGTCGGAGCAAATTATTAATTCGAATCGACCATTGACGTCACAGGATTTACACGTGCGCAGAAGTTAATTATGGATTAAAGTGACAGATGTCAATGGAACACTGGAAGACCTTGATGAACGATAAAAACTGTGATAGAAACCCTCGTTCTTTCGCAGAATGAAATATTTTCGGTTAAAACACAATGGATCATTTTTTCGGTGAGAATATCTGGAAACAGTTGGGCGGGTTTTTTTCGGTAGTGGAAATACGCGAGTGTTTATGGCAAATCGAGTGAAAAAATACATGAAAATGGAGGATTTTAACCTGGAGTACCTTTCGGAAACAAAACTGAAGGAAATAAAACTAGAGAGAAAAATGAGCGAGTTATCGAACGAGTTGCTGAAACCCGGGGAAGAGTTGTTAAAGCCTGGTGAAAATGATGATTTTTCTAATTCCGATGAAAGCGAGAAACCTTTTGGTGAAAGATGGGCTCCTGTCGGTGCGAATGATGGAGATAATGAATTTAAAGAATTTAAGGACGAATATAAGGATGAATATAAGGGCGAATTCAAATATAATCATTCGCTAGAAAAGTGAGTATTTAAAAGAGAAAATATTATTCACATATCCTTATCAGGGTGTCTACTCATCTTGAGTATCTCGAAAAATCTGGAAATGCCAGAGAAACTTTTTCAGAACGTTAAATGTTGTTTAATTCGTACCATAAAATTGAATAACAATGTTTATTCATTTGTGAAAGTACCTTCATATTCCTAAATTTAACTATCTTGTTGAAAATTCGTTTTATTTTTGGTTTGAAATTATTTTTTTTTTGCTGGAGAATTAACTATTCTATTTATAGTTTAAATTTTATCTTCTTAGTTGAAAATTGATATTTTTGCTTATAATTTCAATAGTTTTTTTTGAAATTTTTTCTCCCTCTTGACTGAAAAATCTTTTTTAGTTGAAAATTCGAATTTTGTATTAAAAATGTATCTTTTTGGCTCAAAATGAATTTGATTGGTAGAATTTTAGTTTTTTTTTGCACTGACTTAAAAATCTTTCTTAGCTGAAAATTCCATTTTTTCTCTGAAAATTTATCTTTTGGGTTAAAAATTCATTTTTTTGGTTGAAAGTTAGTTTTTTTTACATTAAACTATGTATTCCATTTTTAGTTGCAAATGTACCTCTTCCAATTTTTTCCGAAAAATTATATTTTTTGATAGAAATTCAATATTATTGTGTTAAAAGTCTCCTGTTTCGTCGAAAATTTATCCACTTGGTTGAAATTTATTTTATTTGGTTAAAAATTAATTTTTCTACGGAAAAATTAACTATTCTATTTTAAGTTAAAAATATATCTGTTTTAGATGAAAATTCATCTATTTTGTTGACATTTTTTATTTATAGAGAGGTTATATCATCAGTTGAACCTTTATATTTTTGGTTCAAAATTAATTTCTTTGGCAAAACATGAAAATATTCTGTTAAAAATTTATATTTTTGTTGAATATTCAACTACTATTTGGTTAAAAATTGATGTAATTTGTTGAGAAATCGTCATTTTTGGTAGAAAATTCAACTATTCCAGTTAAAGGTTCATCATTTGGGTTGAAAATTCACCACTTTGATTGAAAATTGAACTATTTTGCAAAAAGGATTGTTTTTTTATTGAAAATTAATTTCTTAATGGAAAATTTAACTCTTCCATTTTTGGTTGAAAATTGATTTTTTTTTAGCTGAAATTCGTCACTTCAGTTAAAAATTTAACTATTTTGTTGGAATTTTTTTTTTCTTGGTTGATAATTATATTTTTAACTAAGGATGTAGCTATTTCATTTCTGGTTTAAAATTGATCTTTTTTAGTTAAAAATTTGTCTTTCTGGTTAAAAATTCAATTATCCCTTTTAAAGATTCACCAGTTTAGTTAAAAAATCATGATTTTAGTTGAAAATTAAAATATTTGGTTGAAAATTTGTCTCCCTCTTGACTGATACATTTTTCTTAGTTGAAAATTTGTATTTTTGGTTAAATTCAAGTGTTCTTTTTTTAAAATTATTTTTTGTTGTTAAAAACTAATTTTTGGATCTGAAAATTAAATAATTCCTATTAAATGTTGAATCATTTTATTTGAGAATTCATATCTTTAGCTTAGCGTGAACTTTTTAAAATGAAAATTGAACTATTCAATTTTTAGGTGGAAGATTTATCTTTTTCAGTTAGAAATTTATGTATGTTGTTTAAAACTTCACATGATGAATAATTAATTTTTTTTTAAATTGTATTTTTTTAGTGAAAAATTAATCTTATTGTTTGAAAATGCAAATATTTCAGTTAAGATTCATAATTTCAGTTGAAAATTTATCACTTTGTTTGAAAAATGCACTATTTTGTTAAAAATTCTTTTTTTTTGGTTCAAAATTATTTTTTTAACGGAAAATTGAACTATTCTACCTTTTGGTTCAACATTGATATTTGTTATTTAAAGAGTCACAATTTTAGTTAAAAATTAAACTACTTGGTTAAAAAAATGAACTATTTTGTTAAAAATGTATACTTTTGGTTGAAAATTCAATTATTTCAGTTAAAGATTCATCCTTTTAGTGGAAAATTCACCACTTTGATTGCAAATTTTACTATTTTGTTAAAAATTCGTTTTATTTTTAGTTTGAAATTATTTTTTTTCAGCTGAAAAATTAACTATTCTATTTTTCGTTTAAAATTGATCTATCTAGTTAAAAATTCAAGATTTTGGTTGAAAAATTATATGTCTCGTTGAAATTTTTTTTTTCATATTCATCTTGGTTGAAAATTCATCTTTTTACGTAAAATTTCAATAGTTTTTTTGAAATTTTTTCTCCTTCTTAAGTGAGAAATCTTTTTTAGTTAAAAATTCGAATTTTTCCTTGAAATTGCTTAAAAAATCAGATTTGTTTGACATTATTTATTTTAGTTGAAATTTATTTTATTTGTTTAAATATTAATGTTTGTACTGAAAATTGAATTTTCAGTTAAAAATGTATCTATTTTAGATGTAAGTGCATTTATTTCGTTGAAAATTTGTTTTATTCTTGGATTGAAATTAGTTTTTTACCTGAAAAATGAACTATTCTCTGTTTAGTTTAAAATTCATCTTCTTAGTTGAAAATTCAAGTTTTTAGTTGAAAAAATAAATGTCTGTTAAAAATTTGTTCCTTTTTTGAAAATTTACATATTTTAGTTGAAAATTTATCAACGTTGTTGAAAATTTAACTGTTTGGCTAAAAATTCTTTCTTTAATTGTTAAAAAATGATCTTCTTTGGTAAAAAAATTTTCTTTCAGGTTGAAATTTCAAGTATTCCTTTCAAAGATGCACCAGTTTAGTTAGAAAATCATTATTTTAGATTAAAAATAAAATAATTGGTAAAAATTTCTCTCCCTCTTAGTTTGTTGTTTGTTAAAAATTAATTTTTTGATCTGGAAATTAAATAATTCCTTTTAAATTTTCCATAATTTAATTTGAGAATTCATCTCTTTGGTTTAGCATAAACTTTACTTTTGTGATAACAATTAATCTGCTAGTTTGAAAATGCAAATATTTCAGTTAAGATTCATAATTTTATTTGAAAATGTATCACTTTGTTTGAAAACTGAACTATTTTTTTCAAAATTCGTTTTTTTATTTTCGACAATTATTTTTTTAACGGAAAATTTAACTTTTCTATTTTTTTGGTTGAGAATTGATATTTGTTAGTTAAAAATTCAACTTTTTAGCTTGAAAATTTGATTAATTCCATTAAAGATTCACCATTTTAGTTAAAAATTAAACTATTTGGTTGAAATTGAACTATTTTGTTAAAAATGTGTCCTTTTGGTTGAAAATTCAATTATTTCAGTTTTAGTTTAAAATTCATCACTTTGATTGCAAATTTTACTATTTTGTTAAAAATTGTTTTTTTTTTGTAGAAAATTATTTTTTTTAAACGGATCATTTAACTCTTCTATTTCTTGGTTGAAAATTGATATTTTTTATATTTAAATTCACCTTTTTAGCGTGAAAATTTGATTATTTCCGTTAAAGATTAAAGTAAAGAAATTAAACTACTTGGTTGAAAAATGAACTATTTTGTTAAAAATTTATCCTTCTGGTTGATAATTCAATTATTTCAGTTAAAGATTCATCCTGTTAATTGAAAATTCATCACTTTGATTGCAAATTTTACTATTTTGTGAACAATTGGTTTTTTTTTCGTAGAAAATGATTTTTTTTTTAACGGAAATATTTACTCTTCTACTTTTTGGTTGAAAATCGATATTTGTTAGTTAAAAATTCACCTTTTTGGTTTGAAAATGGACCTTTCTGATTGAAAATTCAATTATTCCACTTAAAGATTCGTCATTTTCGTTGAAAATTAATGATTTTAGTTGAAAATTTATTTTTTATTGTTGAAAAAGCAATATTTTGTCTTGAAGAGTTAGAAATTTGAAACGTTTTAAAATGAATTTAATTTAGCACCTACATTAATTTTTCTTAAATATGCACTAAATTTGAAGCATATGAAGATAAAATAAAAATTTGTTTAAATTATTATTGAAATCCATGTAATTTAATGACAAATTCCAGAAATCATTTATTATTTTTTTGTATTGATTGTTTCAATCCTTTCTAAATTAAATAAATTAGTTACTTTCTCAAATAAAAAAAAGTTATTTAATTTTACATATTAATGGTACTATTTTTACACATTTACATATTTACAAAAACTGAAAAAACATGATTTATAAAAAACTCTCGAAATTCTATTCATGTTCGAATTCGATTGTTTAAAAAAATGAGAAATACTTGATTGTCAGGGAATTTTTCAGGGTTTCAGAAGATACCCTGTTTATTTATTTCTTATTTATTATAATATTTAATGTCTTTAGTATTCTTTGTAAAATGTTTTCTTCTGATTCAGTTTGCCTTATGACATGGAAAGGCTGAGAATCTTAGAAGAGGAACAAGAGACGCTCAATTCGTCGTTGATCGCATTAACAACCCACTTTGCTCAGGTAAATAAAAAATAAGTAAATAAAAGAAAATTCAGTTTAAAAAAATCAACAATTTGAAGATATTCTAAAGGAATTAAAAGATTTTCGGGTATTTTTAAAAATTGCAAACGATTTCCAAAAGCTTTAAAAAGTTTCAATTGATTCCAAAAATGTTGTAAGATTTTCGGGTATTTTAAAATATTCCAAAGAATTTTCAATAATTTGAAGGGATTTCAAATTTTCAAAAAGATTGTAATCGATTATAGTAATTT
The DNA here is from genome assembly GCF_010883055.1 of Belonocnema kinseyi. Taxonomy (NCBI): domain Eukaryota; kingdom Metazoa; phylum Arthropoda; class Insecta; order Hymenoptera; family Cynipidae; genus Belonocnema; species Belonocnema kinseyi. Next base: position 60,840,420 of record NC_046662.1, on the reverse strand, counting down.
ACAGTAAATACAAATTTAGTTTTGATTTAAGTGCGTAAAATTACTTTTTCATATGTTTGAATTATTTTCAATTTACTTTAATTAGTTTTTAATCCACCTCGAATTTTTATGAATCTCATCGAATTCTTCGCATTTCCCTTATTAACTGTGTCTTATTAAGAATAATTAAAAAAGAGCACCTTAATATAAATAAAACGACAAAAATTATTTTATTATTATACCTAAGAGAACGGATACTAGAATTTTTATCAAAATTACTAAGAATAGCTCAAATTATTCAAATGATTTGACATGGATTTGCTCAAATGAGGGATTTTAATTCCAGAAATTGATTTCTAGAAGAAAATATTTCCATTGTAATTTTTTTTAATATTTGGAAATAATTATGTCCCTAAAATTTTTCGACCACATTATAATTTGTAAATTTTTTCACACTTTCAAAGAGATTCTAAACTAATAAAAAATTTGAAATTTGTTATTTCAAGTAATAAAATTTTTTTCTTGTGATACCAGGCAAAATAAAAATTTATTTTTTATTTTAAGAACATATTTTTAAACATTTCAAATTATTCCCTTCAATTTTGGAAAAGAATGTAGTTAATCGTGAAGCGATATTTTTCAATTTTGCAAGACTATTTTTGAAAAATCACAACAATAATCTTAAATTTAAAAAGATTTTAACACTTTGAAACAAATTGTAGATTTTTGAAGATTTACAACAAAAAGTTTAGAAAGCTTTTTAGGAATTTTGAAAGGTTTCCAGAGAATGCAAACTTTTTTTTAAGATTTCGATGAACATCTTAAATCATTTTCTATTCTAAAAAGTTGATTTCAATCGAGTATTTCAAAAGATTAAAAAAAAATTATAAAATATTTTTTAAATTGTCAAAAAAGAATCTGGAAGATTGTAAGACAATTTTTTTAATTTTGCAGAACCTTTTCAAAATTGGAGGAAAAATTCGAATAATTAATAAAAATATTAAGAATTTTTAAAAAAATGTTAAAAATAGGTTAAAATTTGACAAAAATTAAGAAACTAAAAACAGATTGTAGTTTTTTGAAGATTTTGACTTAGCCCTATGAAGTTTTTTAAAGATTATTCAACAATATTTCTAAAAAAATTTAAACTTTACAAAAGATATCCAAAATTGTCAAAAACGAATTTGGAAAATTTTATGACAGTTTTAGGCATGATTCGAGTCAGCTCAAAAGATACTTAAGAATTTTTGAGTAGGTTAAAAATAATTTTAAATTGAAAGTTTTTTTTTTTAAATTAATAAAATATTTTTAAAAAATGTCAGGCTCTAAAAAGTCATAAATATCCTTTAAAATTACTCTAATTTTTCCTAAAATATTGTAAAATTCTGTAAAAAAAGAAGTTTCTCAATAATTTTCTCGTTGGAAATACAAGAATTATGTTGAAAATTCGGCTCTTTAAATGAATTCAAACCTTTTTGATTTAAAATTAGAATAGTTTTTACTTTAAATATTAACTAGTTTATTTTTCGTCAAGAATTCACCTTTTTTTTGAAAATGCCACTTCTAGAATAATAGTTAAACTACTTTCTTAAAAATGTACTGATTTGGTTAAAAATTCATTATTTTAGTTGAAAATACATCTTTTTGGTTAAGGAATCAATTATTTTGTTCAAAATTCGTTTTTTTCTAATCATTTAAAAAAATTTTGATTCAAAATAAAAAAATTTTGGATCGAAGTATCAACTATTGTATTTTTTCTTGTCTAATACATTTTTTGGTTTTATATTCAATTGCTTGGTTAAAATTTGAACTACTGTGCTAAAAAGGAAAAGATTTAAAATCACATAAATTTTGTTTAAAGTTTTTAAAATCCTTTGAAATCACTTCAAATTATTTAGATATATGGAAACTTCTTTGCAATTTTTTTACATATCCTCAAATCTTTCAAAAAATTGAAAATCTTGGAAAATACCTTGAAATATTTTACAATCTGTTCAAAACTTAAAAAAGTTTTAAACATTCTTTTAAAACATCATATAATCTTAAAAATCCTATGAACTCCTCTATAAACTTGAGAAATTAAAGAAAATTCTTTAAAACTCGAACCGGAAAATGATCGGAAAATGACCGAGAATTAAATTTTTTCAACCGGGAATTCACTTCTGATCGCAGTAAATTTCAAGTTTTCATTATATTAATAATTTTAGTCAATTTAGGAAAAGTATTTCTACTTTATCTACATTTGAATTTTTTTTCTGATTATCTTAGTTTACTTTAATTAAATCATAATTTATTATTGGATTTTTATTTATATATTTAGAAATTAAACAAGTAATTTAAAAATTTATATATTTTGTGAAAAATTCGCCTTTTTATGTCAAAAATATATTCTTCTCGGTTGAAAATGAATCTTTAGCAATAAAATTAATCATTTTAGTTGAAAATTCATCAGTTTGGATCAAAATTTGCTTTTTTAATTGACAATTCCACTATTTTGTTGAAAATACATGTGTTTGGTTAAAACTCGATTGTTTTTGGTAGAAAATTGTCTTTTTTTTGCAAGTTTATCTTCTTGTTTAAAAATTTTTCTTTTCGGTTAGATATTTATGAATTTAGTTGAAAATTCATCTTTTAGGTTCGAAATAAAATTATAAATAAATATGTAATTTTAATTAGAAATTCATTTGTTTGGATGAAATATGAGCTATTTGAGTGATAAATGGTTTTTCCTTCGGATAATAAATAAATATTTGCTGAAAATTGATCTAATCTGTGGAAATTGTTATTTGTTTTTTTTTTTTTGGTTGAAAGTAATTTTTTTGTTTATACTGTAACTGTAATTATTATTCCAATTGAATTTTTTATAATTTTCGTTGAAAATTCATCTTTCTGGTTTAAAAATCAACCATTGAAAATATAACTATTTAGTTGAAAATTCGTATTTTTTGTCATACAATTTATATTTATCGTTGAAAATACATATTTTTGGTTAAGGATTCAACTATTTTGTTCAAAAATATTTTTTGTTATGTAATAATTTTTTGTTGTTGTATATTCAACTGCTTAGTTAAAATTTGAACAACGGTGCTGAAAGGTAATTTTTTTAGTTGACGATTCATCATCTTAGTGCAAAATACCATTTTGTTGAAAATTCCCATTTTCTGGCATACAGTTAATATTCATGGTTGAAAATACATTTTTTTCGTTAAGGATTCCACTATTTTCTTCAATATTCTTTTTTTTTTTTAAATGAATTAAACCGTTTTTTATGTAAAATTCATCATTTTTGTTCAAAATTCATCTTTTTGGTTGAAAATGTAACTATTTTGTTGAAAATTCGTATTTTCTGGCATACAGTTAATATTCATAGTTGAAAATACATATTTTTGGTTAAAGATTCAACTATTTTGTTAAAAGTTTGTTTTTTTCTTAAAATGAATTAAACCATTTTTTATTTAAAATTCATCATTTTAGTTCAAAATTCATCTTTTTGGTTAAAAATGTAATTATTTAGTTGAAAAATTCTTAATTTTTATCATACGATTAATATTTATATTTGAAAACATATCTTTTTGGTAAAGGATTCAACTATTTTGTTCAAAATTAGTTTTTTTAAATTAATTAAACATTTTTTGATTCAAAATAAAAAAAAATTCGATTGAAGTATCAATTATTATATTTTTTGTTATGTAATAATTTTTTTGGTTGTATATTCAACTGCTTGGTTAAAATTTGAACTACTGTGCTAAAAAGTAATTTTTTTCAGTTGACTCATCATTTTAGTTCAAAATTCATCTTTTTGGTTGAAAATTTAACTTTAGTTGAAAATTCGTATTTTTTTCATACAAGTAATATTTATTGTTGAAAACACATCTTTTTGGTAAAGGATTCAACTGTTTTGTTCAAAATTAGTTTTTTTTTCTTAAAATGAGTTAAACCATTTTTTATTTAAAATTCATCATTTTAGTTCAGAATTCATCTTCTTGGTTAAAAATGTAATTATTTTGTTGAAAATTTATATTTTCTGGCATACAATTAATATTCGTGGTTGAAAATACATTTTTGTCGTAAAGGATTCAACTATTTTGTTCAAAATTCTTTTTTTTTTAAATTACTTAAACATTTTTTAATTTAAAATTAATCGTTTTAGTTCAAGACTCATCTCTTCGTTTGAAAATGATAATTTAATTATTATTTTAGTTGAATATTTCATAATTTTAGTTGAAAATTCAGCTCTCTGGATTCAACTATTTTGTTCAAAAGTCGTTTTTTTTAATGAATTAAACCGTTTTCTATTTAAAATTCATCATTTTTGTTGAAAATATAACTATTTTTTGTTAAAATTCGTACTTTCTGGCATACAATTATTATTCATGGTTGGAAATACATTTTTTTCTTTAAAGATTCAACTATTTTGTTCAAAATTCGTTTTTTTTTTAAATGAATTAAACAATTTTTTAATTAAAATTCATCATTTTAATTTCAAATTTATTTGTTTGGTTGAAAATGTATCTATTTTGTTGAAAAATCTTTTTTTTTTTTGCTTAAAAATAATATTCATGGTTGGAAATACATTTTTTTCTTTAAAGATTCAATTATTTCATTCAAAATTCGTTTTTTTTTTTTTAAATGAATGAAACAATTTTTGATTTAAAATTAATCATTTTAGTTTGGTTAAAAATGTAACTATTTTGTTGAAAATTCTTTTTTTTTTTGCTTAAAAATAATATTCATGATTGGAAATACATTTTTTTCCTTAAGGATTCAACTATTTTGTTTAAAAATCGTTTTTTAATTCATTAAACAGTTTTTGATTTAAAATTCATCATTTTAGTTTAAAATTTATTTAGTTGGTTGAAAATGTAACTATTTTGTTGAAAATTCATTTTTTTTTTTGCTTAAAAATAATATTAATGGTTGGAAATAAATTTTTTTCTTTAAGGATTCAGCTATTTTGTTTAAAACTGTTTTTTAATCTATTAAACAGTTTTTGATTTAAAATTTATCATTTTAGTGTACATTTATTTGTTTGGTTGAAAATGTATCTATTTTGTTGAAAAATCTTTTTTTTTTTTGCTTAAAAATAATATTCATGGTTGGAAATACATTTTTTTCTTTAAAGATTCAACTATTTCATTCAAAATTCGTTTTTTTAAAAAATGAATTAAACAATTTTTGATTTAAAATTAATCATTTTAGTTTGGTTAAAAATGTAACTATTTTGTTGAAAATTCTTTTTTTTTGCTTAAAAATAATATTCATAGTTGGAAATACATTTTTTTCCTTAAGGATTCAACTATTTTGTTTAAAAATCGTTTTTTAATTTATTAAACAGTTTTTGATTTAAAATTCATCATTTTAGTTTAAAATTTATTTAGTTGGTTGAAAATGTAACTATTTTGTTGAAAATTCATTTTTTTTTGCTTAAAAATAATATTAATGGTTGGAAATAAATTTTTTTCTTTAAGGATTCAGCTATTTTGTTTAAAACTGTTTTTTAATCTATTAAACAGTTTTTGATTTAAAATTCATCATTTTAGTGTACATTTATTTGTTTGGTTGAAAATGTATCTATTTTGTTGAAAAATCTTTTTTTTTTTTTGCTTAAAAATAATATTCATGGTTGGAAATACATTTTTTTCTTTAAAGATTCAACTATTTCATTCAAAATTCGTTTTTTTTAAAAATGAATTAAACAATTTTTGATTTAAAATTAATCATTTTAGTTTGGTTAAAAATGTAACTATTTTGTTGAAAATTCTTTTTTTTTTGCTTAAAAATAATATTCATGGTTGGAAATACATTTTTTTCCTTAAGGATTCAACTATTTTGTTTAAAAATCGTTTTTTAATTTATTAAACAGTTTTTGATTTAAAATTCATCATTTTAGTTTAAAATTTATTTGGTTGGTTGAAAATGTAACTATTTTGTTGAAAATTCATTTTTTTTTGCTTAAAAATAATATTAATGGTTGGAAATACATTTTTTTCTTTAAGGATTCAGCTATTTTGTTTAAAACTGTTTTTTAATCTATTAAACAGTTTTTGATTTAAAATTCATCATTTTAGTGTACATTTATTTGTTTGGTTGAAAATGTAACTAGATTGTTAAAAATTCATATTTTCTGGCATACCATTAATATTTATGTTTGAAAATACATCTTTTTGGTTAAGGATTAAACTATTTTGTTCAAAATGAGTTGCTTTTAAAATTAATTAAATATTTTTTGATTTAAAATTCATCATTTTTGTTAAAAATTCATCTCTTTGATCGAAAATGTAACTATTTTGTTGAAAATTCGTATTTTCTGGCATACCATTAATATTTATGTTTGAAAATACATGTTTTATGTTAAGGATTCAACGATTTTGTTCAAAATACATTTTTTTTTTAAATTAATTAAACATTTTTTGATTCAAAATTAAAAAAATTTGGATTGAAGTATCGACTATTATATTTTGTTTTGTGTAATAATTTTGTTTGGTTGCATATTCAACTGCTTGGTTAAAATTTGAACTACTGTGCTAAAAAGTAATTTTTTTAGCTGAAGATTCATCATTTTAGTTTAAAATTCATCTCTTTGGTTGAAAGTGTAACTATTTGATTGAAAATTCGTTTTTTTTAGCTTACAAATAATATTCATGGTTGAAAATACATTTCTTTCGTTAAGGATTTAATTATTTTGTTCAAAATTCGTTTTTTTTTTTTTTAATTACTTAAACATTTTTTAATTTAAAATTTATCATTATAGTTCAAACTTCATCTCTTTGGTTAAAAAATGATAATTTAACTATTAATCCAGTTGAATATTTCATCATTTTAGTTGAAAATTCAGCTCTCTTGTTTAAAAATCAACTATTGAAAATACAACTGTTTGGTTGAAAATTCGCTTTTACGCCATACAATTAATATTTATGGTTAAAAATACATCTCTTTGATTAAGGATTCAACTATTTTGTTTAAAAATCGTTTTTTATTAATGAATTAAACCGTTTTCTTATTTAAAATTCATCATTTTGATTGAAAATGTAACTATTTTTTGTTAAAAATTCGCATTTTCTGGCATACATTTATTATTCATGGTTGAGAATACATTTTTTTCGTTAAGGACTCTACTATTTTGTTCAAATTTCATCTTCTTGGTTAAAAATGTAACTATTTTATTGAAAGTTCGTTTTTTTTTGCTTGCAAATAATATTCATGATTGAAAATACATTTCTTTCGTTAAGGATTCTACTATTTTGTTCAAAATTGTTTTTTTTTAAATGAATTAAACAATTTTTGATTTAAAATTCATCATTTTAGTTAAAAATTTATTTGTTTGGTTGAAATTGTAACTATTTTGTTAAAAATTCTTTTTTTTTTTGCTTAAAAATAATATTCTTGGTTTGAAATACATTTTTTTCTTTAAGGATACAACTATTTTGTTTAAAACTCGTTTTTTAAAATGAATTAAACAGTTTTTGATTTAAAATTTACTTTTTTGGTTGAAAATGTAACTAATTTGTTAAAAATTCTTTTTATTCTGCTTAAAAATAATATTCATGGTTTGAAATACATTTTTTTCTTTAAGGATTCAACTATTTTGTTTAAAACTCGTTTTTTAAAATTAATTAAACAGTTTTTGATTTAAAATTCATCATTTTCGTTTAAAATTTATCTGTTTGGTTGAAAGTGTAACTATTTGATTGAAAATTCGTTTTTTTTAGCTTACAAATAATATTCATGGTTGAAAATACATTTCTTTCGTTAAGGATTTAACTATTTTGTTCAAAATTCGTTTTTTTTTTAAATTACTTAAACATTTTTTAATTTAAAATTTATCATTTTAGTTCAAACTTCATCTCTTTGGTTAAAAAATGATAATTTAACTATTAATCCAGTTGAATATTTCATCATTTTAGTTGAAAATTCAGCTCTCTTGTTTAAAAATCAACTATTGAAAATACAACTGTTTGGTTGAAAATTCGCATTTACGCCATACAATTAATATTTATGGTTAAAAATACATCTCTTTGGTTAAGGATTCAACTATTTTGTTCAAAAATTGTTTTTTATTAATGAATTAAACCGTTTTTTATTTAAAATTCATCATTTGGGATGAAAATGTAACTATTTTTTGTTAAAAATTCGCATTTTCTGGCATACATTTATTATTCATGGTTGAGAATACATTTTTTTTGTTAAGGATTCTACTATTTTGTTCAAATTTCATCTTCTTGGTTAAAAATGTAACTATTTTATTGAAAGTTCGTTTTTTTTTGCTTACAAATAATATTCATGATTGAAAATACATTTCTTTCGTTAAGGATTCAACTATTTTGTTCAAAATTGTTTTTTTTTTTAAATGAATTAAACAATTTTTGATTTAAAATTCATCATTTTAGTTAAAAAATTTATTTGTTTGGTTCAAATTGTAACTATTTTGTTAAAAATTCTTTTTTTTTGCTTAAAAATAATATTCTTGGTTTGAAATACATTTTTTTCTTTAAGGATACAACTATTTTGTTTAAAACTCGTTTTTTAAAATGAATTAAACCGTTTTTGAGTTAAAATTAATTTTTTTGGTTGAAAATGTAACTAATTTGTTAAAAATTCTTTTTATTCTGCTTAAAAATAATATTCATAGTTTGAAATACATTTTTTTCTTTAAGGATTCAACTATTTTGTTTAAAACTCGTTTTTTTAAAATTAATTAAACAGTTTTTGATTTAAAATTCATCATTTTAGTTTAAAATTTATCTGTTTGGTCAAAAATGTATATATTTTGTTAAAAATTCGTTTGTTTTTTTTTTGCTTAAAAATAATATTAATGGTTGGAAATACACTTTTTTCTTTAAGGATTCAACTATTTTGTGTGAAACTCTTTTTTTTAATGAATTAAACATTTTTTGATTTAAAATTCATTATTTTATTTTAAAATTTATTTGTTTGGTTGAAAATGTAACTGTTTTGTTGAAAATTCTTTTTTTTTTGCTTAAAAATAATATTCATGGTTTGAAATACATTTTTTTCTTTAAGGATTCAACTATTTTTTTTTAAACTCGTTTTTTAAAATTAATTAAACAGGTTTTGATTTAAAATTCATCATTTTAGTTTAAAATTTATCTGTTTGGTTAAAAATGTATATATTTTGTTGAAAATTTGTTTTTTTTTTCTTAAAAATAATATTAATGGTTGGAAATATACTTTTTTCTTTAAGGATTCAACTATTTTGTGTAAAACTCTTTTTTTTTAATAAATTAAACATTTTTTGATTTAAAATTCATTATTTTATTTTAAAATTTATTTGTTTGGTTGAAAATGTAACTGTTTTGTTGAAAATTCTTTTTTTTTTTGCTTAAAAATAATATTTATGGTTGGACATACATTTTTTTCTTTAAGGATTCAACTATTTTGTTTAAAACTGTTTTTTAATCTATTAAACAGTTTTTGATTTAAAATTCATCATTTTAGTGTAAATTTATCTGTTTGGTTGAAAATGTAACTAGATTGTTAAAAATTCGTATTTTCTGGCATACCATTAATATTTATGTTTGAAAATACATCTTTTATGTTAAGGATTCAACTGTTTTGTTCAAAATGAGTTTTTTTTCAAATTAATTAAACATTTTTTGATTCAAAATAAAAAAATTTTGGATTCAAGTTTCGACTATTATACTTTTTTTGTGTAATATTTTTTTTTGGTTGTATATTCAACTGCTTGGTTAAAATTTGAACTACTGTGCTAAAAAGTAATTTTTTTTTAGCTGATGATTCATCATTTTAGTTTAAAATTCATCTCTTAGGTTAAAAATGTAACTATTTTATTGAAAGTTCGTTTTTTTTTTGCTTACAAATAATGTTCATGATTGAAAATACATTTCTTTCGTTAAGGATTCAACTATTTTGTTTAAAATTCGTTTTTTTTTAATGAATCAAATTGTTTTTGATTTAAAATTCATCATTTTTGTTCAAAATTCCTTTCTTTGGTTGAAAATTCGTATTTTCTGGCATACCATTAATATTTATTTTTGAGAAAATTGAGGGAATTTTGAAAATGAAGTGTTTCGGCGACCCGGAAAATAAAACCCACAAAAGAAAGTAAAGATGGATTTTTCGACAAGGAAGTGTTATTTTATATAAATCCTAACTTTTTTTATAATAAAATTTAAACATTTTCATTTCTCCAGGTTCAATTCCGACTTCGCCAAATAGTAGATGCGCCAACCGAGAGAAAAGAAAGCTTGCTCAAGGAGTTAGAAGAATTTGCATTTAGAGGAATTCCTGACGTTCCGAATCATTTTGGATTCGACAGCAGATCGTCTACACCCACTTCCGGCAGAAATAGTGTATGTTATGGATTTTCAGTAATTTTCTGTATTTTACTTTTTTTTAGAGAAAACACATATTTTTAAAAAGCTTTAAATTTTAACAAGTCTTTGAAATAACAGAATTTTGGAGAACTGAACGATGCAGAACTTGAATCAAAAATGGCATTGCAAAGATCAAAACAGAGGGATTTAATTAGCCAACTGAAATCACAACTGGAAGATCTGGAGAAATATGCATACGAAACTGGCGATGCGGATTTACCTCAAAGCGTTGTTCTAGAACGGCAGAATATCATAATCAGTAAGTTTAACACAAATTTTTATTTTTTATTTTTATTAATTTATAT
>NC_046662.1:60806125-60829681 GCF_010883055.1 Belonocnema kinseyi | reverse complement strand
TTTATATCTATATTTCATTTATTTATTTTATTTATTATATAAATCTAATTTTTCGAAGACTTTTAAAGAATTTAAGTTAATTTTCAACTAAAATGAAGAAACTTAAAAAAAAAGACTTTTTGGAAAATTAGTTCAACTTTTAACCAAGTAGTTGAACTTTCAACAACAAAAAACAATAAAATAATAGAACAAAAATTTCGAATAATTATTGATTTTAAAAGTTCCTTGGTTTATTTTCTACCAGGTTATATAAATATAATTGTCCTAAGTTTCTCGGGAAAAATAAAAAAATATTTCTAAAGATTTGAAATAAGTCAAAAAAATATTTATAAAACTATAAAAAAAATTGTTTTATTTTACAGAATTTTACAAAATTGTAGAGAAAATCTGATTCATTTTAAAAGATATTTATGACTTTTTAATTACTGAAAAAAATATAACTTTTTTTCTAAAATTTCGGAAGATTTTCAATTTAAAAATATTTTTAATTTATTGGGAATTGTGGTCTACCATTTCGCCACCTGGTGCCGAAAACTGGAACTAGAAAGAGTAGATACAATTTTAAAGTGTATTTTAATTTTTGCATAAAAGTGTTTTTACTATTGTTTTGTGAAGTTTAACACAATGATTAAGCACTAAAAAAAAATCTTTATAAAAAAAGGAATCGTTTAGATAGAATTTTAATTTTATAGAGTCAAAAAACACATTTTTGTACAACATTTTTTTATGTATAAATTAATAAAAAATTACTTTAAGTTCATGTTTGCTTCAAAATAAGTCCATTTAAGTTTATAATCTGTTGAAAATCACAATAAATAGTACAATAATTGTTTTTTTTATACGTATATTTTCGGAATAAAATTCTAAAAATTAGATCGTTTAAAATTCAAAGCTCTTAAAACTGTATTATTACTAATTAAAACCGTTCCAAATTAAAAAATTTCAGACTAAAATTTTTTTTAAGTAGAAAATTTTATTAGAAAGGAGTCGAAATTGTATTATTTCTAATTCAAAGCGTTTAAAATTGAACAATCTTATTTTAAGCTGAAGAATCTCGAATCTGAATTCCCAACAACTTTCTTCTAAAGATTATGTTTTTAGTTATAAGTTTTATTATTTGGTTTAAAATTTAATAATTTTGTTAAAAATACATCCATTTTTTTTACAAATTGTTTACAGTTTTTTGGTCATTTGGTGTTAGAAAGTGAATTGGCATCTTCTTTGAGAATTTTTCTTGAATAAAACTACAACTTTTCGGTTGAAAGTTCAACTCTCTTTTTTGAAAGTTGTCTTTTTTATTTAAAAATTCACATGCTTTGCCCAAAATTTTATCTTTATTGGATAAAAATTCAATTGTTTGTTTGAAAATTCAACAATTTTGTTAAAAAGTCATAATTTTTTGTAGAAAAGGGAAAATAAGTTTATTCTTTTGTTGAAAAAATTCATTTTTGATCTTGCAGAATCAACTGGAATCTTTTCTGGATGAAAGCTCAACTTCTTGTTTTTGTAATTAAAAATGTTCTGCTTGAAGAGAAATTTCATCTTTTTTTTATAAAAATGCAACTATTTAATAGAGAATTCAACAATTTAGTTAAAAAGTCATTCTTTTTGGTTAAAAATTCGTCTTCTTTGATGGAAAATTAATTTTTTTTTCATAGAAACTTATTTCTTTTTTTTTTAATTTCATATTTTGATCGTGAAAACTCGACTGAAATCTCTTTCAACAGAAAATTCAACTATTTTTTTGAAAATTTATCCTTTTGATTTAAAACTTGATCTGTTTAAGAATAAACTTAATTTTTTAAATTAAAATGCAACTTTTTGGTTAAAAATCATTCTTCTTTGCTTGGGTATTCAACTACGTTTATTTTTTTTATTGAAATTTTCTTTTTATTTCTTATGGTTGAAAATTTAACTGTTTAGTGGATTATACTGTTTTTTTTTCGGATGTAAAATTAATTTTTTAATAAAAACTGTAGCATCCATTTTTTGAGGATTGATCTTTTTTAATTGATAATTCGCATTTTTTGGTAAAAACTAATTTGTCAGTTTGAAATTTCATTTTTGTTGGGTAACAATGCATCAGTTTCGAGGAAAATTAATTTTTGGTTGAAGTCATATTTAGAATTATTTTTTTGTTGTTATATAAATTTGATTATTTTTTGATTGAAATATAAATTATGACACTTTTTCTTTGGGAATTTGTCTTTTTAGGTTGAATATTCAACTAGTATTTTAATAATTCAATAATTTTGTCAATAAAATCATCTTTTTTAATAGAACAGATTTTTTTTTAATGAATTAATAAATCTGAAAATTAAAAATTTTTATACGAAATACTGTTTTATTCTGTTTATAAAATATTATTTGTTAAAAGTATTATAAGATTAAGATGCTGATATTTGAATATTAATGATTTAAAATGAAAAATTATTCAAGGAAAAATTCCTAATATCTTTTAAACTGACTTGAATTATTCCTAAAATTGTCATAAAATCTTCTTGATTAGTTAAAAAATCCGTTAAAATATTTTAAAATGTTGGGAATCATTCGAAAACTTCTGAAACTCTTCAAAATTGTTAAAAATCGCATGCATTTTTTTTAAATCATTACAATTCTGGTCAATTACTTGACATTTTTTTGAATTTTTTTAAAGTTCTTTTGCAATTTTTTTAAATACCATAAAATATTTCAAATCTTTTTTAATTATTTGAAAATCCCTTGATGTTTTATAAAGACCTTAAAAATTCTTTATTTATTTTTTTTTAAATTTTTCTAAATTGTTTCGTTTTCTTTGAAATGCTTGCAAGTTACCCAACAATCTTTCAAGTCCTTTGAAACTTTTCAAAATTATTGAAATTGATTTGTAAATTTCTTTTAATCTTTTAAAATATACTAAAACATTAGATACCAAAAAATCCTTCAAAATCTTCCGAGATTCTAGGACACAGGCTTCTTTTTTAAATCTCTTAAAATCATTAAAATCCTTGAAATTTGTTTGAATTAAAAAAAATGGCAGGTTCATTTATAGTCGCTTGAAATACCGTAAAATATCTCAAATCCTTTTGAATCTTCAATAATGCCTTGATGTTTTATAAAGCTTTTAAAAATTCCTTGAAATCTTTTAAATTACCCTAAAATCTTTCAAATCCTTTGAAATCTTTTTAAATGATTGAAATCTACTGCAAAATTCTTGAAATCTTTCAAAATATCCTAAAACCATACAGGTTTTGTAAAACTCTTCCACAATTCTAAACAATTCTTTGGATTTATTTAAATGTCATGGAATCTATCAAATTCTTTTAAATCTTTATGAATATCTTGTAATATTTAAAAAGCTCACTGTAAAATATCTCAATTTAAGTAATTTAATAATTTCTTTGAAATATATTAAAATATGGTAAAATATCGTGAAATTGCATAAAATATGATTATATTCCTTCAAATTCTTTCAAAATATTTTAAAATTGTCTAAAATCCTTTGAAATGTTTGAGATAATTATAAAATCCAATAAAATCACTAAAAAAACTTGCGAAACTCTAAGAAATTTTTTTAAATTGCATTTTTTTTTAAATCTTTACAATTCTGAGGAATTCCTAGACATTTGTTAAATTTTTTGAAAGACCCTTTGCATGTTTTCAAATACCGTAAAATATTTAAAATATTTTTTTATTATTTGTAAATCCCTTGATGTCTTCTAAAGATCTTGAAAATCCATTCAAATCTTTGAAATCACTCTAAATTATTTACTCTTTCAAATCACCCTAAAATCTTTTAAATCCTTTGAAATCGTTTGAAATTATTGAAATCGATTTGAAAATTTCTTGGAATCTTTAATATATCCTCAAATCTTTTAAATTCTTTAAATTCTTGTGAATAAATTCTTTGAAATATATAAAAATATTATAAAATCAGTTGAAATATTTGAAGTCCTATGCAATCCTGAAAAAATTTATTAAAATACGGTATTGAGAGATTTTAAAATCTTGGAAATCATCTGAAATTTCTTTAAATCTTCTAAAATATCCTAAAACCTCATAGTTTATATAAAATTTTCCGAGGATTCTAGGAAATTCTTTGAAGCCGAATGATTTTTCTGAATGTGTTAAAATTTCTTAAAATATTTTAAATGCTTTTTAATTTTTTTAAAACTTGATGATGTTTTATAAAGCTCATGAAAATTCCTTGTAATCTTTTTAAAAACAGTAAAATATTTTAAGACCTTTTAGAAATCCCTTCAGGGTATTGAAATCTATTGAAAATTGCTTAAATAATTTCAAAATATCCTTAAACCATATTGATTCTATAAAATTCTGCCAAATCTTCAAAAATTTTAATAAATTATTTAAAATCGCATTAATTTTGTTTAAATAATTAAAAAAAATTTTGATCAAAGCTTTAAAATCTCTCAGTTCTTTTAAAGAAATTTTTGTAAATGCATTCAAATATTATAAAACCCCTTGAAATCTCGTGAAATTACATGAAATCTGTTTATATTCCTTGAAATATTTGAAGTCCTGTGAAATCCTTTGAGATCCTGAGAAATTCATTAAAATGCTTTATTGAGAGCCTGTAAAAACTCCTTAATATTACTGAAATCCGCCAAAATGCCTTGAAAATCCTTTGAAAAATTTGAAAATCTTAAAAATCCTATGTAATCCTTCATAAATTTCAGAAATAAAAAAAATTCTTTAAAACCGGATGAAATTTTGGAAGTCCTATGAAATCCCCTAAAATATTTGAAAAACTCTTCAAATTTTTAAAATTCTGCAAAATCTCTTAATTCTTGTGAAATTCCTTTAAATACTCATCAATATTATAAGATTTTGAGAAATTTTTGATATAGTATTAAAATCGCTTAAGAATTACTTTAAATCCTATAAAGATCTTTTTAAATCTTTGAAATTTTCAGAATCATTAAAAATCTTCCGAAATTCTTGGAAATTCTTTAAGATTCTATAAATTTTGTTTACAGCCTTTAAAATCATTAAAATCCTTTGAAATCACTTCAAATTATTTAAATATATGGAAACTTCTTTGCAATTTTTTTACATAATTTGAAAATCTTTGAAAATACCTTGAAATATTTTATAATCTCTTCAAAACTTAAAAAATTTTAAACATTAAAACTTGTTATTAAAATTTTTTTAAATATTTTCATAAATTTGAAAAATTAAAGAAAAATCTTTAAAACCCTATCAAGGTGGCGCCTTGACCGGAAACCCGGGGAAGACTGGCAAATTACCGGAAAAAAACCTGGAAATGACCGAGAATTTAATTTTTTTAAACCGGGAATTCAGTTCTGATCACATTTTTCAGGTTATC
The DNA here is from genome assembly GCF_010883055.1 of Belonocnema kinseyi. Lineage (NCBI taxonomy): Eukaryota > Metazoa > Arthropoda > Insecta > Hymenoptera > Cynipidae > Belonocnema > Belonocnema kinseyi. Next base: position 60,824,355 of record NC_046662.1, on the reverse strand, counting down.
TTAGATTACTTTAATTAAATCATGATTTATTATTGAATTTTTATTCATATATTCAGAAATTAAACAAGTTGTTTGAAAATTTATATATTTTGTGAAAAATTCGCCTTTTTATGTCAAAAAATTATTCTTCATGGTTGAAAATTCATCAATTTGTATCAAAATTTGTCTTTTATCTGAAAATTTAACTATTTTGTTAAAAATACATATATTTGGTTAAAAATCAATTGTTTTTTGTAGAAAATTATCTTTTGTAAAGTTAATCTTCTTGTTTAAAAATGATCCCTTTCGGTTAATAATTTAAGTTTTACTGTTAAATATTTATAATTTTAGTTGAAAAATCATCTTTTAGTTTGGAAATAAAATTACAAATAATTATGTAATTTTTAATAGAAATTCATTCGTTTGGTTGAAATGCGAGCTATTTTAGTGAAAAATGTTTTTTTTCTTTGGATGAAAAAGAATTTTTTTGCCGAAAATTGATCTATTTGGTGGACATTTTTATTTGTTTGTTTATTGAAATTTATTTTTTTGTATATACTGTAACTCTAACTATTATTCCAGTTGAATATTTCATAATTTTCGTTGAAAATTCATCTTTCTGGTTTGAAAATCAACCATTCCAGTTAAGGATTTACAACCTTAGTTGCAAATTGATCACTTTGTTTAAAAAAGGAAATTTTTCTAAAAGTTATTTTGGTTGTTGTTGAAAGATTTTTTATTTTTGATAGAAAATTATTTTTGTTTACTAGTTAATCTTCTTGTTTAAAAATTCTTCTTTTCGGTTAAATATTGAAGTATTACTGTTAAATATTTATAATTGTAGTTGAAAATTAATCTTTCAGGTTGGAAATAGAAGTATAAATAAATATAAATTTCAGTTTATTCAGAAATTCATTTGTTTGGTTGAAATATGACCATTTTGAGTGAAACATGTTTTTTTTCTTTGGATGAAAAAGAATTTTTTTGCTGAAAATTGATCTATTATGTGGAATTTTTTTTTGTTGGTTGAAAGATCTTTTCATTGTTGTTTAAAGATTTTTTGTTTAGAAAGTATTTTTGTAACTGAATATTAAACTTATTTCAATGGAATATTCCATAGTTTTAGTTGAAAATTCTTATGGTTGGTTAAACATAAACTTTTTGAGCCTAAAATTTAATTAATATAGTTTCGATTGTCAATTTATTTTTTTAGTAAAAATTGACTATCTGTAGTTGAAAATTTGAGTGTTTTAGTTGGAAATTCATCAGTTAGTTTGAAAATTGAACTATTGATATTTGATCGATAGTTTTTGTAAATAATTGTTTGCGTTTAGCGGTAAGCGTGAATATGTTTTTTAGTTGTCCAGGAAAACTGAAAAACTTGACCGGGAATAAGAGCAAAATGACCGGTAATTTAAAATTTTTCGTCGAATCACCACCCTGATAAACTTATTTAAATTCTTTAAAATCATTTAAATCCCTCCTATACTTATTTAAATATATTCCAAATTCTTGGGATTCATTTTTGTTAGCAATATTCAGGGAAACTAGCTCATAGAAACAAACACAGCATTTGCGAGTAAAGAACAATATAATTGGAGATCAAATGATAGAGAAGGTCTTGCACAATGGTTATGAATCAACTAACTCATTTAGTAGGTTTTAATATCCTCAAATCTTTAAAGCTATGTGAAATCTTTGAAAATACCTTGAAATATTTGATAATCTCTTGAAAACTTTTAAATTTTTCAATGCTTGTGAATAAAATCTTTAAAATCCATTAAAATATTTTTAAAATTTCTTGAGATCCTGGAAAATTCATTAAAATGGTTTATTCATAGCCTGTAAAAATCTCTTATTATTACGGAAATCTGTAAAAAGTCATTCAAAGTTTTTTGAAATTTTTGGAAATCTTGGAAATAGTATGGGACTTTTGAAACCCTTTGTAATCCTCTGGAATATTTTCAAATCTCTTCAAATCTTTGATGTCCTCTGAAATATCTTAATTATTTTGAAATCTTTTTCAATTTATAGAAATATTATAAAATGTTTCAAATCCTACAAAATTCTTATAAAGTTTAGGAAAAATTTTGCAATAAAAAAAATTTGGTTCAGATCTCTTAGAATTAGAGAAGAATTTAAAATAATATGATTAAATCCTTCGATTAGTTCTTCTGAAATCTCCTGAAATCTCCTGAAACGTCTTTAAAAAATTTTTTATTCCAGATCATCTCAAAGAAAAATTAAACTTCGACGTGGATGATCTTTGTAAATTACCATTAGACGATTTAAGGTGGCAAGTGGACTGTGCGATAAGTCAGGTTCGTATTTCCTAATTTTTTCCTAGCCTTTTAAAATTCCTATTTTTTTTTATTTTCTGGAATTTTTTAAATTAAAATTTCCAAATGAAGAATTTTTATTTCACAAAATTATTTCTAAACGAGAAACATTTAAATTGTAAATGATTCTTCAATAATAATGGTAAAGATTCTGCTCCTTACTTTTTGACTAAGTGTTTTAAATTTTATAAAAGGATTCAATTTATTACATAATAGTAAACAAAATTTAGATTTATTAAAATATGGTATCTGAAAATCTCAAAAATCTTTTTGAATTTTCCCAAGAGTCTTCTAAAAATTATATTTTTATACCCGTAAAAACAAACAAATAAAAATCAAAATTATGTTTTATTTTTCTTCAAATTGTAACTTGCCTAATTTTTTTATTGTGAACTGAAAAATCTCTTTTGCCTGAAAATTTAACAATTTTGTTGAAAATATGTCTTTTTTGTTTGAAAAATGATCTCTTTTGGTAGAAATTTCATCTTTTTTAAAATTAAAATTGCAAATGTTTGGTTTGAACTAAAATGATTTTTCGGTGAGGACTCATCTTTTTTGGTTGAGAATTCAATTACTTCTTTACAAGTTAAACTACTTTGTTAAAAATTTACCTGTTTGGTTGAAGAATTATCATTGTATTTTAAAATTCATTTCTTTTTATGAAAATGAAATAATTTTGCTGAAATTCTTATTTTCTAAATTAAATAAACTGTTTTTGATTGAAAATGCATCTTTTTGGTTTGAAGGTTAACTTTGTTGTTTTTGAAATTTTGATTTGACATCTGAAAATCTCAAGAATAGTTATGAATTTTCTCAAGATCGTTTGGAAAATTATATCTTTACAGTCGTAAAAACAAAGAAATAAAAATAATGTTTTCCTGATAATTATAACTTGCCTAATTTTAAAAAAATTCTAAACTGAAAAATCTGCTTCGCCTGCAAATTTGACAATTTTGTTGAAATTATATATTTTTTTATTAAATCCACTGTTTTTTATTTAAAATAAAAATATTTTTGTATTGAAATATCAACTTGTTGAAATTTTTATTTGACCTTTGAAATGTTCAAAAACCCTTATAAATTGCCTCAAGATTCTTAGAAAAATTATATTTATTTAACATTATAAACAAATAAACCTAAAAAATAAATAGCTATACAAAATTTTTATTTTATATTCAAAATTATCTTGCCTCTCAAACCGAGAAACGACAAATGATGCTGGCGAAGGTAAAAAATCGACTCATCATTTTCAGATCGTGAGTCCCCTAAAAATGAAAGAAACATTAGTGGGCCAATTAAAGACCCAAATCGCCGATCTGGAACGCTTCATAAATTATCTTCAGGGTGAAGTCAGCACAGAAACCCTCTCTTGCACTTGTGCTTGTCCAGTCCACACAAACGGGGCTCCAGCTGCTTCCTCTTTCTCGCGAAAATCCTCCCAAAAAACGCCAATTGATGAAGAAAAGCGAACCGAGAGTTTGAACACTGTCCGTAAAGTCCTGATGCTTTTGCACATGTACGTTTTGTCGCAACTTGGATGCGGAAGTGGCCGATCCAGGAACTCGTTTAAGAAAAACTCCGTCTGCAGTTGGCGGGACCAGCGAACTCGTTTGGACATTGCGATTGAACATATTTTGGACACTCTCGCAGAAAGTGAGCACCGTCATGAGGAATATGAGAATGATCTTGAGATTGAATATTCTTCCGATTCAGATTCTCCGGTCGCTCAGAGCAACGCGAAGGTCACTTCCGCCGTGAGGAAACATCTGGCGATTGCCATAAGAGACTTGGTGCAACATGGATCGAGTACAGATGTTCAGGTGAATAGTGTGGTTCCGTTTGTGGGATGCTTTCCACAAAGAAGTCAAACGAGTAGTAGTTCGATGCATGCCTGGCTGATTGTTCTCAAGTATTATGAAGTCAAGAATGGACATCGATATAATTCTACGCCTACTCAGAGGCTCTCGCAGAGCTTTAATTTGGACCTTGTTGGAGGTCGAAATGTCTCTTCTAAGCAGGTGAGTCGATATTTTTTTCTCACTTTTTTAGATGCAGAGTAGTGGGAATCAGAGGAATCGAGTAATGGCCATTTTGAATCGAGTAATGATCACTTTAAATCGAGTAATGGTCATTTAAAATCAAAATGACCACTATTCGATTAAAAATTACAATTTTTTTTTATGAGAGTCAAAATTATATTTTAGAAAAAAAAATACTTTTGTTATCGAGTCAGATTTTTGCCTTAGGGGACAAATCTTTGTGAAATCTTTGGCAAAAAATTTAAATCTTCCAGAAATCTTTGCGAAATATTTGAAACATTTTTGACATATCTGATAATATTTGTAAAATTATTGAAATCTGTGTGAAATTTTTGGTCAGATCATTGAAATCGTTGGAAAATCTTTTAAATCTATTTGAAATATCATTGTGAAATCTTATTAATCTGTCCGAAATATTTGAAATCTTTGAAATACTTAAGAAATAATTTAAATCTTTGCGAAATATTTCCGATGTCTTCGGAAATCTTTTTAATATTTAAAAGATATTTGTTAGTATTTGTGGAATTGTTAAAGTCTTTGTGAAATCTATTTAATTTATCTGAAATATTTGAAATCTTTGGCAAATAATTAAAATCATCCAGAAATCTTTGGAAATCTTTGCGAAATTTTTCTGATATATCTGATAATATTTGTAAAATTATTGAAATCTGTGTGAAATGTTTAGGGAAATCATTGAATTCTTTGTTCACTCTTTGAAATCTTATGAATTTGGTGAAATCTTTTAAATCAGTCCTAAATCTTTGCGAAATATTTGAAATCCTTGAAATCATTCGAAAACAATTGAAATCATTGTGAAATCTTATCAGTCTATCTAAAACATTTACGAAATATTTGAAATCCTTAGAAAATAATTTAAATATTTTTGAAATCTTTGGGAAATAATTAAAATCTCCCAGAAATCTTTGCGAAATATTTTAAATGTTTTTGAAATATCTGATAATATTTGTGAAATAAAGAAATCTTTGTTCACTGATTGAAACCTACCTGAGATTTGGTAAATTAATTGAAATCTTTGAAAAATCTTTTGATCCTATACGAAATCTTTGCTAATTATTTGAAATAATTTGAAAAACATTGAAATCATTTAAATCTATCCAAAATATTTGCGAAATATTTGAAATCTTTGAAATCCTTAGAAAATAATTTAAATCTTTGCGAAATATTTCCGATATCTTTGGAAATATTTTCAATATTTCAAAAACATTTGTTAGTATTTGTGAAATTATTGAAGTCTTTTTGAAATCTATTTAATTTATTAGAAATATTTGAAATCTTTTGCAAATAATTAAAACCTTCCAGAAATCTTTGCGAAATATTTTTGAAATATCTGATAATATTTCAAAAATTATTTAAATCTTTGTGAAATTTTTTGGGAAATCATTGAAATTTTTTTTCACTATTTGAAATCTACCTGAAATTTTGATGAATGAATTGAAATCGTTGGAGAATTTTTTAAATCTATCCGAGATCTTTGAGAATTATTTGAAATGTTTGAAATCTTTTAAATCTGTCCGAAATATTTGAAATCTTTTAAATCCTTAGAAAATAATTTAAATCTTTGTGAAATCTTTCTAATATATTTGAAAATCTTTCAAATCTGTCCAAAATATTTGCGAAATATTTGAAGTCTTTGAAATCTTTAGAAAATAATTTTAAACTGTGTGAAATCTTTCTGATATGATTGGAAATATTTTCAATATTTTAAAAATATTTGGAAATATTTGTGAAATTATTGAAGACTTTGTGAAATTTTTTTAATCTATCCGAAATGTTTGAAATCTTTGGCAAATAATTAAAAGCTTCCAGTAATCTTTGCGGAATATTTTTTGAAATATTAGATAATATTTATAAAATTATTAAAATTTTTGTCAAATGTTTTGAGAAAGCATTGTATTCTTTGTTTACTCTTTTGAAATATACCTGAAATTTGGTTGAATTAATTGAAATCGTAGGAAAATCTTTTAAATATATACGAAATCTTGGCGAAATGTTTGAAATCTTTGAAATCCTTAGAAAATAATTAAAATCTTCCAGAAATCTTTGTGAAATATTTGTGAAATATCTGATAATATTTGTAAAATTATTTAAAATCTTTATGAAATTTTGTGGGAAATCATTGAAGCTTTTTTTCACTCTTTGAAGTCTACCTGCAATTTTGGTGAATTAATCAAATCTGTCCAAAATAGTTGATAAATCTTTGAAATCCTTAGAAAATAATTCAAATCTTCGTGAAATTTTTCTAATATCTTTGTGAAATCTTTTAAATCTATCCGAAAATCTTCGGGAAATTATTTAAATCTTTGTTTACTTTTTGAAATCTACCCGAAATTTGGTAAATTAATTGAAATTGTGGGAAAATTTTTTAAATCTGTTCAAAATATTTGCAAAGTATTTGAAATCTTTGACATCCTCAGAAAATAATTTAAATCTTTTAGAAATCTTTGGGCAATAATTACAATCTTCCAGAAATCTTTGCGAAATATTTAAAATATTTTCGACATATCTGATAATATTTGTAAAATATTGAAATCTTTGGAAAATCTTTTAAATCTATCGGAAATCTTTGAGAAATAATTAAAATGGTTTTAAAATCTTTATTAAATCTTTGGGAATCTTTGCGAAATATTAAAAATATTTGGTAATATTTGTGATATTAGTGAAATCTTTGGGAAATCATTGAAATATTTTAAAGTATTTGATAATATTTGTGAAATTATTGAAATCTTTGTGAAATTTTTCTGATATCTTTGGAAATTTTTTCAATATTTAACAAATATTTGGTAATACTTGTAAAATTATTGAATTCTTTGTGAAATCTTTTTAATCTATTCGAAATATTTGAAACGTTTTAAATCTTTTACAAATAATTAAAATCTTCCATTAATCTTTGGAAAGCTTTGCGAAATGTTGTTGAAATATCTGATAATATTTGTAAAATTATTGAAATCATCATGTAATCTTTTAAATCTATCCGAAATCTTTGGGAAATAATTAAAATCTTTTGGAAAATCTTTCTTAAATCTTTGCGACATATTTGAAATATTTCGTAATATTGGTGAAATGAAATCAGTTAAATCTTCAGAAATAATTGAATTCTTGTGAAATATTTTTAATCGATCCAAAATATTTGAAATTTTTTAGAAAAAATTTTAATCTTTTTAAGTCTTTTTTCAATGTTTGGGAACTTTTGTGAAATGTTAGAAATATTTGGTAATATTTGTGACATTAACAAAAATACTTCTGAAATCTTTGGAAACCCTTGTTAAATATTTGAAACATTTTTTAAAAATTTGATAATATTTTTTAAATCATTAAAATCTTTGTTAAATCTTCGGTAAATTATTGAAATCTTTGTGCACTTTGAAATCTATCTGAAATTTTTATGATATATTTTTAATCTATCATAAATCTTTGTAAACGCTCTGATATCTTTGTACTCTTTGCAAATTATAAATAAATTTTTTAGAAGTTCCTAGGAAAACCTTAAATGATTTTTTATATATTTCAAAGTTTAAAAAATTACTAGAATAATTTTAGATTTGAAAAGATTTCAGATAATTAAATCAAAATGCAGATTTTGGAAAATTTCGGATTAAAAATTTAGAAAGTTTTTAAGAATTTAAAAACATTTCGAAATAATAATGAAAATGTTTAATATTCCTTGGAAATTTAAAATTATTTTTTATTTGAAAAAGAAATTAATTAAGAGAGAATATTTGAAAAGATTCTTAAAAATTTCAAAAGATTTAAAAAGTGGTCGAAAAAGAATCTGGAATATTCTTAAGCAATTTCTTTTAATTTTTAGGGTTAAAAGAAATTATATTTGTTTTAAAAGATACTCAGAAGTTACAAAAAGATGTGAAAAATAAATTTAAATTTGAAAAGATTTCAATTTTTGTTTTAAGTTTAGATTTTTGAAAATTTCGAATAAAAAATCTAGAAGCTTTTTAAAAATTTGAATAAAATCGTAATAATAAAATAAATGTTTAATATTCCTCAGTATGCTCAAAAGTCTTTTCATGATAAAAAATTAATTTTAAGAAGAAATTGGAAAACGATTTCGAATCATTTAAAGTGATTTCCTCAAATTTAAAAACAAAATGTAGAAAATTTTAAAGCAAAGATGTTCAATTTTGTAAAAATACAAAATTGTAGAAAAAAATAATGTGCTCAGGAGGATAAAACAATTTTTTAGAGGGTTTTGGCAATTAGATTTTTTATTTCGAAAATTTAATTTATAAAGAATATTCGAAAAAATTTTAAAAAATTTCAAGAGATTTCGAAAATTGTCGAAAAATAATCTGTAACATTTTAAATTAATTTCTTTTAATATTTAGGAATGATAAAAATTGGAATTATCTTAAAAGATTTTCAGAAGTTAAAAAAAATGTCGAGAATAATATTAAATTTTAAAATAATTCACAAACGTAATTAAATGTTTATTTTCGAAGATTTGAAAAGAAAATTTTGAAGCTTTTCAAAAATTTTGAATGATTTCGAATTTTTAATTATTTTGTCTTAAGATTGAGAAAAATGTCGAAAAGGATCCTGGAAGATTGTTAAGAAATTTCTTTAAATTTGCAGTATTAAAATAATTGGAATTATTTTAAAAGAGGTTCAAAAGGTAAAAAAAAATATTAAAACTCATAAAAAATTTTTTAAGTTTTAGAAAAACTTGAAAAAATATATATCCAGCATTTTTAAAAATGCTAAGAAAACTGTAATTCTATTTGAAGATATTCAGAAGTTCAGAAATAATTTCTAAAATTCTTTGGGTAATTTTAGATGTTTCTTATTTTGAAAAATTACTTTTTGAAGAAACGTTAAAAATAATTCAAAAAATCCCAAAAGACATCTGAAATTGGGATGGATGAAAAATCCCCAAAAAATATATTAGAAAATTGTTCATTAAAAAATATTTGTGTATTAAATTATTAATTTTGAGTGCATCTAACTTAAAACTTTTAATCTTTGAAGGCTTTAATTTAAATATTCAATTGCCTACAACTCTAAACCATTAAAATTTGGAACTAAACAATTTTCAACTTTAAAATTTTAAATTGTTCAACTGCTTAGATTTTTATTTGAAAATTGTAGAAGTATTGAAGATAAATACTTTGATTAAAAAAATGTTTCACGCTTCCATTTAAAAATTTAAATTTAGATCCCATTAAATTGGAAATTGTTTAGTTTGCAACTACTGTAATTAAAAATTATTTAATTAAGGCATTAAAGGAAGAAAGATCAGAGTTTAAAAAAATTAGCCTTTAAAAATGTATTTTTCAGTTTAAAAATATTCAGTTTTAAACTTGATAATAAAGGATGTATTATTAAACAAAATATTACAAAAAATAGTTGCAACAAAATTGAAATAGAATAACTATTTGCGTTTTTCAGAGCTTATTAATAACTATCGGAAACATAATCACATCACACACTCCCTACAAGAGAAGCTATGACTCCCACTTCAAGGCTTTTATTTGTGCAGCATTAAAGTTCGTACATCCCTCTTTAATTTAATAATTAATTAATTGTCGACAAGTCTGCAATAATAACTTTTGATCTACTTTTTAGTGCCAATAAACTAGTCGTATGGTTGAAATTGATTCTGCAATGTCAATATATATTAGAAAATCACTATATGCCTTGGAGTTACGTTATAAAAACCGGTAAGTATTTTTTAAATACAATATAATAAATATACAGGGTCCATAAATATTATAAGCAGGCTTCACAATCTTTTCTCTATTCCCCTTATTTTCGATTTCTTAAATAAAATTCCTCTTTTTTTCCCCCTATTTTTAAGAAACTTACCTTTTTTCTCACTTTTTTTTTGCTTAAATTTTATTGACCTCTAAAAAACCGTGATTTTATTTAAAAACTGGGAATTTACTTCTGATATTTTTGTATTATAATTGAAAATTGTGTTGCATTGTTTGTTGCAAATTCATCCTTTCTTAGTTAAAAATTGAACGACTTGGTTAAACTCTTTTGTTAAAAAATAATTTTTTTGGTTGAAGATTCACTTTTTAAATTAAAAATTTATGTCTGTTTAAAAATGTTACTACATTGTTAAACATCAATTTTTTTTTTTAACAAAAATTAAACTATTCCAGTGGAAAAATGAACTATTTTACTGAAAATCCGTTTTTGTTATTGTTAAGAATTAGATTTTCAACAGAAAAATATAACTATTCTATTTCTGGTTGAAAGTTTTTCTTTTTTGCATGAAAATTCAATTACTTGTACGAAAATTTATGTAATTTGAGAAAAATTCGTCCCTTTTTGTAGAAAACTAATATTTATGGATGGAAATTCATCAGTTTGGTTGAAAATTAATTTCCTAAATTGAAAATTTAATTGTTCCATTTTCGATTGAAAATTGACTTTTAAAAATTGAAAATAAAATTACTTCGTTAAAAGTTAAACTCTTTTGAAAAAAATAATTTTTTGGTTGAAAAATAAGTTATTTGACTGAAAACTTGTTTTTTATTTGGTTGAAAATGATTACTTTTTTATAAACTGAAAATATTACTATTCTTCTAGTTGAATATTCCATAATTTTAGTTAAAAATGTCATTATTCACTTTTTTTGTTGAAAATGATCTTGTTTAGTTGAAAATTCCTCTTTTTCGTAAAAATTAATCTTTTTACCTGGAAATTGATCTTTTTGGTAAAAAATTCAATTATTCAAATTAAACATTTGTCATTTTAGTTAAAAATTCATATTTTTGGTTTGTAATTCAACTATTACAGTCAAAGACTTACAATTTTAGTTAAAAAGCTCATTGCTTTCTTTGAAGATGTAACTATTTTTTATTGTTGAAAATTATTATTTTTTTTTTGTAATTTTTTTTTGAAAGTAATTTTTCTAACTGAAAATTTAACCTATTTAAATTGAATATTTCATAGTTTAGTGGAAAATTCATCTGTTTAGTTGAACATTCAGTTTTTGACTAAAAATGTAATTATTCCATTTTTGGTTGAAAATTCCTCTTTTTTTCGTAGAAATTAATCTTCTTGGTTGAAAATGGACCTTTTTGGACTAAAATTCAATTATTCTATTTAAAGATTTATCATTTAAGTTAATAATTTGTTTTATAATTCAACTATTCCAGTCAAAGATTTACAATTTTAGTTAAAAATTCATCACTTTCTTTGAAAATGTAACTATTTTTATCGTTAAAAATTATTATTTTTTTAAGTAACTTTTTTTTGTGGAAAGTAATTTTTTGAACTGAAATATTGACCTATTTGAATTGAACATTCCATAGTTTAAGTGGAAAATTCATCTGTTTGGTTGAAAATTAAATTTTTAAACTTTAGTTTAACCAATCTATTTTTTGTTAAAAATTAATATTTTTTAGTCGAAAATTGAAGTATTTGTTCAAAAATTTATCTATTTTGCAATTTTTTATTCTGTTGTGTTAAAGAATGTTTAGAATGAAAGTCAGGAGTTTTTCTACAAATATTAATATGTTAATTTTAGTTGACCGGGAAAATAGGAAAACTTGGCCTGGAAAAAACCGGGAAATGGTCGAGAATTTGAAATCGTCCGCTTTTTGTTTTTGTTTTCAGCTGATTTTTTTTTCTTTTAAAATTCGACTATTTGGTAGAAAATCGATCTTTTTGGTTTAAAACATCTACTTTTTTGTTAAAAATTAATCTTTTGGGTCGAAAAATCACATTCTAGGGTCTCAAACTCAAATGTTTTCTAAAACCTTCCACTTTTTAATTTGAAAACTCAACTTCATTGTTGAAAATTTATCTGTTTTGGTAAACAATCTTTATTTTGAAATTTTAACTATATATTTGATTAAAAATGCCTCTACTTTTGTTTAAATTAAAAAAAAATAATAAAAATTCAACTGTTTTTTATTTAAAAATCAAATATTTTTAAATTTAAATATCAACTATTATTTTTTTTGTTGAGAATTCGTATTTTTTGGATAAAAAAATTTAACTATTCCGTTAAAAATTAAACTTTTTTGTTGAAAATTCGTTTTTTTTGTTCAAAATTAAACTTTTTGCGATGATTTTAATAGTTTTTTAATTTAAAATACAAAGATTTTTAGAAAGGTAATTTTCCTTGGCCAAAAATAATCTTTCTTGTTCTAAATTCAAATTTTCTGGTTTAAAATTCAAATATCTTCAAAAAAATCGTCTATTTAACTTGAGAATTGAACTATTTGTTTTTTGGTTGCAGTTTAATATTTTTGTTTAAAAATTCGACCGTTTCGTTAGAAATTCAATGATTTGGTTAGAAATTCAACTATTTTGTTGAAAATTCATCTTTTTAAGTTTCAATGTCAACGGTTTCTCAACTATTTGTTAGAAAGTTCATGTATTTTCATTAAAAAGTTGTATTTTTTTGTAGAAAATTCATCTTTATTGTTGAAAATTTAACTATGTGGTAGAAAATTTCTTTATTTCGTAGAAAATTCATATGTTTTCTTAAAAAGTAATCTTTTTTGAGTCGTTAAAACTCGTCAGTTTTCTAAAAAAGTTGAGTTTTTAGCTTAAAAACTTAACTCTTTTGTTGAAAATTGACATTCAATGATAGAAAAGTCGTTGTTAAAAATGAACAGTTTTCGGTAAAAAATAATAATATAAAATCCTGTTTTAGAAAAAATACTTTTGTATCAAGTTCGATTTTTCTAAATATCAATAAAAATTACGTTTTTTTTTTGCTTTTTGTCAATAGGTACGTATTTAAAATTTTTTCAAAGTAGTTTTTAAAATAAAATTATTACTGTTTGAAAGAAAAAACACCACTATTGTTTTGAAAGTTTATATTTTTTTAAATAGTCAAAAAATGCAAAATGAAGGTTTGGACATAAAGCAGCATTTGAAAAATGTTTAAAACGTTTGATGAAAATTCAAAATTTTCCTTATGATTTCTAGAAAAATGGCAATAGTTTTATTTTGAAAAATTAATTTTAATAAAGAAGTGAAAAAGAATTCTAAACATAAAAAATGATTTCCTTAAATTTTAAAACAAAATATAGATTTTTTGGTCGAAATATCAACTATCATATTTTCGTTGAGAACTCATATTTTGTAGTGAATTGAACTACGTCGTTTAAAATTAGTTTTTTTGTTCAAAATTAGATTTTTTATGAATTCCACTGTTTTCGATTTAAAATAAAAATACTTTTTATTTAAAATGCAACTGTTATAGTTTTCGTTTGTAATTCTTTTTTTTCCCTGTAGAATAGTAATCTTTCTTGGTCAAAAATTATCTTTTATGTTGGAAATTCAAATATTCTGTTTAAAAATTCAACCTAATTTTTAAAAAAATTCATCTTTTTGGCTTGAGAATTTAACTATTAGGGTTTTAGTTGAAGTTTAGTCTGTTTTGTTTAAAAATTTGACCATTTGGTTAAAAATTCAATTCTTTGGTAAAAAATTCAACATTTTTGTTGGAAATTCGTCTTTTTCGATAAAAAAAAAACTTTTTGTTGAAAATTCATGTTTTCGAGTTTCAAAGTCAAGAGTTTCAAAGTTAACAGTTCCAAGTTGTTTTTTATCAGAGTTCTTATCTGAGAATTTAACTATGTCATTTTTGTTGAAATGGTATCCTGCAAATAATGATTGTTAAAAATTCTACAATTTGGTTTGAAAATTCATGTGTTTTGTTGAAAAGTTTTTTTTTTTGGTAGAAAATTAATCCTGTTTGTTGAAAAATCAACAATGTCTTAGAAAATTTCACTATTTGGTGGAAAAGTCATATATGATGTTAAAAAGTAATATTTTTTCGACAGAAAAGTATTCTTGTTCGTTGAAAGTTTAACTTTTTAGTTGAAAATGATATTTTTTGTTAAAATTTCATAAAAAATCTGATTTTTTAACTCAAAAACTTCACTGCTTTGTTGAAAAATTATATTTTATGGTAGAAAAGTCATCTTTTTTGGTAAAAAATGAACTTTTTTTCCGAAATTTCTAATTTTTTGGTTGAATTTAATTATTTTTGGGTAAAAACAAATTTTTTTGGTTCAAATATTAATTATTATATTTTTCTATTAGAATTCATCTTTTTTTGTTGTGAATTGAACTACTTCGTTGAAAATTGATCTATTTTGTTAAAAATTCGATTTTTTATGAATTCCACTATTTTGGATTTAAAATGAAAATATTTTTGGTTTAAAATGTCAACTATTATATGTTTCGTTTAGAATTCTTTTCTTTGTAGAAAACTAATCTGTCTTGGTCAAAAATAATCTTTTGTGTTGGCAATTGAAATTTTCTGGTTAGAAATTCAACTTTCTTTTTAAAAAATTTGTCTTTGGCTTGAGAGTTAAAATATTTGGTTTTTGGTTGAAGCTTAATCTATTTTCTTTGAAAATTCAACCATTCGGTTGAAAATTAAATTATTTTAATAAACAATCAATTAAATTAAAAAATTAAATAAATGAATCAAACCAATTTGAAACTTCTTTCAGGTTTCCAGGACGCTTTCCATACACTTGATCGACTAACGAATCACAAGTTTGATTTGCCAGTTGACTTAGCCATTAAGCAATTCCAGAATATCAAGGATGCCTTCTAAGTACCTTCATTAAAAAAAAAGTCCCTCAATTTTCATTCCCTAGTCAATCCACGTAAGTGATTCAGCGACTTTAAAAAATTTGGTTGGACTTGATATTTTTGGAAATTTCTTTTCCGATGAAACCACAAATGTATACGTAAGAAACTTCTACAAAGCGCAGAACAAAATCTATAACTTTCTGGAAAATATTTATGTATTACGAGTTGAGAATAATCGTCTGTTGTACGTTGACAAAATATGGTAAAATATTAAGCAAGAGTCGATGGTAAAAAATATTTACGGCATGTTTCAAATATTGACTCAATTTTCAATCTTCGACTATCATTTTTATAAAAAGACATCAACGATTCTTCGCTTGGACGAATGAAAAATCCCGAAAAATGAATTTCCCGAATTGGAAAATTCCCGACAGATTTTTACATAAATAGTATTTATTTATTAAAGAGATAATAATCAAATATTTTTATCAAAAATGATAATAATTGAAAAAGATATATATTTCTGGATAAGAATGTTTTTCAATTATTGTTATTTTAAATTAAAACAATAATTTTAGAAATATTTGATTAATGTACTTTAGTAAATAGATCATAATTTAAAAAAATTATTGTTTCAATTCGGTTAAAATCGGAAATTCGGAAATTTTCCAATTTTCCAATTTTCCAATTTGGGATTTTTCAGGCGTTTCTCTTCGCTCTCATGAACAGAAATTTATTTTCTTTCCTTTTCATATTATCTGTTTAGCTTCATATTTTTTGTGCGATCATTAGATTTAAATATAAGTTGAGGATCCAATTGTGCTGAGCATTGCCAGAAATATTCTTTGCATTCTTCACTGAATGAATTTTTCTGAAGCTTTCTTCCATATCCTAAAAAATTTCGAGATTAGAAATAAATGGAAGCTTTTGGAGAAATTTATTCCCTCTGAGAGAATAGAATCGGCACCTCACTTTAGGAAAAGTAATTAATAGATACTGCGAATCAAAGTTAGTTTGTAATTCCTTAGTATTTTTATGGCAATGAAAACAATGTTTTTAATATTCCAGAGGTTTTAGCTCGAATTTTAAGTATTGCAAGTTTGAGTATTAGAATTTTATGTAAGTTTAACGTTTTTCTAGTAAATCTCAGGGTGGCCGCTGGAACGGAAAACAGGGATATACCAGTGAATTTTTTTTTGGCCCGGAATTCTACAAATGATGATACAATGCAATTTAAATTAATTTGTCTACCTTCCCTCTTTTTTGAGAAATTATCTAAAAATTCTGAATAAGTTCGATTTCAACTTTTTTTTAAATGTTAAGTTCAATTGCATTATTTTTTAAATTATGACATCATTCAGTTTATAATGTTTAATTCTAAAATCTTTTACTTTAAACATTTTTTATTTTAAATCTTCAATTTGAAGCTCATATTTTTAATTTAAATTTATTTTAAATTCTGTAAATATAAATAAACTAATCATTTTAAAATTTGAACTGTAATTTAAGTATTAAAAAGTGAACAATAATTGATTTTACGAGAGCATTCTGCATCCGTTAGAAATTAAAGAATGTACAGAATTTAAAGTTGAAAAATGTTTAAAACTATTTCAATTTCAAAATAATTTGAAATTAGTAATTTATAATGCTTTTATTTTTTAAATTCTATTCAAATATTCAGAGTAAAATAATCGATTTTTAACTAATTTAATTTGACATTTTTAATCAAGAAAAAGAACAATTATTTAATTTTTGGCAATAATGGAAATAAAAAATTTAAAACGATTAATTATAAAACAAATATTCAAAACTAAACAATTTCAAATTATATTTTTAAAGAACTAAACTTAAACTTGAAGCTTTATAATTTTCATTGCTCTATTTAAAAAATTGTTAATTTTTGAATGAAATTGTTGAATGTTGATAGTGATGTTGAATGCTGATTAATAATGGCTCAATTGTTATTTATACTTCAAAATTGGTTTTAAATTATTTAAAAATATGTTTTTTTAATTATTGTTTTCAAAATAAAAAATAATCTAAATTTTCCCAGGAATATCAAGAAATTTTTTTTATCTTAAGATCTTTAAAATTTTTAAAGATATAAAAAAATTCTTTCAAAGTATTAAAACATGAACGTTTTTTTTTAATTTTTTCGGAATATTTAAAAAATGTTAACTTATTTTTGATTTTTTTTTTCAACTTCTAAATATTTCTTGAAATGATTAGATATTTCGTTAAATTAAAAAAAAGAAATACTTAAAAATAAAAAAAAAATTATATTGACGTGTAAATAATAATTTAACACTTATTATTTAGAGAAAATTCGAGGGAGTTGAATCGACTTTTTGAAATGAATCGATATTAATTAAAAACATAGACCCATTGCAAAAAATTTGAAACAAAATGTAGATTTTTGTAACTTTCGAACAATAAATTAGAAACTTTTTAAGAATTGTGTAAGTCTTAAACAAATTTAAAAAAGTAAATTTAGGATTTCTACGAAAATTCAAAATGATTTTTTAGTTTGGAAAATTTATTTCCAAAGAATATTTCAAAATATTTGAAAAAATTAAAAAATGGCCAAAAAAGAATTTGAAAGATGTTAAAGCAATTTTTTAATTTGGAATTTTTTTTATTTAAGGAAAAATTTCAATAATTTAAAAAAATGTATAAGTTATCAAACAAATTAAGAAAGAAGTTAAATTTTTCAAATATTTCGTAAGATTGAAAACAAATTGTAATTTTGTTAACATTTTGAAATAAATTTTTGTAGCTATTTAAAAAATGTTAAAGTCCATAAGATAATAAAAAACTGTTCTTGATCATTCTGCGAAAAATTCAAATTATTTTCTTGCTTTGAAAACAATAATTTTAGGAAAATATTAAAAAATGATTCATAACCAATTTTGAAGTGTAAACAACAATTAAACAATGATTTATTCGTAAATACTTAAATAAAAATAATTTCCCTTCATAATCGAAAAGTGTTAAATTTAAAAAAATCGTTCACTTGATAATTTGAATACCAAATTTCTGAATTAAATAATATTTAAAATTTAATTTTAAAATATTAAAATTCAAAAGTTCCACTTCCAGTGCTCTCATTTGTAGTTCAGCTTTTATTGCTTCAAGTAAAGAAATTTGTAGCTTCAAGATTTCAAATTTTTTAATTTCACTGACCGTCAAAAATTTGTACAAACCGGAAAAAACTAGAAATGACGATTAAGGGCATGCGACACAGTGGAATTCCTACATTACCAACCTCTTTTTTCTATTGAACAAAATTTTTTTTTGAACCATAGAACTTTTTTTGTAAATCAAA
>NC_046662.1:60804154-60806025 GCF_010883055.1 Belonocnema kinseyi | reverse complement strand
TTCATTTACCAAAAAAGTTCTATGGTTCACAAAAAAATTTTGTTCAATGGAAAAAAGAGGTTGGTAATGTAGGAATCCCACTGTGTCGCATGCCCTTAAATTTTTTTCCTTGATTAAAACGGCCCCCCTGAAAGTAATCTGGTCTTTTCGTATTGTCTGTTAAGTTTTAGGACGTAATTGTTTAAGCCTTAAAGTCTATTTGTAGGAATAAGTAACGAATTGAAAACTGTTTACTAATTTTTTTATTTTTCCGTGCTTCGATTTTTTCGTGATTATTGAAATATTGTTGTGTAATTATAGTTTTTAAACTTCATGAGAACTTTGAATCTCTCTTGCTTCAAGAAAACTCAACTTTCAAATTTTTTTGAAAACGATAAAGATGTTGAAAATGTTAAATGTTCACATGAAGCTTAAAAAATAGTAGTCTATCTAGGATAATAGGAGGCAAGGTTCTGTTCCGAGCTAAAAATCGGCAGACGATAATGGCTCGTGTGCGAATCTAGATTACAACTTTAAATTTCCCGCCAATTCAACTGATCTTTGTGGGTCTGAGTTATGCGAAAATTTAAATGTAATATATGAAAAATAGCTTTTTTTATACAAATTATTGATAAAAGTTTATAGTTCATTCTGGCATATTTATGAATTTGACTAATATAACATTCTTGTTTACAAAAAGAACGTCTCACAGTACATGTTTTTGAAAATTTTATATATTTTTTAAAGAAATATAAGAACAACCATAATTTTAAATTAAAAAAGCAACTGTTTTAAAGAAATATCATCTTTTTTATTTTATCTGTTTTGTTGAATTCCACTGTTTTTAATTAAAATTTTATCGGATGAAGTTTCTTCTTTTTGATTGAAAATTGATCTTTTATTTATTTTTGATTAAAAACTGATCTTTTTTTGTTTGAAAAAAGCATGATTTGTTGAAAATTCGTTCTTTTTGGTTAAATGCAACGGCTTTTAAATTAAAATATTAATTGATTGAAATGTCAATTATTAAATTTTACGTCGTTTGTTGACGATTCATCTCTTTGGTTAAAAAAAAACTATTTTGTTAAAATTGTTTTTTTTTTTCGTTAAAAATTCATTCGGATGAAAATTCGTGTATTTTATTGAAAATTCGTCTCTTATGGTTGAAAATTAATATTTTTGTTTGAAAAATCATTTTAAGGTTAAAAATTTAACTCTTTTTTAAATCTCATTTTGGTAGCAAATTTGAGTTTTTTGTTCAAATCTTCTTTTTTTTTGGTAAATTTTTTTTTACTGAAAATTGAACTGGTTCATTTTTGGTTAAAAATTTATGTTTTGTTTTAGTTGCAAATTCATTTCCTTTATTGCAAATTGTATGTATACTTGGAAATTAATTTTTTTTCAACTGAAAAATTCACTACATTTTTGGTTAAAAATTAATTTTTTTAGCTAAAAATTTTTAAAAGTTTGGTTTAAAAAGTCGTTTTCTTTTAGTTTAGAATTCACCTTATTCAGTTAAAACTTTAAATAATTAGTTGGAAATTCATGTATTTTTACGAATATTCATATTTTTGGTTGAAAATTAATATTTTTGGTTGAAAAATCATTTCTGGGTTAAAAATAGAACTAATTTTTTTTATATTCGTTTTTATTTTCTTGAAAATTGATCTTTCGGGCTGAAAATTCATCTATGTTTGAAAATTCACTTTTTGTAGATAATTATTCTGCTTTTTTGCAAATTCATTTTTTTTACTTACTAAAAATTCATTTTATTGGTTAAGAATTTAGCTAATTTGTTAAAATTATATGTTTTTTTAGTTAAAAATTAATTTTTTAGTTGAAAACTCGACTTTTTTGTAGAAAATGAATGTTCTTGTTAGAACTGTTTCATT
>NC_046662.1:60794426-60804054 GCF_010883055.1 Belonocnema kinseyi | reverse complement strand
ATAAATTAATTGGAAATTATTTTGTTTGTTACAAAATTTAAGAATTTTGTTTAAAATTCGTTCTATTTTAGTTGAGAATTTATCCTTTTTGGTTAGACCTTTCAATAATCAATTGAAAGTTCATGTATTTGATTGAAAATTCGTCTTTTTTTGTTGAAAATTAATATTTTTGGTTGAAAAATCATTTTTAGGTTGTAAATTATTCTGCTTGTTTGCAAATTTATATCTATTTTGTTTGAAAATTCATTTTGTTGGTTAAAAATCTAGCGATTTTTGTTTAAATATTTTTTTTGTTAAAAATAAATTTTTTAGTTGACAATTTGTCCTTTTGGTCGAAAATTATTCTTCTTGTTTAAAAAATTCATATTTTTTGGTTAACATTTTATTATGTTTGGTTGAAGATTTAAGTATTTTATTCAAACCACTTTTTTAAAGTAAAAAGTGATTTTTTAAACTGAAAATTAAACTGTTTCATTTTTGGTTACAATTTTTTTTAGTTTCCAATTCCTTTATTTTCTTGCAAATTGTAGATAAGAAAGAAATGTAGATTACTATATCTTTCGTGGTTCAAAATTTATCATTATTAGTTGAAAATTCTACTATTTGGAATTAAAAATAACAAATGTTATCAAAACGCGTACTTTAAATCTTGTGCAGTAGGCAATAATGTTATTTTTTTTAAATTCAGGAACTACACAAGAAAAAGTAACCAGTAATTAAAATATTAAATTCTTTTCTTAAAACTGAGCGTCATATTCTTTTACTTTATTTTAAAAATGAACTATAAACTTTTATGAATAATATGTATAAAAAAAAGTTATTTTTCATTTATTAAATTTAAATTTTCGCATAACTCGTACTCAAACAGATCGCGTACTGTAGTTGCATTTTAGCACGGATACGAATCATTATCGTCCGTCGGTAAGTGACCAGTCGCTGGTTTGCCGTCGCTTAGTTCGGAACAGAACCTTGATCGCGGACTCTATTAGGTATACTACTAAAAATTTGTTTTAAATATCCAACTTTATTTCTAATCAATGATTTACCAAAGATAGAAGTATTATAAAAGTACTTACGTGAACAAAACAAAAAGTCCAAAGTTAGAATGTCAATATTTTCATTTTACAGAGGTTTTATGTACCTGCCGTTTTTATTTTATAGTCTATACGACTCCAGAAAAATATCACTATATATGAGTCAATAAGAAAAATGAAAGCTTTGTTGCAATTTTCTGATCGGTTGGAGAAACGATATTTTTGCTTGGATATATCGCGACAGAAATAATGTGACACTTGTTCTCATAGCACTTAACAAATATTATGCCGAATGTGCAAAATGAAACATATAAATATTGTAATGCAATGTATAATAATGTTATCAGGACCGGTTGAATATTTTAGAAATTGCTGAAGGAGTATTGACTTTGTTCCAAGGAGGATATTTTAACGATTCAAAATTCTAATTTTTTAAAAAGAATTTGGATCATTTTTTAATAGGGTGTCTACTAAAAGCACAAAAAAACATAATTTTAGTGTTTTTGAAGCATTTTGCAATCCAAAGTTATGAATATTAAATAGATTTTTTCTTAATTAACTGATTTTAATTGAGAATAAATGCTGCAAAAAAAGTTTAAACGTAAAGGTAGACATCCTTTTTTATTTTATCTAGTTCTTAGGGTTTCGTAGCCCCAGGAGAAAACTCTAATAGTTTCAATTGCATATCCGCCGGTTTATCGTACTTTTTAGCCTAGTGGGGAAATGAGGGGCGGAGGAGGAGGAATACGAAGAGGCGGAGGCTTTTTTCCCGGAGGAGGACAGCAGTATAGATTTATAATATTTAATGTTACAATTCTTACATGGTATAACAATTTTATATTATTAGATTCATGTGGATTTTGACCTATCCGAAGTTAGGTTCGCGTCCTACATTGTTTAAACAAAATTGCCAAAAATGCGTTCGACCTCAATTTTTTCAAATAACTGACGTATAGAAAGATTTCACTTTCGAATTCGGATTCAGAAAAAAAAATCTACGGAAAACATATCTATTTTTGGTCCCATCAGTCATGCAGTTTTTTGTCCTTTGTTATCTAAGGAGAAAATTCAGATAAGAATATTTTTTAATCTACGTCAAGCATATATTTTCGTTTACATATCGAAAATTCCAAATAAATAATTTTACTTTATCATAAAATTGATTTCTAAATGTTTCGAAATATTATTGATAAAATAGAATGTTTAAATTGTAAATTTTTGTTTAATATTGGGAAATAATTCTGTTCTTAACATTTTGCTATCACACTGTAATTTTCACATTTTCAAAATTTTCAAAGACACAAGTAAATTAAATTATGGTAAAAACTTATTTTGAAGTATTCGAAAAAAATGTAGAATCATTTTAATTTTTATTCTAATTTAATTTTAATTCTTTTAATTTTTCAGGATTTAAAAAATATTAGGTAAACTCAATTCTGCAGAGCGTCAAGAGAATGGAAAAAAATATTATTAAGATTCATGGGGAAATTTCAAATGATTTTTCTGCTTAAAGAATTCGACGAGCAAATTGAAAAAGATTACAAAGTTTTTAAAATTATTTCCTAAAATATTTAAAGAATTTAAAAGATTTTAAATTTTTAAACGATTCAAAAATAATAAAAACCTATAAGATAATTTTTTTAATTTTACAGAATTAAAAAAAAAATTACGAAAAATTTGAATAATTTAAAAGTATTAGAAGGCTTAACAATTTTGAAAGGATTAGAAAAGGAATTTTTTTCAGTTTTATGGGAATATTTTTAAGGACATTTTATTTTGAAAAATGAAAAATCAACAACAAAAAATCAAGTAAATTCGAGAAATAATTAGAAGATTTGATGAGTTAGAAAAAGAACTAAAATTTTTTAAAGATTTTAAAAAATTCAGATTCTTCAAAAAGATTTCAAAATAAAACTTTAGAAGCTTTAAAATAATTTGGAAAGGACATTGAAGCAATAACAATAATTTTGAATTAATAACAATGTAAATGCATTGCGTTGGTCACTGACAATGTCGCGCAGAATTTTTGCTGGAAATAAATAATAAAAATATTTTTAATGCTCAACAAGAAATCTGACCTCTTTGCTGCTAGCAGGTGTATTTTAATTGATATTTTCAACCTAATTTAAAAGAAAATATTTTGAACTATTTTTTAAAAGTTAAAAAGAAAATATTTTTAAAAATCATCGAGTAATTTCGATAGATTTTTTAACGCAGATTTCAAATATCACCTTTTTTACAATAGCGACAACAGTTCTTGAAATAATTTAAAAAAAAAAACGAAAAAAAAATAAATAAAGAATTTCTGAGAAATTGAATGGCCTCTATTTCAGTTAATATTCGAGTTTTTGGTATGAACTCGGGCCATATTTGTTCATTTTTTAACAATATTTAACATTCTTCAATGTCGAACGGTGTAAATTACAATGATTTCTTTTAGACATCAATCACATTTTTTAGTAAAAAAAATCTATGCAATTAATTTGAATGTCACTTGCTACTACATGATATGATACTTATTAATCATACTTAAATCCGTCATATGGCCACGGCTCATTTTAATTCTGAAGCTGAATTAACATAGAAATTTCCAACTAATAATTTTCATATTCAAGTTGAATATCACAAACAATTTACACTCTAACATTCCAAATTAACAGAGAAGAAATTAAAAACTTGCAGAATTATTCAAAATATTAAAGTCTGTTCATCGCAATCTGTAAAATAATTGGTAAAGTCTACAAAAAATGTCCAGAAATATTTTTCTTTATTCTCTAACGAGTAAAAGATAAACATCTTGATAAATAAAAAACTTCTGAGTAGCATAGTAAAATTTCTTTTAAATTAGACGTTACTTCCATAATAAACTAAAAGATTTAATTTACTTTCCGAATGATATACAATTAATTTTATTCACCACTTTGCTGAGGGGTCACTCTATGAATGATCACCTGAAACCGATTGCAGTCAAATTGTAGAAAAAAAAGTTAATTGGTCTATAATTATTTCTCATATTTCTAGATTCCTTTTGTGTGTTTTAAGAATAATAAATTATTTTTATTAAGCCAGAAAAAATGGTTGAAAACATGTGGACGTGTGAAAAATGGCGGTAATCTGTCATTTTTTAAATAAATTAAACGCTAAAGTTACTTGTTTAAAAGTAAGTAGAGAGCAACAGTGCGATCAAGGATAATTGAAATTTATTATCTATAATGATATTTTAGAGTTATATTTGAAATAGGAGAGGAAAAATGTGTTTGAAGTGACCTGTCAAAATGTGCAATTATCGCAAACTTTGATAATTTATTATAAGCAAAATATACTACCGAAAATTGTAAAACTTGTTTAGAAATAAGGATTGGTAATAAATAAATAATAAATAAATGTATGGTATAAAATTTATATTGTCAAAGATTTCACAAAGATTTCAATAATTTCACAAATATTACTTAATACTTAAAAAATAATTCAATTATTTCAATGATTTTACAAATATTAAAAATATTTCGTCAAGATTTCAGAGAAATTTCAAAAATTAACTAAAGATTTTAAAGATCTCAAACAGATTTAAAAGTCAGCACAAAGACTGCAATGATTTCCCAAAGATTTCAATAATTTCACGAATTTTGCGAAATATCTCAGAAAAACTGCAATGATTTTAAAATGATTTTACAAAGATTTTGGATAGATTTAAAATAATTCACAGATACTTCAATCATTTATCTGAGATTTCACAAAGATTTCAATGATTTTCCAAAGATTTCCCAAAGGTTTTCCAAAGATTTCACATAGATTTGAAATATTTTGCAACGATTTCAGATAGATTTCACTGATTCAATTAAGATTTTGAAGATTTCAAATATATTTAAATAATTTCACAAACAGTACCAAATATTGTAAGTATTTGGAAAAAAAATCCAAAGATTTGACAAATTTGCAATAATTTTCGAAGATTTCATGAAGATTTCTCGGAAAGATTTTAATTATTTTCGAAATATTTTAGATAGATTACAAAGATTTCAATGATTTTCAAAAGATTTAAAAGATTTCGGATAGATTAAAAAGATGTTTCTAAAGATTTAAAAAACATTTAAATAGTTTTACAAATATTACCAAATATTTAAAATGTTTTGAAAAAATTTCCAAAGATTTGACAAATTTCCAATGATTTGCTCAAGATTTTTCTAATATTTCTATTATTTCACAAAGATTTCAGACACATTTGAATGATTTCCAAAAGATTTGAAAGATGTCGGATAGATTAAAAATTTTTCACAAAGACTCTAATGATTTCCCAAATATTTCAATAATTTCAGAATGATTTCCATGATTTTTTAAAGAATTCTCAAAGATTTGAAATATTTCGCAAAGATTTCAGACAGGCATAAATATTTCACAAAGAATTCAATTATTTCACAAAGATTTTAGATAGATTTTAAAAAGGGCACTAAGATTTCAATGATTTCCCAAAGATTTCATGTTTAAATGATTTCGGAAAGATTTCACAAAGATTTAAATAATTTCACCAATATTTTAGATATTTTGCAAAGATATCCAAAGATTAAAGATTTAAAAAAAAATATGTCGGAAAGTTCTCACATAAATTTCAAAGATTGCTCAAAGATTTCAATGATTTCCCAAATATTTAAAAAATATTTTAATAATTTCATAAATATTACCGAATATTTGAAAAATATTTCGCACATTTTTTTAAAGAATTCACAAAGCTTTCACGAAGATTTGACACAGATTTCAATGATTCCCCAAAGCTGTCCCAAAGATTTCAGATAGCTTTAAGAGATTAAATAAAGATTTAAATTATTTCCAAAAGATTCCAAAGATCTCTGATAGATTTACAAGTTTTCACAAAGACTTCAATGATTTCCCGAAAAATTTTAAATTTCACAAATATTACCAAATATCTTAAATATTTTGCAAAGATTTCCTGAAGATTTTATGAAGATTTCATTTATTTCACAAATATTTCGGAGATATTACAAAGAGACAAAGATTTCAATGATTTCCCAACGATGTCTGATATATTTGAAAGATTTTATTGATTTCCTGAAGATTTAAAAAACTTCACGAAGACTTCTATTATTTCATAAAGATTTCGGATAGATTTCAAAGATTCAACAACACAAGAAAGTAATGCCCCCTGTGTGCCCTAGGGTTTCGTCGCCTCTGGGGGAGGGTCAGTAGAGAAAGCGAGGGAAACTGGGGAGGGGGCAAACATGGAAAATAATAGGCGGAAAAGCAGGGGAAATGAGCGGTAGGAAAAGAAGGGTGGGGAAGTAGTGGGAGTGAGGGGAAATTGTGGAGGGGAAGTAAAAGAAATCAGAAGAGGGTATTTGATGGGAAGGGATGGTGAATATGAGGAGAGGGGAAAGTAGGGGGAGATGGGGTGAGAAAGTATGGAAGCGGGATGTTTGAAAGACTTAATTAAAGTCTTGATGGGCTACCAAACCCTGTTTTGTTTTGGCTAATTTTTATTTATTAATTGTTTATATATTGATGTACTTACTGTCATATTTTTATGTAGTATGCCAGGTCCCACAAAGTTAGATAATGGTAAAAGTAGAAAAATTAGGGTAATTCAGATATATCATATGAAGTTTGGGCCTGGTTTTTTAAATATTTTCATGACTTGCGATGATCTCGAAATGGCTTATAGA
The DNA here is from genome assembly GCF_010883055.1 of Belonocnema kinseyi. Taxonomy (NCBI): domain Eukaryota; kingdom Metazoa; phylum Arthropoda; class Insecta; order Hymenoptera; family Cynipidae; genus Belonocnema; species Belonocnema kinseyi. The sequence goes on along the minus strand of NC_046662.1, from coordinate 60,797,345 downwards.
ATTAATCGGACTGAGCCGACAGGTGTGAAATACACGTTCTATGTACACATGTAGTCACCGAACCAAATATTTGTATCATAGTTTTATTTTAAGCTGAAATAAATTATATCAAGATGAAACAGATGAAGTTTAATTATTTCATAATTATCTTAAGTTCATTACTAATATTATAAAACTATGATTATACTATAATAAGAAAACTATATGATTAAAAATTTTAATATTTTATTGAAAATTTATTTCATTTTTTGTCGCAAATTAATTTTTTTTAAACTAGCAATTTAACTGTTCTATTTTTGGTTGAAAATTTATATTTTTTATTCAAAATTGCATCTATTCGATTAAAAATGTATTTTTTTCAGTCAAAAATTCATGTATTTTGTTCAAATATAGTCCTTTCAAATATAAAGTATTTATCAAGTATTAAGTTGAATGTTAAAAATTAATTATTTTTATTTATCTTTTTGGTTAAAACTGAAAAACTGAAATTCCTAAATATCTTTGAAACAGACTCAAATTATTCCTCAATTTATTTGAAAATCTTTTAACACTACAGAAATTGCGTTCATATCTTCCAGATTCTTTTTTTAAAGTTCAAAAAATCTTTTGACATCTTGCAAAATCTCTTTGAATATTCTATTAAAAACAATTTTTCAAAATAAAAAAACATTAAACATTTTTTTAGGATTCCTAAAAAAATGTTCATTCTCTTGAAATTCTTTCAAACTTTTAGAAGGCTTCTTAATTTTTTCTTCAGAAGCTTCAAAAATTTACAATTTGTTTCCTGATTTTTTAAAAATAATATTTTGAATCCTTTTTTAAATACTCTTTTTAAATTAAATTAAAAATTTTTATTTTTTCTGAGAATTTTAACAAAATTACAGTTTTCTTGAAACGTTTAAAGATTCTTAAAAAGGTTATAAATTTTTGGTTATAAATCTTTAAATAACTACCTTTTTTAAAATAATAAATTCTTTTTGAAATTTTTTTCAAAATTCTAAATATCTTTTAAAATGATTCGAATTGTTCATAAAAATGGTTGAAAAATATTTACAAACGAAAAAGTGTGTTATTATTTATATTTTTGGTATTTTTGGTTACTGGAATTGACAATTTCTTATTACCGACACCGACAATACAGACACTTCATAAATTTATTTGTTAAGTTTTTCGCCGTAATTTTATTTTTCTCATCTCTTTGAAAGTATGAATAATTGCACAAATTACATTGTGGCAGTTTTATAATTTCCGGAATTTTCTGTTTGGAATATTTTTTTTTGTTTTTGTTTTTTACAGTGTCGGGAATTTTATTTTTCGGGATTTTTTAGTCGTCCCAACTTTTTGAAAATCTTTTTAAATATTTTCAATGCTTAAAAATATTTAAAAAGTTTTTTAAGAGATTATAAAAGATATTCAAAATTTAAAAAAAATCAAGAAGTTTCTAAGACAACTTTTTAAAGTATTTTTCATTGATTTTCGTATATTTTGTACAAAAGCTAGAAGCTTTTTAAGAATTTAAAAATGTTTAAAGAGGAAAGAATTTTTTTTAGTATTCCTATGAAAACTTGGAATGACTTTTATTTAAAGAAATGTATTTTAGGAGAATATTTAAAAAATATTTTTAAAAATTTGAAAAGATTTTCAAAATGGTTAAAGCGGAATGTCCCAGATTTTAAGGTAATTTTTTAACAATATGTAGATTTTTGAAGATATCGATATAAAATTTTGAACCTTTTCAAGAATTTTTATAGGTTTCAAGCTAATGAACAAATTTTTTAAATGAAATCTAGAACATGTTTTAAATGATTTTTTATTTTGAAAAATTAAATTTTAAAGGGAAGTTAAAAAGTTTTAAAAGCATAGAATAATATAAAGTATAATAAATATTTGAAAAAATTTTTTATAACAATTAATTATTAAAGTTATAAAAATGATAAAATTCTCATTTTTTAAAGCGCAATTTTAATGGGATATATATTTTTGAACCAAGGGTTAAGAATTATATTTGTTTCTCGAGTCTTTAAAATGCTAAAACCATGCATAATTGAGTTTTTTTTTCAAAAATCGAATGTATATTATACTTATTTATGTACCTCAGCCTGGGACTGTTTATTCAGATATTGTAAAATAGTGTACAAGTTTTATTTTTCATGATTACTTTAATATTTGTTCCTTATTTTGCACTAATTTTTATTCTCAGCTGCCTTGAAAAATGTAGAATATCAAGAAATTTATATTATTACAGTTAATAATAATAGAAACTAATATGGAAACGAACGTATTTTCATTGTCTTGTTTTTAAAAATAAAAAAATTCGTGATCCTATAAAAAAACAATTATCATATTAAACATTTAATTGCATCATGTGTCATTTTTCAAAAACTAAAGTTGTTTATTTTCAATGTTATTTCTTACGATCGAAACAAAAAATATGCGTCGTATTAAATAAAAATAAAATATGTGTCGTATTTCCACAAATTAAAATTTTTTGATTATTAATATTATTTTTCACGATTAATACTAGAACTACACGTCTTATAAAAATTATTAACAAGAAATGTGTAGCTCTACGATGGGTGAAAAATGTTTGTCTATTGATTTCTTTTTCGTAGCTCATGTCGTTTGTCCAAAAATTTAATTTTTTAAATTTTAATCTTCGCAAATTGTACCATTTTTAACGTTTTAAAAGTCAGATTCGACTGCTATTTTAAGTATAAATTAAGTATAAATTCTAAATTAAGTATAGTTAAGTATAAATTTGAAATAATTCGCCTAGGAACATTTTCTGTAAATTTAAAATAAATTAAGTGTTAATACTTTCGAAATTATATTTTGGATTTTTATTATTTTAAATAACATAGTTTTGAAAGAATGCTTCAAAGTATTTAAAAACGTTGCGAAAAAGTTTAAAAAATAAAT
>NC_046662.1:60777448-60794326 GCF_010883055.1 Belonocnema kinseyi | reverse complement strand
TGGTTCTTTTCCAAGCTAAGTTTACCATCGGTGTACCGAGAGCTGCTTACAGCGCTCCAAGTGGCTCTTGGCAAACTATATCGATGGGTGCTTTCTACGGGGTGCGGTGGGTAGAGGGGAAGTGACTTTTTTCGCCGGACGCGCCGTCTACATTTATGGCGGGCAACTAAGCCCGCACCGCATCTACGTTTATAATATCTTTGGAGAAGTGCTGCGCGAACACAAACGTAGTGAACAATGAGGTTAATCTAAGTAAATTTGTAACTGATCAAGCGACGAATTTTATTCCTCTCGAGCTAAGGTTTCGCTGGTAGAAGTTGTGAAGAAAATTTAGGTCCGCACAATAAAAAATGCAAATATCGCCAATATCTTGAAAAAGAAGGACATCAGATAAAAAAGAAAGACAGAAGGACAAACATCAAAAAAGAAGGACATGTCCTTCCAAAGAAGGACGTCTGGTCACCCTGAGTTTAGCTATATTTTCCACCTAGAATATCAGCTTAACCTGGTTAGGTGTGACACCTATACGTGTTTATCAATAGGAATATAGACATTCGAGCTAAATTTTCTTGATACTGCACCTGTATTTTGCCTGCAAGAAAATCGATTCAATACAGCTAATTATTTAGGAAGACGAAATCCAGCGATACCTTTTAGCTGGGATAGCAAGAATTCTAGGTAATATACCTAAACAAATTTTCATTGTACGGTCACTCGCCATAAATTACCCAAATTTCAATTTTAAACGTTTTTATGAATTTCGGGTTATTTATGAAATTTGTTGTTAATTTATGGTAATATTAAGGTACTTTATGGAAACTTCAGATTAAATATGGTAGCTTCTCATGAATGAATGTAGAATTTTATTATCTTATATAATGTAATTTCTGTGCTATATATCGTAATAATTGCATTGTAATAGCGCAAAATCGTGATATCGTACATTGCAAGTTTTTACATTATATACCGCATAATTGTGCAATCCATAACGTAAGAATTTAAGTTTATTACGCTTTCGCATTGTATTTCTTCTTTTGTGATCTAGTGAGTGTTCGAATAGTGAACAAGCAATCACAGAAAAAATTAAAGATGAGGTTTACATCGATTCCAGGTGAAAGATTCACCAAAACAAAAATTAACCTTGCTAGATTTTAACATGAATCGTAGGTAATTTTCGATTTTTAACTTTGCCTGGATAATCTTTCGTCTTCTAATCGCTCCATTTTTATTCGAGGTGTAACGACAATTACGATTCTAGCGCTATACAGCGTCGTTTAACTTAATTAAATTGGAGAGAAATGGGGATTCCCATCTTTCAGTTACTTTTTGTGATTTTGCTAAATGGTAATACATACGTTCCAATTTGTCTACAATAGTGTAATTTATTTCGGAGGAGATATATCAGTAAGAACAAATTTTTTTCGTGTTGTCTGCTGCTGATTCTACATGTTTTACGGAAATTTCCTCACTTTAGCGTGACGCAGCAGATGAGATCAAAATTATTCTCGTAACCTCAGTGAAACTTTCAACGAATACGTTTAATTTTTAATCGTTGAAAGTCTTACCTGCAGAAAATTTTAACTTTTTTCTGTAATTGTTTTAAATCTGGTGTCCCGATTTATAGCTCGCAGTCACTTATGCTGTAGCAGACGACAGCAACAAAATTTAATTTCATTTTTTACATTCTCATCATTTATGATTGAGAAAGTATTAGAATTGTCGGAAATTTGACATCACACTTTTTCAACGGATCTCCACGTTTCGAGACCCCCTGAATCCGAAAATCAGGTTTTCACGATGGCGCTTGTCTGTCTGTCCGTCCGTCCGTAAGCACGATAACTCTCGAAAAAATAAACGAATCAAATCCATCTTTTGCACACTTTTTCTAGGTCCTAAAAGAAAGGACGAGTTCGTTAACCAGCCATTTTTGATAAAAATTCAAAAAGTGAGCGCATTTTGAAAATTTTTGAGACCACTTTTTTCTGAATTTGAAAATTCTATGTACGGGTATTTATAGTATTGAAAAGAACAAACAATTTATTCTTACGACTTTTTTCGATAAAAAAAAATTCTCAGAGTTATAGCGTTTTCAAAATTTTTTTAATCAACCGAAAATCAAAATTTGAAGCCGAAAAACGCATGATATGAGAAAAAGTCAAGAGAAGAAAAACATTTCTTTTTGAAATCCCTGCAAGATTATCATAACCAATTTTTGGATTTTCTTCAAAAATCGAAAATTCAAATTTTGATTGCACAAAACATAATAAAAAACAAAAAATTCCATTTTGTGGACAAACTATGTAGGATACAAAAAAAGATGAATTAACAAAAATGGTTATCCTAAGAAAGATCTACAATTTCGTCAGGAATCACTTCTTGATAGGACGCGTACTTTTTGTTTTATTCGTGAAAAATAAAGTTGAAAAAAGTAAAATAAAAAAAAGGTGTGGAAAAACGACGAAAGTTACGAGAAAAAAATCCAACAAAACCTGTTTAAAAATGTCTATCGGAAATCGAACGCGCAGGGCGAGTGTCATGATGAGAATGTGTACCTCAAAGCCTACAGAGCTTTGAGAAACCTAATCTTTGACTATACTTAATGAAGTAGACAATTCAGAATATGAAGATGCATATGAATACTGCCATCTAAAAGAGATCTTTTTGATAAAGTTTTTTTCAAGCATTCCAAATGCAAAGAATAAATATTCGAGCGCGAAGCGCGAGGTAACCTATTATCGAGCGCGAAGCGGGCAGATTTTTTCTGTGATATTAGTGCATTATAATCATATTGCGCTTTATTGCAATATATAGAGATTTCGCGATATTATTGTGTGATATCTTTTTCTCCGTGTATGAGTTAACATTTTATAATAATCAGCCTACCTACCGTAAGAACTGTAAGGAAATTTTGGTAGCAGATAATAGAATATTGCCTTAATTTATGGAAAGTTACTATATATAATTGGTAAAATTAAAGTAAATTACCCAGAATTTCCGGAAATTTATAGAAATTTTTTAATTTATTTTGGAGAATTTATCTTCAGTTTCCATAAATTACCTGTAACATTACCTGTCACATCCTCTCAGAAAATATATCAAGTCAGTGAAAACGTAAATCGTGAAATTACGGTCAGTAAACAACAATAAATTTTAATTCTTGAATATTTGTTTAATTAAAAAAATGTGTAAAAATATGTTAATTTTATTTTTCTTTCTCACTAGGCTGCATCTGACGCTGTAAGGAGTGAAGAAATAAGGTCTGACGAAATATTTTTTTAAAGTACGGATACTAATGTTGATAGAAATTTAAAAAAAAGTTTTGGTACCAAAAGTGAAAAATGTCGACAGTGTTATAATAAAGCAAAAGATGCCAAGGATATTCAGGTTCTTATAAAATATTATTTTTAAGGCTATTTCAAACACAATATTATTATTTCATGCGACATGCATTAATATTGAAACAGATGTATTTTTATTGTCTTATTCTTATGATTAAAAAAGTGCGTATTCTATCAAAAGACAAACTAATGTTGTTATCAAACATTTTATTGCAGCTTGCGTCGTTTTTGTATAAATTTAAGTTTTAGATCTTTTTTTGTTGAACAATCTTATTTTTTTTCGTAACTATGTCGTTTTCAAAAAATTTAATTTCAAATTTTAATGTTATTTTTTTTACGATTAAAATGAAAACTACGCGTTTTATCAAACAATGAGTAATGAAAAATGTGTAGATCTTTTTTACGCGAACAACTTTTGTCTTTTAAGGTAAACGTTGTATCTTTTGTCATTTTTACACCATTTTATATATATTTTTTAAATGTTATTTTTACGATTAAAACAAAAATTATGCGTCATATAAAAAAATTATTAGTAATGAATTTTGTAGTTATTTTGGGCTGCAAAATTTTTGTCTATTCATCTTTTTTCGTATCTTGTATGGTTTTACCGCAAAATAGAATTTTTAATTTATCATAATTTTCTTGGCATAAGAAGAAAATTCTCAAATTTTTAGCAGTGACGAACATACAAGTAATATATCACAAATTAATAATTGGGTTAATTTATATAAAAACGTTTAATGTAGATAAAACAAAATTATGATTTTTTCCTTCAAAGTCTGCTGAAACCTGGTGTGAAAAATTAACTGAGGAATTAAAAGAAGAAGCAAAATTATATCTTGCTCAGGCTAAGAACTGAATTGCAGAAATAAATGAAAAATGTTCTAAATCTGAAACCGACTGCCGTAAGAAGACAAAAAATGTAGACAAAGCCCTAAATTAGATGGAAGAAGATATTCCCTAAGAAATTCCTCCCTAGGAAATTTCCAATTTTGTTTTACACATCCAGCATAATACACTGCGCATATTGATTTGATGCTGTTCCTAATGTATAATGCTTGGAAAGAAGGAATTATAATTAAACAAGTTCAACAGTGAAAATATATTACGTTTCAGAAATTCTGCAGTATTTTTTTGGTCCTTTTTAGGCCATCTTTGCCAAAATTTGGGACTTTCATTAAAAAAGAATTTCATTAAAAAATAATCATCCCATAAAAAGAAATTAATTAAATTCTATTTCGAAACATTTTAAGAGATAAAATATTTTTCTTGTTATTGGAAATCTATGGCTCTCAAATTGAAGTGCATTATAAATCGTTTAATTCAAAAGTTTTTATTTTCAGCGCTTTCAATTTGATATATTCGCTCTTGAATTGAAGATTATAAAGTACTAAATTTTTCAACTGATAAATCAGTTATTTTTTAAATCTTCTTGACTGAAATAGTTAAATATATTTTAACAGGAAAATATGCTTCACGAAAAGATAAAAATCGTAGGGTTTTTGCGTCATTCTGTCGTTGCTTGACTTTCGATGATGGGATCTTTAAACTGAACATTGTAAAAAATCTTAGTGTTCATTAATATATTCTGATTTTTTATTGGTTCCTCTTACAGTAGAGAAGGTTTAACACTCAGCATAACCCCTCCTCGTTCTACACTGTTTTCAAAATGTATTTCATTATAATACTGGTCACATTACGCTACACTGCTGATAGACTGTGACGTTCTGATGGTCTTGAAGCTTTGATGAATCTGGGGTTTCCCTGAAGTATTTTGGGAATGGACACCTGTACCGTTTATGCAGGTTGTAGTACCACCTTTGTCATTCTGATCCCTGGGCTAGTTGAAGCATCGTTGGGAATTGTGCACTCAGATTTAATTCTGGGGAGGCACTTGGTTCTTTGTTATTGGATAAAGACACCACCTCCTTAGGCAGAGGTGATATTATTTCCAGAGAGGTGTCTGTGTTCTCGTTAACGGCATGGAAGTTCGGTGATACAATTCTACTAACTTTATATTGGAAGATATTTCTCAGTTGACCTATCTTGTAGTTGCCCCACTTATGTATAGAACACTTACAGCACAATTTCAGACATCCCAAAACAAGCTATGATTAGCTTAAAGTGAACGAAATAGAGCAGTATGCTAATTACACTCAGTTCTAGACCTACATACGTGCCGTGAATTAATAGAGACTGTTTCACTTTACTTTGTCGTTTTAGGCCATATAGTTTTTGTTTAATTTTATCTAAAGCTTGGTCGTTTGATTTGTAATTTGCACCTTTAGAAACGTCAAATTGTTGATTCTGGTATGTTTCGAAATTTGTGGATTATTGGTCAATATGATGCAATTTTGCCAATAAAGTTGAAAGATCTAATTGAACTAGGGCCTCCTTTGTTGGTCCTAATCCCTGAATAGCTCAGTGTAAAGTCCTCATCTCTCATCCTGGAGCTATTTGTTTATTTTCAAAGACGCCTAGCAAAGTAGTTTTTCTTCTCGTTCTCATCGTTTCGGTAGTTGGTTTTGAAATTTTCGTTTAAAAGTCTGCTACAGCTCATTAATTTAATGTTTGATGTTCTTCTGAAGTCGTTCAGAAGCATCCATCTTAATTTTTAGATTGTACTTATATGTCAATTGTCGACAATTGTATTCACATATTGGTCCTCAATATTTAGGTAAGGCCTTAAAATTGAACTTAAATGCCGAAAAAAATCTAGTATGCGATTTTCGTGTAGAAAAGCGCTAACTCTAGTGCTAGATCTAAATTAAAGGTCACGATGGTAATCGCCGATGTCATCAAAGGTCGATCAAGGAGATTGGACAAAGATTAGTGTAATTATTTACAAATATTCCGATTACGCGGCCAAGTATTTCGATCCCATATCCGGACTTTTGTTTCGGTAAACCTCTTGTGTACTTCATAAAGGCTATTCTGGAATTCATGAATGATTTGAGATCTTAGTCCATCATGTGGAACTTCCAGCCTGACATAACATATGGTAAAGTTATTATTACTACACCGGAATATGTCAGCTAGCAATTCGGATATCTTGTTCTCATGCTAAGTATCTAGCAAATCTCCAGAATTAGACATTTTACTATTTTGTTTCGTTCTAGGGCTGTTATTAGGCATTACAGTCCTGGAATTATATTCTTCCAATTTTACTACGGATCTTGAGTTTTAACGCGATCTATAGCTAATAGAAGTTTAAAAATGGTATTAGTGGGTTCGCAGCCTTCCGAAATAAAATGGACGTAATTGTCTCTGCGATATATTAGAGGTTCAGTTCATTCGTGCAGTATCACGGTTTAACTTGACATTGGCGGCGGTGAATTAGGTTTTTGCTCTACATTTGGTTCAGGGCCCTCTCTGTCTGAAAAGAAAGAGGAATCATCTATATGTGGCAAATGTATATTATTTAGAGTATTTTGCGGTGAAAGGGTAATGTCTTGCTCACCTGAAATGGATACTAATTAATTGAACTACTGTGGGAGCATAATGTGTTTCTTTCTAGCAGAAATCCTTTCTGGACTGTTGCTTTGTTTTGGTTCATAACTGTTGGTTGTTGAAGTTGAACTGGCAGCTGAACTGGCATATGGAATAATGATGACCTGGAAGGTTGAGTTCCTGTAATGGAAGATTCTATCCCCTCTGGTAAGTTCTAATACTGAAATCTACTTACTTGTATTGGGTATTTTACGTCCCTTCTGTTGAGACGCCTATAAAAGGATTCTAGAAATTCGTTTACGGTAGCGGGAAGAGGATCGTCGATATCGTTCTATGGATCCATTTTTCAGTACCGCTGTAAGTTCTACTTGAACTACTATATCTTGGTAGCTTTCGTCAAGTCCTTTGTTAGTAAAAAAAGACTGATGATCTCCTAACGATTGTTTGAATTTGGATATAAATCATTGAACTTCTGTCCCTTTCATTATACGAGGTGTGTTCAAAAAATAAGGTGACTTTATGGTTTTCTTCAAAAAGATTCATTCATTCCTCAATATTTATGTTGTATCCTTCAAAGTAATCCCCCTCAGATATAATACACTTGTGACAACGCTTTTTCCAATCATCGAAGTACTTCTGATAATCATTTTGTGGCATAGCCTTGAGTTCTTTCAGTGGTGCAGTTTTTATCTCCTCAATCGTTGAAAATCGATGTCCTTTCATGGGTCTCTTCAGTTTTGGGAAAAGAAAAAAGTCACTGGGGGCCAAATCCAGTGAATATGGAGAGCTAAGGCATGACTGTGGTACTGTTTTTGGTAAAAAAATCTTTCACAAGCAACGATGAATGAGCAGGTGCATTATCGTGATGCAAAAGCCACGAATTGTTTTTCCAAAGTTCCGGACGTTCTTTGCGTATCGCTTGGCGCAAACGGCGAATAACTTGAAGGTAATACTTCTTATTGACCGTACGAACTTGTGGTAAGAATTCCTGATGCACTACGCCACGGTAATCAAAGATGACAGTGAGCAAAACCTTCATAATTGACCGAACTTGACGTGCTTTTTTCGGTCTTGCAGACTCAGGATGCTTCCACTGAGACGAATGGGCTTTAGTTTCGACGTCATAACCATATACCCACGATTCATCCCCAGTTACAATCCTTTTGAGAAAATCAGGATCATTATTGACTTCATTTAACATCTCCTGAGCGATGGTCATGCGATGGATCTTTTGTTCAAAATTAAGCAGTTTTGGAAAAAATTTCTCTGACACACGTCTCATGCCCAAAACGTCCGAAAAGATAGCATGGCATGAGCCAACCGATACGCCAACATCTTCAGCAACTTCTCTGATGGTAATTCGGCAATTTCTCGACACCATTTCTTCCACTGCTTGAATGTTTTCATCTGTTGTTGACGTACTGGAACGTCCAGAGCGAGGTTCGTCTTCGACATCCTCTCGGCCTTCTTGGAACAGCTTGTACCACTTATACACATTTTTCTTACTCAGAGTAGACTCACCGTATGCAACTGTCAACATTTCAAGAGTTTTAGAGCATTGGATTCCATTTTTCACACAAAATTTAATGCAAACTCTTTGCTCCATTTTTTTCGAAAGCAGAAAATCGCCGAGCACACCAAACCCTTCTAACCTTTTACGCCTCTGCCAGAAAAACAACACGAGCTATATAGTCAAAACTGTGAACATATGATCGTTACGAGTGTACCAACACAAAAAAACCAAAAAATTTTAAACTTGAATGTACGTAGCCCGCGAAAATTGAAAAGTCACCTTACTTTTTGAACACACCTCGTACATTCAAGTGGTTTCGTTTCTATGTCGCGATTACTCTGACTGCAGTCGCTCTCATTGCTGGACTCTGGAGCATTGATTCTATTAGCTATGTCGCTTTGATTGATGTCGTTAATCTTCAAATAAGGAGGTGGCTTTTAAGATTTGTCTCAGTATTCTTTTTCAGTGACCGTATCTGTTTTTCTTCTGCCGAACGCGGATCCAGTGGTCGAAGTCGATTGCAGTGGGTGTCTTGCTCCTAAAGTAACCTGTTGTACTCTGCTCTTGAGTCTAATCCTCTCTAATGTGGTCGGTTTCCGCTATATACACATTTATTGCCGTATAAGATATGTCTTTCAAATCATCCAGTTCGCAGAAATGATTTGGTGTAATGTATCATCACGCAAGCCGCACAAAAGGTATCTGTCGACTTTCATGTTAGCTAGATGCGTGTTCCTCCAAGAGTCTATTTTCAATGTCATGCTTAAGGGAAGCATACAATACCCAGCATTATATTAAGCATATGTAAATGTGGTGGTTAACAAACCTACGTTTACGAAACTCCTCTAGGCATGTTTTAATAGCTGAAATTTTAGCTTGAAATACAGTAGGGAATTTTTCTTGTGCCTCTATTACGTCTACAAATCCTGATTATACGAACCTATTATAAGAACGATTCATGTAATCCACAAATCAAATCGGCAATGACGAATGCCCGCAGGGTAGTAGATCATACCTGCAGACAAGCTCTTTTTAGCTTCGTACTCAAATTAAAACCGTGGAGCAAATACTTGAAAATCTTGCCGCATAGCATAGAGCGCACCCCCCCCATTAATGGTGCTACCTGCACCATGTTCCCTTTTGAATGCGAGAAGTAAATTCATGGAGTGCGTCAATAGTGGACTTGCCTTTCGTGGAGGCAAACTGATAACTATGGAGCAGTTTATCCGGTAGAATTATCTCATCTATAGTACATGAAAATCGACTAACTTTTGTAATATTTTCAACATGAAAGAAGTTGGACTGGTTGGTTTACATGTTATATGTTTACACTTAATCCCCGAATTTACTACAAATATCGTTTCGATCTTCTTTCATGTTATAGGGGTATATCCCATTGCTATGCACGACCTGAAATTATTGTGCCTGGGTACCACCAGAACACCTAAACCTTCTTGAATCAACGCTGGAAAAATACCGTCTTCCCCAACGGCATTGAATAGGTTAAAACGAAATCATTCATCCCCATTGACTCTATGTTCTGACCGGTTAGAGGGGCATGACATGTAGGGTTTTTTTTTAAATTCTCTTGAATAAGAGTGCTTCCATCAGTATGGGATCTTTTAGGGATCCCTGACTAAGGGGTTGTTTCGCTTTGCAATAGAGTTTGCTGGCGATGGTACTTTCTTCTAGCAGCACTGCTATATTTCTTTTCGCCAGGGCCTTCTTTCGAGCTATCATCCTCAGTAGCTTTATCCTTGTTTATGAGACTAATCGAACTCCCATTTCTATCCGTACCACTCGACATGCTAGGAACCGTTTGGTTCTCTGGTTGATTCAAAAGTGATTTAACCCCTTCATTGGTTTTCATCTTCTCGAGAGAAGTATTCATCGAGGGGAACATGTAAGACTCCCGACCATGTTTTTAAAAAATTTTTTAAATTCATTTTGTTTCCGCGAGCAGCTAAGGAACTAAGGGTTTGTGGTGACAAACCACGAACTCCTATACATCAAGAGTCATCGTCGCTGCAGCTTCCAAGTCGTCAATACCTGCGGAAGTTATTAAGCCTCCTCGCCACGACCAGATCCAAACTCACCTTCTCCTTGGGAAAGAAAATTTAATTCCCCGCCATAAGGAGTAGTCGAATGCACGCGCCTGATACAGGAGAATAAACGGTGTTCCTCTGGAACTAGTCAATATCGGCTTCGGTGCAGTGGGTATAGTTTTTGGCATTTCTAATGTGTGCTGATTTCTAGATCGATTTCTTCGACGAGTTATAGCTGCTTTATCAGTAGCTGTTTTGGAGTTCTTACCTTTCATTATACTGACCTTAGTCAAGGATTGCTTGGGGGGTAAGGCTCTGTAAGGTTTTATTGGTCAGTAGAGTTTGAAAACCACTTATTTCTATCGTCCTTGTTGAGTTTGCCTGGAAGTGTTGAATAATTTAAAGTTTTTCGTGTTGCAACCGTCAGATGCGGAGTAATCAGAACCGATTAATTCATCCGTTTCCTTTTAAACTTTTCACTTATTTCACTTTCCAATAGGTACTCCAATAGGCAATAGACTTTCCTTTTCACTTTCCAATAGGCATTCAGATGAGGCGGCTGCTCCCCTTGGTCACATTTCCTTTTTGTGTTCGAAAATGTATTGTCAATCCTTTAGTCTATAGCGTCAAAGAAAAAACCTGAGCAAGTTATTCTTTTTCGGATTTTAAATCGCGTTGTTCAGTTCATATGTAGAAGTGTCGGTAGTTAACTTGAAGATTTTGTTAAATCGGGGTATTGTGAGATGGGTTCACGGCAGAGGTAATTGCGTAGTTTGCGGAAACTTCACCTTTAATAAATCCCCATATGAATTTAGCAACTTTCTTTAGCAAGCCTGCTGAAGGTTTCGATGATTTTGTACAATTATGTATAAATCGCCGATAATATTCTGATAGCTATAAGAACTGTCTGATCGCCTGAATAGTTCTGGATCTAGGGAAATTCCCTATAACGTTAATTTTTTTCGGATTAGGTTTCTCTCCATCATTGCCCTATGTATGCAATCTCGGTGCAAAGAAAATCGCACTTGTGTGGTTGTAATTAAGTTTCGCTTTCCTAAATCTTTTAAAAAGTCTCCGAAACATTTTGTCTTATTCATCTAGAGTTTACGAATAGATTACGATGTGAACCAGGAACATAAAGGTTTCTGAACCGAGCATCCCCTTTAGGGCGTTGTCTATAATGTACTGGAAGGTTGCAGGAACCTTTTTTTAATACTTATGGGTGAGTTTCGACTTTTGGTAATATTAGGTAAAAGGTAGTCGGCACTGTTTACTTTTCTATTATTCTATTACTATTATTATCTTCTTACCTCAAAGGAATCCATCTTTTTTGGAACTATCATTAGTTCATGTTTCCATTAGGAAACATAAGTTTATTTTTATGATTTCAGTTCATGAGTAATAATTTACCAATTGAAGAAAGACTATACAGCATCTTAAGATGCAGCTGAAAATGATTTAAAAGATACAAAAAATCAATTGAAAGGAGTAGAAGTAGTATAAAGCAATGGGATGAATGGCACTAATTTTTATGAACACGTTAAGAAACACACAAAAATAGAAATAGCCAAGAAAAAAGTCGAAATACTGGAAGATAATGCAACACGTAAACAAAAATTTAGGAAAAATCGACCAATTTATTTAAAAGATTTATGTTTCAAGAATAATAGTACAGCAAAGTAATTAAAGGGCAGAAATGAACCTGATCAACCGCAAAAAGAAATCGATAAGTCTGATTCTTTACAAATATTCTCAAATTTGCCCCGCTTGAAATTTCTGCGAATAAAAGACCAAGACTAGAAACAATAAGATCTTGTAGAAAACTGATCTTGTAGAACTAATCCTGATCAAAAATTTTGCACTTCTACTATCCGAGCATTAGCATCTCTTAATTCTTTTCTGCGTCTTCTGCTGGTTTTCTTCTTATCCCAAGATGACAAGATTGGAGTGCGAATAAGAACAACGGCTTTTAATAAACAATCTCTATTCTTAATGCACGTTCAATATCACGTTCAACTGTTTTATCACGACTGGGTTATCTTCCATTACTCTCCTACATCCTTCCCATATATGCTCCCATGTTTCCTTCTCCCATTCACAGAGTCTGCACTTTCTGTTCTTCTCCTTTTTCTAAGACATTCCTTCCCTCACCTTGTTTCTCAGTCTAACTTTGGCTATTCTGGTTCATCCTCTCTCCCCCATCCATTTTATAAATACTTCGGTACTCCTTCCTTTTTCTCATTATTATACCATTTATTATACTTTTATTCCTGAATCATGCCCCATCTTTCAATTAAGTGTATTTTTCTTTCCTTTTTCCAATTATTCATAGTTAATCTAGTCCCGTCTTCTATATCTTCAGCATTAAAGAACTCCCTCCTTTCTTCTTCCCATCTCGTTAATTCTATCACCCTCCCTCTCCATCCTTCTACCTTCATCAAACGCTTTTTCTCTAGCTCTCCTCCCTCCTGTCCCTCAGATTCGTCACAAATTACCATACTCTCTCTCCCGTTCTAGTACTTAATTATCTCTGCTCCATAATCTAATACCGGCAACACCAGAGTATTAAATAACCACATTCTACTTCTCCAATTTCTTTTTAAAACCTCTTTTTCCTAATACCCATATCTGTTTCATTACCCCTGCTTCTTGTTTTATCCTTTCTCTTATATGAGCTCTATGATTTCTGTTAGTTTGTAAGGTATCTCCCAAATATTTAAACTCTTTTACTTCTTCTAGTTTTATTACCTTCCATTCTTTGTTTCTTCCACCTTCTTTTGTAAACCTCGTTATCTCTGTCTTTTATACATTTAAATTCAAATTTTTCTCATTTAAGTATTTCTCTAATCCTGTAATTAAGCCCGCCATCCCTTCTTCATTCTCTGCCGTCAACACTATATCGTCCGCATATGCTAGTGTACATATCTTTTCCTTCCATATCCTAATTCCTCCCCGAACTTTTCTCCTAATTTCTTTTTCCAAGTCTGATATTAATATATTAAATAAAAGCGAGATCAGCGGACATCTTTCCCTCACTCCTCCCACCAATGAGAAACTATCTTCTACTTTTTCTCTTACCCTTACCCTGCTTTTTGTCTCTCTGATAATTTCCGTTACTCTCTTTATTAATCCCTCTTTTACCCCCTTTTTTACCATAACTTTTTCTATTTGGCCTCGGTCTAATGAGTTAAACGCCGCCTTTAAGTCCACAAACATTTTTACCTTTTTCCATTTTGATCCTCTTATTTACTAGATAGTACAGTACATATATATTGTCCATCACCCCCATCCCTTTACTAAACCCTGTCTGATTCGGTGTTTCTATCTTTTTTCCTCAACTTCTTTTTTAACCTTTACCTTTGCCTTTCTTCACTATGGGTATCACTACTCCTTCCTTTCCATAATTCTGGCCACCCTTCTCCTCTCCATACTCTATTGCACATTATTTATGCCCAATCGTTTAATTCTGTGTCCCATATTTCCAGACTTCATTCGAAATCTCATTTATACCAGGTGCCTTTTTATCTTTCATTATCCCTAATATCTTGACTATTTCCTCGCTTGTAATTTCCTCCTCATCTGTTTCCCTACAATATTTTCTTCCTTTTCTAACTTTTCTCTACCCCTCCTAGTAAATCCATAAAATATTTTTTCCATTCTACCATCTTAATATCCTGGTTTCCTCTTTTCCTTCTTCTCTCTTTACTTACTACCTTCCAGACTTCTTCTTCCATCCCAGCCTTCTGCGCCTCTTCTTAAAACCTTTTATTTTCCTCTTCTTTCCTCCTTCTTTTCTCTTATATGTTTCTCCACTACTGTCCCTTTTCCCCATTTTCTTGATTACCTTCTCACTTCCTTTTTCTTATGTTTACATTTCTCGTCCCATCTACTTCTATCCCCTCCTACACTAACTTATTTTTTACTAGTGTTTTTTAATACTCTTTTCATTTCTTCTTTAATTATTTCCATCACATCATTTACATTTTATTTCCCCATTTTGCCCCCTCTTCCTGTCATTTTTACTTTTGCTTCCTTTTTAGTCTTATTTTGATTACGCTTTTCTCCCTCTGTGATCACATTCTATGTAATTCCCTACCTCCAGTTTCTTGGCTTTCTGTCTTACCTCGTCGTCCACTACCACATAATCAATTACCGTTGCCCTTGTACCTCCTGAACGTGTATATTCTTCCTGGTTTTCCATCTCATTCCCTTCCTCCTCTATCTCCTGTTCTCGCATTAAAAGCTCCTCCTATTATAAACCTAATCTCTTGCTCATTTTTGTTTAATAGTTTTCTCATCTGCTCTGATTTCTCCTACATATCACCGTTCACATAAACCCCCACTATCTTCCACCTATCTCCGCCTATATTTATCTCTTCTACTAATAATCCTTCTTTTTCTTCCTTTACCACTTTTTTATATTATACTGTTATACAATTGATCCTTACTATCATCACCATTTCTCCTATTGCTCATCCTTTCTCATTCATCCACTTTGCATTTGAAGCTGGCCATTTGTAACCTCTTCCTAATCTTCCTCTTACTCTTTCCCATCACTTTTCGTCTAGCTACGTCTCCATCATTACTAATACATCTGATTGTGTCAAATTTCTCATAAACTCTCTATCCTTTCTTTCCTAGTCTCCCGACACCTAATTTTTTCTAACTCTTCCCTGTTCTCGTTCCAATCCCATCATATACCTTCTTTCCCTATTCTCCCATAATTAACCCATGTTCTTCTTCCCTTTTTTCTTTCCTCTTCTGTTACTTTCCTTAACTTATACTACATCTTTCTTGTTAACATCTCTCTCCTCTATCTCTACCTTAGCATTAATCCTTTTTAGTACTTTTTCCACTCCTTCCTTTAGCTCCTCCCTCTGTAATCTTAAACCCTTTATCACTATGCTTCTTTAATTTGTATATAAAAAATAATATTTTAAAGACAAGTTAAAAAGATTTTTTTAAATTTCAAAAGATATAGAAAAATGGGGCAGGAAAATCTCAAGAAAGAAAATATTCAAAATAAAAAATTCCCAAATCGGGAAATTCCTGGCAATGTAAAAAATTACTGAATTATAAATTTCTTGAATATAAACAATACAACAATAGTTTAAATTACAAATAAATAAAAATATGCTGACGAAATAAAAGTACTTTGTTTTATTTATTATTTACATTTTTTAACTGTTTAAATTTTGGAATTTCTGTATTAGGAAATTTCTCTGTGATTGCAATTTTACACTGTCGAATAGTTTTTCAGGTCGAAAAGAAATCTGGAAGATTTTAGAGCTTTTTTTAATTTTGAAAGTTTTTTCAACATTTTAGGAACAGTTTGAGTGAGTTTGGAAGAAATTTAAGAATATTTTAAGAGAATACAAATATTTAAAAACTTTGAAAGATTTCCGATTTATAGATCAAATATTTTTTTAATTTCCTGCCAAATTTTAAAAGTCCTAAATACCTTTGAAACTCACTCGGATTTTTTATAATTTTTTTTATTTTAATAAAGCTCAGAATTATTTACAATTATGTTATTTTATTAAACTTTTCTGCTTGTCACATTTTGTATTTTAAAAACCTTATTTTAATTATTATGTACAACTCTAAATAATGTAGGTTATATTTTATCGCTGAAATTAGTAGTATTTTCTAATACAGAATTTGAGAATATAAATATTTCGACAAATCGAATTTTTCATTTTCTACTTAAGTTTACTAGATCAGTTTTCTCTAATTAAATTAGTAGAATTTCACTTGTAAATAGTGATATTGCACTAATTTAGATTTGCAGAGAATTGTTTAAAAAAATGCTGCTTGATTTAATGAAATGATTTTCTTGGTTTAAAACAATTAGAAGGAGTGAAATATTTTTTAAATATTACAATGAAGAGTAAGCGAACTAAACCTGAACGTTTATGAGGCAATTTTTTAAAATTTCAAGGATTAAAAAAGAAACGTTGAGAAAAATTTAAATAATTTCAAAACAAAAAATATAGAAGTTTTGAGAACATTTCGAAAAAAATGTAGAAACTTTGTAAGAATTTTGAAAGGTTTCAAGAGAATTGGAATTTTATTAAGCTTTTAAAAACATGTTACAGAAGAATCCGGAAGATTTTAAGGAATTCCTTTAACTTTTAGTTAATTTTTGCAGATTCCGAAAAAATGAAATTAGAAGCCTCTTCAGAACTTTGAAAGTTTCAAGCAAACTTCTAAAAGTCCTAAATATCTTTCAAATGGGCTCAAATTCTGCATAAAATTGAGTAAAATCCTGTAACCTGAACAAATTTTTTTTTAAACTTTCTAGATTCTTCAATATATATGAAATTTATAATAATCTTTTTGAATTTGATTAGGAATCTTAGGAGCATTATATTATACAAATTAAAAAAGAAACTTATAATACTAATTTACTTGGTCTCAAATCTTAGAATTTACTTTTACAGTCTGTCAAGTTAAAGCGTGGGTGGCTTTACTCGCAGTCGGTAAGGTGTATCGACATGATTTTGGTGTCAAAATATTAAGAAGAGCTCCC
>NC_046662.1:60772299-60777348 GCF_010883055.1 Belonocnema kinseyi | reverse complement strand
GGGAGCTCTTCTTAATATTTTGACACCAAAATCATGTCGATACACCTTACCGACTGCGAGTAAAGCCACCCACGCTTTAACTTGACAGACTGTAGTTTGAATTCCAGTGCTCAACAAATGTAAGCGAATGAATTTTTTCGCATTTTTTTCAATAAAAATTATTTTTTCCCTCAAATATGAAAACTTGTATTATTGATAATGCTAGTTAAAATGAATAATATCAGGTGAAATGGATTAAGTGTGTAAAACATTTTTGTTTTTCCATTTTGAAGACGAAACTTGTAACTATGCTGTGTTGGTGGAGGCTACGTACTGCGATCCAGTATTTTGTGACTTAGTCATTTGACAAATTTCACAATGCTGCCTTATTCTTATTTCAATAAAGCTAAATATTTGACACAATCACGTTCTTTTATAAAACTTCCCTGCTAGCCATGTTTTTTTTTTGATGATCTTATCTCAACTAAGCCCTGAGTAGATTAACATATTTTCACCTAGAAATTGGTAATACCCATCCACTAAGTGTGCACTTTTTTGGCTGAGTACTACAATTCACACTAGGTAAAGTGCCATATAGGGGCCGAGTGTAACATTTTTTTTATCAAGCCAGCTTATCATAAATGCAAAAAGGATGCACAGAATCCTAATCCAAAAACCTAAATCGAAAAAACTGAAAATAAAAAATAAAATAAAAAACACAATCTAATTCACCTCAATGCACTCCACTACAATCTCCCATCACTACAATCCACTACAATCGAGTCTAATATCTCTACTACTACTCCAGTCCAATCCAAGCCAATCGAATCCACACCCATCCAATCTATTCCAATCTAAACCACTTCAATCCATTTTAATCAAGTCCACTACAATCCAATACAACCCATTTCAATCTAATCCACAAAAATCCAAAACACTGCATTTCACTCTACTACAATCCAAACCAATCCAATACAATCAAATCTAGACTAATCTAATCCAATTAATTTCAATCCAATTTAATCCATCCAATCCCCTCGAGTACAATCCAATCCAATCAAATGCATTCCAATCCCATCTTATTTACTTCAATCCATTACAATATACTCCACTACAATTGAATCCAATCCGATCCACTCCATAAAATCCAATTCACTGCAATCTACTCCACTACAATCCAATCCGAATCAATTTCAATCCAATAGAAAAAATCTAAACCAATTCATTCCAATCCAATATATTCCGATCCACCTACTACAAACCAATCCACGTACTCCAAACCATACTAATGTAATAAAATCCACTACACGATAATCCAATCCCATCCAATACAATACAATCCATTATAATTAACTCCACTATAACCTAGACCAGTATTATCCAAACCTAATCTATTTCACACCACTCCAATACAATACAATCAAAATCAAACCAATATAATCCAATTAATTCCAATCCAATCTAATCCAATCCACTCAAATACAATCAAATCTACCCCAATCCACTCCAAAACAATCCAATACAATCTAATTCATTTCGATTCCATTCTATTCCATCCTGTCCTCCCCAATCCATTCCAATCCACTCCACTACGATCGAATCTAATTCAATCCACTACAATCAAATTTAATCAAACCCACTATGATCGAGTCGAATCGAATCCGCTCCACTAAAATCCAAACCACTCCACTAAAATCCAATTCACTATAATATACACTACTACAATCCAATCCAAATCAATCTAATCAGATCCACTTTACTACAATCAAAACCAACCCAATAAAAAAGCAATCCAATTCAATTAATTTCAATCTAGTCTGATAAAAACCACTCAAATACAAATCAATCCATTCCAATTCACTGAGCTCCAATCCAATTCTATCCATGTAAATGCAATGCAATCTAATCCACTCCACTCCATTATAATCTAGTCCAGTTTAATCTAATACATCCACTCCAATGCAATCCAATCCACTGCAATCCAATCTACTCCAATTCATTACAATTAACTCCACTAGAATCCATTACAATGATATCCAAATCATGCGAATGCAAGTCAATCCACTCTACTACAGTCCAATCCACTATGATCCAATCGAAACCAATCCAAAAGAACCCAATCCATTCCAATCTATTCTAATACAATCCACTCCAATCCACTTCAATACGTCCCACTACAATCCAATCCAATCTATTCCACTAAAATTGTATTCACTGCAATCCACTCCACTATAATTCAACCCAAATCAATTCAATCCAATACAAAAAATCTAAACAAATTCATTCCAATCCAATCTATTCAGATCCACCTACAACAAATCAATCCACTTACTCCAAACCAAACTAATGTAGTCAAATTAACTCCACGAGAATCCTATCCAACTCAATTCAATAAAATACAATCCAAACAAATTTAATTAATTCCAATCCAATCTAATACAATCTCACCTAATACAATAAAAACCATTCTAATCCACAACACTTTAATCTAGTCCAGTATTATCCAATCCATCCACTCTAATGCAATCCCATTCATTACAGTAAAATCCATTCTAATCTACTCCACTATAATCTAGTTCAGTATTATCCAATCCATCTACTTCAACCCAATTCTCTCCAATCTACTCCACTACAATCCAATCCAAATAAATTCAATCCAATAGAAAAAATCTAAACCAATTTATTCCAATCCAGTCTATTCCGATAAGCATACTACAAACCAATCCACCTACTCCAAACCAAACTAATGTAATCAAATGCACTCCACGATAATTCTATCCAAACCAATCAAATAAAATACAATCTAAGCCAATTCAATTCATTCCAATCCAATCTAATCCAATCCACTCGACTACAATCCAATCCCATCCATTATAATATATTCTAAACCACTCCACTATAATCTAGTCCAGTATTATCCAATCTATCCACTACAATCCAATCCAATCCTATCCACTCCACTACAATCTAATCCAATACAAAAAATCTAAACCAATTCATTCCAATCCAATCTATTCCGATCCACTTACTACAAACCAATCCACTTACTCCAAACCAAATTAATGTAATCAAATTTACTCCACAATAATCCTATTGAAACCAATCCAATAAAATACAATCCAAACTGATTTAATTCATTCCAATCCAATCCAATCCAATCTAATCCAATCCACTTCACTACAATATATTCCCCTCTATCACAATATAATCCATTCTAATCCACTCCACTATAATCTAGTCTAGTATTATTCAATCCATCCACTCCAATCCAATTCACTCCAATCCACTCAACTACAATCCAATGCAATTAAATCCAATTCAGTAGAATGCAATCCAATCCAGTCCACTAAAATGAAATTGAATCTAATCTAATCCAATTCATTCCAATCTAATCCAATACATTATAAGCCAATCCACCCCACTTGACTACAATCCATACATGAAATCCAATTTATTCCAATCTAATTCTAGTTATTCCAATCAATTCAAATCCAAATTACTCCGTCCAATGCACTTCAATCTACTTAAATCGAATCCACTCCACTACAATTTAATCAAATAAAATTAATTCCAATATGATCCAAACAAAGCCGCTCCAATATCCTCCACTCCCATCCACTCCAATCCACTCTATAGTCCACAACAAATAATTCCAATCTATTCCAATCCATTCCAATCCACTCCAATTCAATCCAGTAAGATCGCAGTCTCAGTTACTTTATACTACACTGTATCCTAAGTAAAAATTATAGGGCCTACGCTAAGATGTGCTATTTTGGTTAACTTTCATATTATCCAAAATCGGACTTATGATGGCGGTGTAACAAAAAATATACAATTTTAAATTAAGCAAATATTTTCGAAAAAATGGTTTCTTTTATTTAAATAAGGAAAGATGTCAGTATTTAAAATAAAGTTGCTTCTTTTAAATTAATAAAATACAAAAACCAAAGTCTAATCGACTCTTTTTAAATGTACACACCTCATCACTCACAATTCTTTCATTTCACAATTCTTTAAAATTACTGAAGCAATCCAAAATCTGAAAAAATCCATTGAAATGCGTTAAAATGTTCAAAAAATCCTTTGCATTATTTGGAAATCCCCTAAATTTGGATACATAAATATTGGATACCCTATAAGCTTTATTTGTTAAAAATATTAGGACAGAGTGGTCCGAAACCGGTCGCCTAATCAGCAAAGGAAATAAAACTGTATCAAATTAATTTTTTCGTTCAAAACTAAGTTTGATTCTGCAGAGGGAACATTATTCTAAGTTTTGAGCAGCTTGACGAGGTTTTCGAGTACCGTTTGTTTAAGATACCGAGGCCTTAATGAATGTCTGTCTATTGGGAGTTTTTTTAGGAAATAAAATTGAATGAATGCATTGATTACAATTTTACTTGCTTATTACCAAAATTAAAATTTTAATCGCCGTCTTCTGCCTCACGATAACTGCGAATAGCTGATGGACGAGTCGTTCTTCAAGACTGGATTTCCCCGTTTTCTCTTCTTATTGATGTCGCTGCTTTTCCTTTTCTTCATTTTCTATCAGTTTATATTTGCGATTTTCCTGTTTTTGTTTCGCTTTTTTCTCTGCTCTTATTTATGTTTCTTTCGGTTTTTCTTTTTCCAAAATTTTGTGTACCTCAGCATCAAATGTCAAAATTGATATTCGGTTCGGTGGCCGACCGCTCTTCTCCAGGCAGCCTTCATGAGAGGCAAAAGCGACTCTAGAATTGAATCCATAAATGACTTTGAAGCTCTCAATGTTCATGTGTCCGGTGGAATGATTTCTTCTCGATTTTGATTTCACAGCCACACAAAAAAAGTGTACGGATCTGGCAACAAGACACACGTATTCCTATGGATTTTGGGGCGCTGAATTCAAATTCGGTATCAAAAATCACCTATCACGTCATGGTTGAGCCATAACTTCAATAAATGACGAAAAATCATGCACTGAGACAAATAAATTTCAAAATAATGCCAGTGATGCAAATTTTCACTTCAAAAACATGTCGACAACTGTGAAGGATCAAACCTTGCCTGATATCAACTTATTTAACA
>NC_046662.1:60750753-60772199 GCF_010883055.1 Belonocnema kinseyi | reverse complement strand
ACGCCAAAAATAAAAATAACATTTCGTACATTAATGCGTGCACAGTCACAAGAGCAATTGAAATCAATAAAAATGCACGCCAGACTGATTTAAGCGCTTTAGAAGATCCCTATTTTTCAGAATTTTAAATGAATAAGGAGAAACATTGTTGATAATAAAAAATAAACAGAATAATAATAATTTTTTAAAATAATAATAAACAGAAGTGACGTCTCTATTCTGCAATTGCACCTTTATTCTTAACAAGGTTGACAGGCTGCGTGTTAATGTGTATACCATTTCATTAACAGTTCACAATTTACTTTTTAATTAATAAAATATTTTTTAAATACATTCAAGGTTATGAAACTTTTCGTAGCAGGAGTCGGTAGGTGCATCAATTGCATTCAACTTTTAGTTAATAGGAGATCCACGAGGGAGCACTTATTCGAGTCTGAGTTACTCGCGCAATATACATTGCGTGCCGTACCCATGCCCTTTACTACCTTGTCCCTACGTTGGCAAACTACAAAGGGCCTACATAGTGTTGACATGCTCAACATACAAAGGCTTCATTTAGGATGCCCACGAAGGGCAAATAAAGTGGCCCTCTGTAGGCCCTACAGTAGTGTTCTCCCTATTTGCCGTGTAAAAGCATTACAAATTTTTTGAAAATTGTATTTAATTTAGAGTCATTAGCGGTTGTACAAAATTTACATATTATTATATAGGGCATCTCTTTTTTCTAAAGGAAGAGGTTCAAAATAAAAGGAATTTTATTTTATACTTATTAATTTTGATTAAAGACGCTTTGTATATAATAATTTCAAATATGAGTGAAAATGATCAAATGGTCAATTATAAACTTCCTACTTCATCGTGAGCGACGATTAAGTACTTTTAACCTGAAAAGCGCCACGTGAAGAAAACACGTAAGCATTAAGTCAAACATATAACTTCTCCTTTTTGGAAAAAATTTAAATTGTACTTCGTCATTTTCCCAAGGCTGAATATGAATTACAGAATAAAAAACAAATCCACAAATAAGCAACGTTTTATGTGCACTTTCTTTAAACGTGTTCTTTCCTGGCAGGAATGACTGCAAAATCTGGCGCAAAATTGCAATTGAAATGTATATTTCCTTCGATAAAATTTTTTTTACATTGAATTATTCAACTAAAAAAAAAATAAATTTATGGAAAATGAACTGGTGAAAATTTCAGAATATAAATTGCTCATACATTACACTCATAATTTTTAAAAATATGAGTACAAATATGAAAACAAATGTTTTAGCCTCTTGTGCTAAAGCTGATAATTCATGAAAAAATAAAATAATGATAAGAAGTCCAGTCTGGCTCAGGTGATTGCAATGAGCTTTACTTTTTTCAACTTCTGTCACCTAATTATCAATATATTATTACATGTTTGTAAACAGACATAGCTTTGGTATGAAACATAAAACAACATATTCTCTTATAACATTTTTCTGAGTGAAAACGTACGAGGTCTGTTAAAAACATAAGCGTATTGAGGTCATAAAAAAGTACTTTATTTGGAAGTTACATGTCTGGGTCTCCTTCAAAATGCTCTCCTCCCTAACACACACACTTGTCCCAACGGTGTTTCCACTTGTTGAAACAGTCCTGGTACGCTTCTTTTGTGATGGCTTTCAGCTCCTTCGTCGCATTTGCCTAAATCTCCGAAATCGTCTCAAATCTTCTTCCTTTGAGGGTTTTTTTTAGTTTTGGGAACGAGAAAAAGTCACAAGGAGCAAGGTAAGGTGAGAATGGGGGTTGGGGAAGAACAGAAATCGAGTGTTTGGCCAAAAACTCACGAGTTCTGAGTGCTGAGTGAGCTGGAGCGTGGCACAAATTTCGCAGTGACGCGGTGAATCTTCAATTTTTCGGTCAAAATCTTGTAACAAGATCCAACTGATATCCCACACTCTTCGGCAAGCTCCCTAATGGTCAGACGTCGATTTTAGTGCGTGTTGATTTTGTCAACGTGTAGGTCGTCAGTTGACGTTGAAGGGCGCTCAGGACGCTCATCATCGTCAATCGACTGTTGTCGACCCTTGAAACGTTTATGCCACTTGAAACATGCAGTACGCTTCATGGCAACATCACCGTAGGCCGTCTTGAGCATGACAAATGTTTCAGTTGCAGATTTCTCGAGTTTCACACAAAATTTCACAGCAATTCGTTGCTCTTTCAGGCTGTCCATTTGAGAATCCGACAAACAAAAAAACACTCTTTACTTAAAACCGTGTAGCTTATCAAGAAATGAAGATATCTGCGACCCAAAAATAATAAAGTATGAGAATATTCAAAACTGAACTTTAAGTGAGTTTTTGTTTTAATTTGATTTTGTTGTCAATTTCACTTTTCTTTTAAAACCTGTACAAAAAAAGAAATTTATACCTTATTTGTTTACCTGAATTATTTTTGATCAACAAGTGAAAAGCCTAGACGATTTCTTCTTGAAATTTGCAATTTTGAAACAACAATTTATGGAGAGAAGTTTTCATTCGATCGAAAGGTTTCTTTTTCGCTTTCTAAAGATCGTACCTCAACATAAAGTAAAATGTGACCGTAAATGTTTTTTGTTGAATTTTAGTGCTTTTTTTTAATTTGATCATTTTGTTGAAAATTCATCTTTTTAGTTTGAAATTAGATTATATGGTTAAAAATTCAACTATTTCTTCACAATGTTTATTCATTTTATTGGATTATATTTTATATCAACAATTATATATATGGGACGTTTCACGTCAACCTGGTCACATCTTTGTCCAAAAATTGAGAAGCTTAAAAAAACGTATATTGGCTCAAAATGTTTGTATTGATGATGGCTTCAAAAAGCCGTGTGGCGCTTTTAGGATTTTTCAAAATGGCGGCTACAATATGACGCTGAACACATGTTATTTAAAAAAAAGTTTTGCATTTTTTTGCAGTAGACGCATCAACTTAAAAATTATCAGTATGTGAATAAATTTTCAATCCCCTAGGAAGCGAAAAACACCCCTAAATAAGTTTAGAACGTGAAAAAAAATACAAAAAAGGTAATAAAAAATTCCAAAATAAGGAAATACGATTATTGCTTACATTTTTTGGGAAAAAATAATTGTTTAGGTAAGTTAAATTTATTTAAACAATTACAAATTTTTAAAACAGTTATGAGGGATATTCAAATGGTGCATTAGCAATTATTGGTACTGAAAAAGACGACAGAAATTCCTTAAAATTAACAATAACACGCAAAAATGTAGTTTTTAAAAATGGATTAAAATTGAAAGTTATTAGTATGGTTTTATTTCGTCGATACTCCTCTTCAATAACTAAAGAACTTGGCACGTTTATAACTTTTGACTTAGGGGAAACAATGACATTTGAAAAAATTAATCTACTCGATTGGTCTTTGGTCCACTCTTTTAGTGTCCTAAGATAAATTCCAAGTTTGTTAATTAGCCATTTTGGCTAAAAATTCAAAAAGTGAGCACATTTTTAATATTTTCGAGACCACTTTTTTTCAAAATTCAAAAATTCCCTGCACGGTTATTCATAGTGTTCAAAAATTCGTAAGGCTGCTCACTAGAACGTATGTGTAAAGTTTAAATCATAAAAATAACATTGGAAATAAGCAAATTCAGTTAATGGAAAAACGATAAAACTTGTAATAAAATATTTAATAACAACATTTTTTTGTTAGAACGCGCATCGTTTTTAAACGATACAATGAAACTACGTCTGTTTTAATATCAATACATGTTATGAATTATAATAATATACATTCAATTTTAAAGTTTTAAAAAGTTTTTACTCTCTTCAAAAAAAATTATGAAATTTCTTAAAGACTGACTCGAATTATTCCGACAACTTTTAATGATCCCAAAATCAACAAAACTGTAACCGAGAGATTCCTTCTATTTGATGAAAATATGTTTTAATAAGTCATTATTGCATCAATTTTATCATTTCTTTTCAATGGAAATTTTGAAATTCTAGCAATTTATAATCTGTAAAGAACTTCATTATTCATGAATTTTCCAATTTTGGAATTTTAAATTGTGGGAAATTTTATATTTCGAATTTTTTCTGAAATTTTATACTGTCGAGAATTTAATTTTCCCAGATTCTTCAGTTGTTCCATTTTTAGAAAGCCTTCAAAATGTTTTATAATCTTTTTAATTTTTTATTAAAAAATATATTTTTAAAAATAAAAAGCCTTTTAAAATTTCTCCATAAATCTTATTAATATTTTAATCATAAATTCAATTCTAGGAATCCTCCAATATTAAAAATTTGCATTTCAAGGTAAATCAAACAGTTTTAAATAAGGAGCCTCAATCGATGAGAAATTTCAGTTTTCAGGGGTACAGAATTAAATAATAATTTGAATTTGAAAGCTTTTGTAATTACAGAAATATTAATGAAAGGTATTTTAATTGGATCATTTCTAATTGGAAGCTTTTGAAATTCAACAATTTAAAATTGAAATTCTGGAGGACTTTAAAATTGAATCATTAAGACGTGTTTTATTAAATTGAAAGTCTTTATTTTCGATCTATTTTAAATTTAAAATATTTCGAATATAATAATTTAAAATAGAATGTGCTTGAAAAAGAACAATATATAAGACTTATTAAATCTTTGGTTCTAGAATCAGTATTTGATCAGATTGAATGTGCTGACAATAAAAAATATTTGTGAAAGAATTATCAAATTATCATGATTTAAAGCATTGGAAAAGATAATGTTATAGATAGATAAAAATCTGTTTGGCAATCGCAAAATTCGTAGTTTTTTACACGAGTGAACCCCGAAATATCTCTTTTTATCAATCGCAAAATCCTTTTTTTTATGCGACGGTTATATCACCCGGGAAAAAGCTATGTTTAAATTTAGGAAATTATTTCTTAAACTTAATTTTTTAATTAAAACTGAAAGTAACTTTAAATGAACTATTTTTTTCTAAGAAGGAAGTTTTTTCCTTCTTTAAATTAAAGAAATATGTTGTTTTATAATATTTATGTCGCTTAAAATAATACATTTTTGGACTGAAATATAGTACTAGCAGAAATGTAAGGAATAGTTTACTGATCTCATTATTTTAAACTAAGAAAATTATTATTTTAAATTAAGTAAAAATTTGTATATACTCTTTGCATTTAATCAGTGAATTCTCAATAATTACTAGCGAAATTCTACTAATTAGATTAAAGAAAACTGAGCTACGAAATATTAGTAGAAAATGAAAAATTCGATTGGTCGAAATATTTATATTTTAGAATTCAATGGAGGAAAATTACTACTAATTTATAATTAAAAATTTATCAATTTATTCAGGGTTTAATTAGAATAAGGTTATTGAAACGAAAAACGTGGCAAACTTGACAGTTTCATCAAATAACGTGATTGTATCAAACTTTTAGCTTTTATTGCAACAAGGAGGCAATATTGTGAAATTTTTCAGTAGACCAATTCACATTATTTTTGATCGTATTACATCACCTATACCAAAAAAATATTCAGAATTTCTTTCTTCAAAATAGAACGATAAAAATTATTTACACTCTTACTCTGTCCACCGTACATTATTTGCTTTAACTTGAATCATCAATGGCGCACGTGATATTTTTCGATCCATGGGGAAAAATTAGTTTAATTACAAAACAAAAATTTTGAATATCTATTTACATTTTTAAACTTTTGGAACATCTAACTTTAAACTAAAATTAGGTTTTAAGATCTGAGAGTAAGGAATAATTACTATCAGTTCGTTTTCAAGGTTATCTAAATTGTTTTTTCCTAAGGTTCTTGACAAATTAAAAAAAGTTTCTTTATGATTTAAAACATCTCGAAACAAAACCTAGACAATTTTATAATCTGTAAATGACTATTATTCATGAATTTTCCAATTTGGGAATTTTAAATTGTGGGCAATTTTATACTTTTGGGAAATTTTATATTTGAATTCTTTACTGGAATTTTATACGGCTTTTTAATTTTCATTAATTATCAATTTATCTAAGTGGATTCTTCCTAAGGTTCTTGTCACATTAAAAAAAGTTTCTTTACGATTTAAAACATCTCGATATAAAATCTAGAAAACTTTAGAAAAGAAATGTTACTTTACAGGATTTTACCAATTTTCATGAACAATTCAAGTCATTATGAAAGGCATTTAGGAGTTTTAGAGCCATTCCTATAATTTTTAATAATCTACTAAAATAAAAAACAATTCCATTAGAGAGACATTTCGTACCTATGAAATACCCAATCTATTTATTAATTTAGAAAATTGATAAATAATAAAACAATGAGGGAATTTTCAAATTCGGTTATTTTACAAATTGTCAGGAATTTTATTATCCACGAATCTTCCGATTTGCGAATTTTAAATTGTCGACAATTTTGTAATTTCGGAAATTTTCTTTTCGAATTTTTGTTCATGAATTTACAGTGCCGATATCTTATATTTTCGGGATTCTTCAATCGTCCCATTTTAGATATTATTCGATATGTTTTAAAATCTTTTTAACTTGTCTATTACAATTTTTTTTAAATAACAAAAAAATTCAAACTTTGACCAGGAATCTTAAAAAAGTTTGCTTCTTATTTCTAACATTTCAAAATTCTTAAAAAAATTCGAAATTTTATTTTGAAATGTTCAAAAATCTTCATATTGTTTTTATTTATGTTTGGAAAGCAATCCAACTTTAAAACTAATTTTGAAATTATTTATAAATTTTTAAATATCTTTTCAAATTATTCGAATTTTTTTAGCGTTTTGAAATATTTTTAAATATTCCCTTAAAATTGCAATTCTTTTTAGCATTGTTAATAAAACGATTGATTAGCAACTGAAATTAATTGTTAATCATTAATTTAATTCAACATTATTATTGAAATTGAAATTAAATTAATTTAAAACTATTAAAAATGGATTCAAATTTCCAGGAATCTTAGAACTTTTTTTTATAATTTTGAAACTTTGATAATCCTCAGAAAGCTTGAAAATTTTATTTGAAAATCGACAAAAGTCTACATTTTGTTGACAATTCTTTTAAATCTTTTTAAATTTTCTTATTATTTAAAACCGTTTGATTATTTAACTATTGGTTTAAAAATTAACTTTTTCTTCATATAATTTATATTTTTGGGTAAAAAGATTAAAAAGTCTGGTAGAAAATTCGTCACTTTTGGAAAAAATGTCAGCTTTTCAGGTTAAAAGTACAACTTGCTGAGGATTCACCTATTTTGTTGCAATTTCACATTTTTAAAGATTCACGCAATTGAATTTTTTTCTTTAACAGTTAAACTAAAGGTTATTTTTAAAAAGGGTTCGTAAACTTTCAAAACATTTTTGAAATTGTCAGAAAAGTATCTCCACGATATGAAGGCAATTTTGTTGTTGTTGAGAGATCATTAAAAACTTTCATAAAAATTTTAATTGTTTAGAGCAGATATAAAGAAGTTTTGCGAACGTTTAAAAAATGCAGAAGCTTTTTAAAGTCTTTGAAAGGTTTCAAAAGAATTGGATTTTTTTGAGATTCTTAGGAAAATTTAAAAAGATTGTTTGTAATATTAAGTTTCTGAAAATATTTAAATGGTTTTTGAAAACATTTCAAAAGATTTTCAAATTGCAAAAAAAAGAACCTGGAAGATTCTAAGGTTTTTTTTTGTAACTGTTCGTTGATTTTTGCAAATTTAAAAAAAAATAGAAGCCTCTTGATAATTTCGAAAGGTTTCAAGAGTATAAAAATAAGGTTAAGATTCCCAGGAAAAAAATTTGCAGCCAATTTTGTCAACAATATGTATTAAATATGTATTATAAATATTTTAAAACTTTGAAGGATTTAAAAAAATTCTGATATATTTTTAAATTTTTTGAAAACTTGTGAATGTCCTGAATATTTTTCAAACGGACTTTAATTTTTCATAAAATTTCTTAAAATCCTGTAACATAATCAAAATATTTCAAAAATTTCTAGATCCTTCTTCAACATATGTGAAGTGTACAATAATTTTTTTGAATTTTATCAATTATCTTTGAAAATCATATTTATATTATAAATTGAAAAAGAAATTGACAATACTAATTTCCTGGTTTTCAGATCTCAGAATCCGTTTTTAGTTTGAATTCCAGTGCTCAAAAAATGTAAGCGAATAAATTTAATCATATTTTTGTGCATTAAAAATTATTTGTTTACTCAAATAGAAAAACTTGCAAAATTGATTATGATAGTTAAAATGAATAATATAAGGTAAAATATAATAAGTGTGTACAATTTTTTTTGCGTTTTGATGGCAGGACTTGTAAACGTGCTGCGTACTGCCATCTAGGACCAGGTTACTTAGTCTATTGATAAATTTTACAATATTGCCTTATTCTTATTTCAATTAAGCTAAAAATTGGAAACAAACTTTTTTTTAACTCTCATATTTTCCACGTTTTTCAATTTAACAATCTGATGCTAATTAAGCCTTGAATAAATTAATATATTTTCACTCTGACATTAGTAGTACTTTTCCATTATTGAATCTCAGAATATAAACATATCGATAAATCGAATTTGACCTTTTCTACTAATATTTAACAGCTCCGTTTTTTCTAACTGAATTTGTAGGATTTCACTTATTTACATTCATGGAGAGAAAATAAACAAAATACTACTTGATTTGAAGAAATAATTTCCTTCATTGGAAATAATGAGATAAGGGAATTATTTCTTCAATTTTAGCCAATACTTCATTTCCATCTAAAAGTAGATCATTGCAAATTAAAAGAATAGTTTCTAAAAACTTTTTCTTAAATCAAAGAAGGTAAACCTCAAAATTAAAAAACAGTAGCTTCTTTTAAAGGAGGTTGTTTTTTAAATTGAGAAAGCGTAGTCAAACAAAAAATTTTTTAAATGTAAACATTAGTTCTGTCTGGGCGAAACAACGGCACAACTGACAAATAGTATTTTTGTGGTTTTGAATTTTTTCACATAACAAAGCATATACGCATTTGTTGCCAGTTTAAAAAATGATTCAAGTAAAACAGATTTTTATTTATTTAACATTAGCTTTGCTAAGACTAGAAATCATGACAATTTCTTCATTTTCCCCATTCTTACCTTGGAAACTGCTCCACGTATAAGTATTCCGCATAAAAAGGCATTCCAAACATATGCAGGTGAAATACGTCTGGCTCATATTTGATAAGTAGATCTTAAACGACTTATTCTATCATGGCGTGGGTGACCTTCTGCTTATTGGCTTACTGTGCCTTTCAAGTGAGTAATCCAAATTTTGTTTATTTCATCAATGACCAAACTCGAAAATTTATACACATACATTTAATATTGGGAATCGTCAATTTAAATTCACCAAATATAAAAAGCCGCCTAACTGACTTTTTATGTTTAGACACCTCATTACTGATATCTACTCATTAGGGACCAACCATAAACTACTTAACACATTTTTGCCTTATTATACCCCTCGCTTCCCGAGTTGAAAACTATAAACAAAGTAGTTTAGACGTTCCGCCCCCTCCTATGTTACGTAATTTTTCCAAATTTTCTAATAGGAAAATATTCATGAAAAACTAAATTTTTTACCTGTATAAGTTTGGTCGGGTGTACCACAATGAGAGGAAATGTACTTTTTTCGTTCAAAAATGTTCACAGCCTTCAATTTTGGTCCGGTTTAAAATTTGTTTTAAATTAAAGTTAATTAAATTCTGAAGATCTTGACGCTCCGAACTATTGTTTCCTCTATTTGTTCATTAATAATTTGTTCACTTAAAGTATGGAAAAAATGAAAATCTGTACATAAAAATTTTTAACGTTTTAATAACTGATTAGGTAAACTTTGTATTGTTTTAAATGAATGTTAAGGAACAGATAGAATACAAATAATTTTTTCATTATTCCACTTATTTGTTATAAGCCAAATTGATGAACAAATTAGCAAAAAGTCTTAGTAACGGTAAAGAAAATTTTTTTTTGCTATAAGTACTTCATATTTAAAAAGGATTAACATTTAATTATATAACTAAATTAAAAGTTTATAATAGCCATTTTTATAAATAATTCTTGTGGCAGAATATTAAAATTTGAGATTTTCTAAAATTATAATTTCCTTCAATCGCCAGAATGACTTCAGGTGTTCCTTGAAATAATAAATATTTAATATTATTTGAAAAAATGTAGCAATTTAAATTTCTATAAACAAATTAGATAAACTAATTCAAAATGTTGGCCCTTTTGCATAGGAATTTTTTTCGCACCTGAAATGTTCAAAGGTATTGGGCGAATGGCGAATGATCTAAAAGTTGTTAAATAATTTATAGATGGCCCCTTAAGAGAAATTTAACTGTATATTTCTTATATTTTAAAAAACTTTATCTCTATTTATAAAGTATTAAAAAAATAATACGGCTCAGACTCAGCGGCGGACTGGATATCTGAGCGCAGGGTGGGGAGCATGTTTGGGGGCGCTTTTTTTAACAAACATAAATTACAAAAAAAAAGATTGGCAGCCGATTATTTACTTTTTAAGCCCCCCCCCCCTCCTGTACACACACAGCCACATCGATTTGAATCGACAGCCACATCCATTTAGTTTAGAATTTTTTCAATAAAGCTGCTAATACGATTGAAAAATGATAAGAATTGATTCAATTTAATTCGAGAACTATTAAGTTTTAATCGTATAATTAAAATGATTAGTAACTATAGAAATCGAATGAGTTCAATTGCGCAAAATATAATTAATTTAGATTCTTCAATTGTTATTAATAACGCAATTACAATGATTGAAAAGTCATAAAAATTGATTCAATCATAATACAAAATTATTTAAAGCTATAGAAATAGATTGGTTAAAATTACGTAAAATGTAATTGATTCTCATTCCGAAAAATATTTTTTATAATGTGAGTAAAGTTATTGAAAAGTAATAGAATTTGATTGGATTTATTTATAAAAAATTGATTGAATTTCATTCATTTTTATTCATTATGAGAATATAATTAAACTTATTAAAAATTATCCATTTGAAGATGATTGAACATTCCAAACTTTAGATTTTAACTATTAATTTTGTTAAATTCTGTCAAAATTTCGCAAAACTTTACCCTTGCAAAAAACATTTGTAATATTATATTTATACTTACGCATCTCAGGGGTTATATTGCTAGCAATTAATAAACATATGTCAATAAATGACAGAAAGATGAACAATCCGTTCTGGCAAATACTGTATGCTTTATCAATTAATAATCAGCTGATCCAGCAGTATAGGAATCTGAAAAAAAAGTACTGTCGATCATATCTCACTGCTACCAATAGAAAATCTACACGCTTACACGCGCGCGTTTTTGAATGCCAGATGAGAAGCTTTTTGGTTTTGCCTGATTAATTATTCAGTATCTTTGTTTATACAAATATATTCGTACACAAAGTTGCTCTAGGGGCGTCCAAGTGTCCTCAAGGGCGCCAAAACAATAGGGGCGAGGGTGGGCGCCAACCTGAGGGTCCACGCCAGTCCGCCGCTGCTCAGATTTGAATATTTCAAAAATATCTAATGTAATACAAATTCACTTTCTATGCGTTATAGAAAAAAATGAGATGAACTTTTAATTAAAAAATAAACAGTGAAAGTTAAAATTTAATATTTTAGTGCAATTTTATCATGACTTTTTATTTTGACAGATGGTTTTCGCAGCTAACTTAGCCGACGATATTGCGGCTTCAATGGATAAATCCTTAGATCCAATATTTGTTGGCTATGGAGAATCATCCAGTAAAGTTTTGGTCAGTAGGCAAGAACAATGCTTAGTTCCTAGATATTTATTAAATGCAAAAAGTTTTTGAAAATATGTTATTGTTTTGTTATTCCTTCTCACTACGATGCAGCTAAAAATGTAAAGATTAAAGAAATAACTTCTGACCAAATAAGTTTCAAATGTATGGGTATATCAACGGAACCTGGTAAAAAATTCAGCAAAAGTTTTGAATCAAAAAAGGGCACCTGTAAACATTGTTATCATCAGGTCAAACATACTAAGGGTATTCAGGTACTTTAAAAATGTTATTTATTGCCTATATCAAACACAATATATGCTCTTTTCGCTAAAGATTTACATTTATGTTTTGTAACAGGTTTATAAAACTCAATCTTCTTGAGTTAGAAAAGTCTCTAATATATTAAAAAATATGTCTAATTCTTGAATATTTTTATTCGTATTTATTATATCATATTTTTTGGATTTTCTATTGTGTTAGATATTGTAAATATCAGTGATGTGATTAATTTATACCGAAAAGTTTAATTTAAATATTAACAAAGTATTATTTTTTGTTTAAAGGCTGCTGAAGACTGCTGTAACAAAATAGCTGAGGAGTTCAAAAAAGATGTAAAATAATATGATGCTCAGGCTAAGACGTGTATTGCTGACGTAGTTAAAATATGCGCTCAATCTGTAACCGACTGTCGTGAGGTGGCAGCAAACGTAGGAAAAGTCAAATATCAGGATTATAAAAATATTCTGGACCAAGCAGGAATTAAGGACAAAAGCCAATATATCGATGAAAGTAAGAAGACTATAAACGTATAAAGTACTACTGTACAACTTCTATTGAAATAAATAAATAATATAATAATTAAATTAGTTAAATTGATTATCCTTTTAATCTGCAGCTCTTTAAAAATTTGTCCTATTGTGTCCAGAATGTCGACCGCAGTTTTTTACGTATATGTAAAATAATAACCGCGCTTTATTTCTCGTATTCAATTTATTATTTAATACAACATGAGAAGAATGTATCAATTAAAAGATTTAAATTAGATTAAAATCAAATTCAAAATTCTATTTAACGTCTAATAATGAAGTTAATGTATAGAATTCCTGAAAATAACACGTAGGATCAAACGACCAAATTTAGACAAATACCATTAAATTCTCCTATTGTAATTTGAAAATGGTCCTTTAAAAGAAATTCCTAAAAAATAAAAAAATGTATGGACAAAAATAAAAACGACGAAAGAAAAATGAGAAAGTAACCAACCAAATCCCCTTTCTTCTCTTTTTAAAAAAAAATGTTTTTCGTCTTTATCAAGGTAGGAAAAAACTTGAACAGGTATGAACAGCAACAAAAAAACGATGCTGCCTCTTTGATATATGAGAATCAAGTGAGGGTCAAATTGCCAATCCGCTATAAACACTTCAGAAATATCTGCCATAAACACTTCAGAAATAGAAAAAGTGAAATAAAATCAAGATTCGTGAAACATCATTGTGAGATATTATTTCAGCTTCAAACAGGAAAATGATTCGACAGTGAAATTAGACGCTTAGCGTGATAAATAATGCTTCGTGCAGAAGTCAGAGCGATCAAATCGTTGGGATCGTCCTTTATAGGCTGAATCTGCCTTAAATTTAAACATGCCTTCACATGAACAAGAAAGGTTAACATCTGCTCGAAAGTTAGTGCAGTATCCCCGATCGCACAGTGGCGATTGTGTTACACCGAGCGTACAGCTGCTTTTCAAAATCCTCCAAAGTTTGGAGCGGCAGGTGGATTAACTTTTCAGTCTGTGCAATTGTCCGCAAGGGACTGAGCGACCTTATCAGACGCAGCTGATGCCTGTGAAAATATTTTGCGCAGCTGTCGATCAGCTCCTACGAAGTTGCTTCCATTATCCCTGTAAAGAGTGTGGCTGAAGCTTCGTTGAGCTGAAAACCTCTTATAAGCAGTGATGAAGCAATAAGCAGTGTAGTCTGATACCTGCTCCAAATGTAGGGCTTGAATGGCACATGACACCAAAATAACGATATACCCTTTATATGCCTGGTGAACTCTGCCTTTGGCTGTCCACATCCAGATTGAGCCCGCGTAGTACAATCAAGCCACTACCACTGGTCGAACTGGCGGAGTGACTCTGAAGTTCACCAACGGACTTATTACCTGATTACACGGGTTTGCCCAATGTCGAGCACATATCACACATCGATCCAACATGCGCTTCACAGCTGTATGACCTGAGAGGAACCAATACTTTCTCCTTAAGTAGGACAAAGATAGTTGAGGACTGCCGTGCAGCATAAACTCATGTCCAATCCTGATAATCAAGGTCGTTAACGGTGAGTCCTTAAGGAAGATGTAAGGATATCTCTCCTCGCAATACTGTACGGGATGAGTCTGTCGACCTCCTACTCTTAGTAGTCCATCAGGGTCCAAAAAAAGGAAGTAGTAGCTCCAACAATGGGCATGATTTCGAAACCGGCAATTTTTGTTGTAGCTTGCTGATACCGTCGGAGAAAGCTTGACGCTGAACTTGTAAGTTCATCCCTTCTTCTGTCATTTTAAGATAGGCCTCTCTATTAACAGAATGGTCGATAGTTTCAGTGAACCTTTGCCAATAAATTTCGGATTGGGTTGACCAAACATGTCTTTGCCACCAAAGAAAATTATATTCCAATCGAACGGATGTGATGCCTCTGAATGCGTAATCAGCAGGATTATTTACGTCAGATTAATAATCCCAAACGGTATTTGGCAGAATACGTTGGATTTTTGAAACTCTATTGGATGTCCTCGAATCCAGTCCGAAGTGTTTCCCGAATTAGACCTTAAGTTTCGTAATCCGACTCAAATTCAACAATAAGTCGATCGGAAGACGTAGGCAATCGGACGATGGCAGCCATAAAATCCCAAGGGCACGAAAAGATGGATTCTTGCAACAACAAGTCTACCTATATACGCTTTTCTTGGGCTGTGAAAACGTATCACGCCTCTCAGAGAACGTTATCCACGCATATCTCTCTCTGTAGAATCTGAGTAGGGAGGGAATAGTTACCACCCTCATCCTCCACTAACTGAAGCATAGTGCATATGGCTAGATACGGTGAAAATGTAAAATAGAAAGGGAAGTTTCAAGTAATAAGTTGAGACCTCCTGGTCGATACTTTCTCTCGACAAAATGTTTTGGAAGGTTTGATCCTCTATATGGATCCAAATTCGCCGAAACATCTTCTCGATGTACGCGGCGCAGATGGCTGAATAGATCCTTCATCGTATGATGGCATCCACCAATTCAGTCTGTAACTTGGGTCCCGAATGTAGAATGTCATTAAAGGACACCCCGTTAATGGTGCGATCAGAAGCGTTGAAAACAACTTGCAATTTCGTACTCGCGCCGTTATCTTTTATCACACAATAGTGTAGTAAGAAGTAACCCTTGTTAGGTTGATGATCCTCTAGATTGGAGATTAGTTCCATGTTTCCCATTTCTGCGTGCTCATTGATAACGCATGAGTATTTCTTATATAATTCTGGGTCCCTTCGGAAACATCATCGGAAAAACTCTGATAGATTATATAGCATTTTTTTAGGAGTGAAAGACTTTTAAAAAATGTTAGGAGTAATTCAATTGAGCTTGAAGGAAATTGAGAAGTTTTTTGAAGAAATGACAAATGTTTTTAAAGTTGAAAGCTCAGCTACAATTATATTTAAGCGACCCTAAAGACGAATAAACAAATTCACTTGGAAAATAAATAGTCATTCGATATTTTTATTTTGTGTGAAAAACTATTTTCTACCTCGAATTATAATTTTGCTGATTTATTCTTTTTTGACACATGAATATGAAAAATAATGAGCAAAAATATTAAATATAATAAAGAATTCAATTCCTCATTATTTTTGGTTATGAATTTAACCATATGAATATTTAACTTTTGGGTAAAAAATTAACTTTCTTTTCTTATAGCTTATATTTTTGGGTTAATAAAAACAGTTTTGCAGAAGATTCGTCAATTTTGGAAAAATTTAATCTGTTCAGGTTAAAAATAAAACTGGATGAGGATTTACCTATTTTGTTGCAATTTCGTATTTTTAAAGATTTCAATGGAATTGAATTTTTTTTTACCAATTAAATTAAAGAGAATTTTGAAACAGGGTTCGTAAACTTTAAAAAGATTTTTTAAATTGTTAGAAAAGTATCTGAAGGATATAAAGGCAATTTTTTATTTGAAAATATTTTTAAAAAATGTATACAAATCTCAATTATTTAGAACAGATATAAAGAAGTTTTGTGAACGTTTAAAAAAAATTCAGGAGCTTTTTCAGCTTTTGAAAGGTGTCAAGAGAATTGGATAAGATTATTGTAAATTAAACGAATAGTTTAGAAAATTTTATTTTATTAATATTAAAAAAAGTAGCTTCTTTTAAAGGAGATTTTTTTAAATTGAAAAAGCGAAGTCAAAGGGAGAATTTCTTAATTTTAAACATGAGTTTTATCTGGGTGAATCAACAGTACAATTAAAAAATGTATTTTTGTGGTTTTGAATTTTCTTATATAAAAAAGCATATACGCCTTCTTTGTCAAGACTAGAAATCATGAAAATTTGTTCATTCTCCTCCAGCTTATCTTGGAAACTGCTCCACGTATGATATGTATTTAGTATAAAAAGGTATTCCAAACATACTCACGTGTAATACGTCTGGCTCATATTTGATAAGAATTAGATCTTAAACGACTTATTCTAACATGATGTGGGTGATCCTATGCTCATTGGCTTACTGTGCCTTTCAAGTAAGTAATCCAAATTTTTTTTTTAATTTATCAATGACCAAACTCGAAAATTTATACACATAAATTTAGTATTGGGTATCGCCAATTTAAATTGTAAGGGGTCTCGCAAATTAAAGGATAGGGGACGATGTGGAGCGTCGAGAACTGGGTGAAGTCAATAAGAAAGGCAATTATTAAATATAAAAGGGTTTATTAAACCAAACTTACAATAGGTGATTAGGAAAATCACGATAGCCCGAACCGGGCGGCGAAGCCAAGAGCGGGCGAGTGATGGGGTTGAAATCGGAGTAGTCGGAGGTGTTCCCACAAGGGAGCTGAGAACCGGTAGAATCGCGTGGCGTCGTGGCTGGTTGTAACGTCAGGAATCCAAGGGATTGCGAAGTGGTGAACGAGGTATCATCTACCTTAACGTGCTGGGTGTCGTTCCCCACTCCTAATCATGGGCCCACAGGGCCGTACGATAGCGGGATACTTGTAACTTTGTTACGAAATTCACCAAATACAAAAAAAAACACCTAACTGACTTTTTTTATGTTTGGACACCTTATTACTCATATCTACACATTAGGGACCAGCCGTAAACTACTTAACATCAGAGACTATTTTAGGGCAAAATTCGGAGATGAAGCTATAGAGTGCCACAACTGCGATGCAGAATACGATTCTTTAGAAAACTCAATTGAGAAAGTCTGTATTACTTAGGTTAGGGATATAATTAAGAACTTGAAAAACGGTAAAACTGCCGGGGTGGTCAGTATTAACGCTGAAATGCTTAAACACGGTGGTCAGTACATACCATATAGAATGTGCGAATTGATAAATTTATGTTTCGAGATGGGAGACGTTCCAGACGATTGGAAAAAGGCGATTATCGTGCCAATATACAAAAGAAAGGAAGGTAAAAGCGACTGCAATAATTACAGAGTAACTAGCTTATTAAGTGCCGTTAGTAAAATATACTCAAAAATACTTATTCGTAGGGTAATGAAAATAACAGAAAAAAAAATTTGGAAAGTGCAAAGTGGTTTTATGCCAGAAAGGTCATATACGGATCAAATATTTAGCTTAAGGCAAATCACAAAAAAAAAGTTTGAGAGTAGGAAAAAAAGTTTTTTGTGCCTTTGTCGACCTAGAAAAAGCTTTTGACAAGGTAGATAGAAGTAAACTTTGGGAAGTCCTGAAAGAGTATGGTAAATGGGAAATTAAATGACTGTTTCGATATTATTCAAGAAGTTAGACAAGGATGCGTTATGTCTTCATGGTTATTTATATTGTTCATAGAAAAGTGTTTGAGAATGGCTCTCTTCGACGAAGAGGGTGTGGATCTCCAAACAGTAAGGGTACGTGGGTTAGCGTTCGCAGATGATAAGGTTGTTATGGCAGAGTCTATCGAAGACCTACAAAGAATGTTGAATAAACTAGATGCAAGCATGAAGAGCATGGGCCTCAAAATTAATACAAATAAAAAAAACTATGGTGTTCGAAGGAAAGAGTGAGAAAACACTATGCAATATTTTATTAAATGATGAGAGAATTGAACAATTTGATAAGTTCGTATACCTTGGTAGCTTATTTACTAAGGACGGGAAGATAGATGAGGAATTAGATAGACGCATAAACGAATGTAAGAAGGTTATTGGTAGAGCAGGACCGCCTATCAGAAGAAAAAATATATCAAATAAAGCTAAAATGGCAATACATAATTCCATATTTGTACCGACAGTACTATACGGTAGCGAGACATGGACTTATCAAGAAAAAGATAAGAGTAAAATTAACGCAATTGACATGAGATTCATGCGCATAATATGCGTGAAAACCCTGATGGACAAAGTAAGTAACGAGACAATTCGAAAAGAATGTGGTGCAGAAGAGACGCTAGTAGACACATGGGAAAGAAATCGGTTAAGATGGTTCGGGCATGTTGAGAGAATGCCAAATGAATGACTAAAGAAACAAGTGTATCAGGGTAAAGTTAATGGCAGTGTTCCCAGAGGCAGAACGCGGAAGGAATGGTTAGAATGTGTGAATGAGACCCTAGTTAGAAGAGACATAAGAAGTCACAGAAACACGAGAGCCTACATGGAAAATACATGGACGTAAAAGAAGCTACAGAAGTATGCCAGGACAGGAAAGTATGGCGGCAAATAGTTAATAAAAAGAGTGTCAGTAGAGTTAATGACGCCTGAAGTATAAGACTTTGGACAAAAATGGACCCAAGTGGGGTTCCTTACGTAAAGTCTTTGTGAGGACCTTCACTTGAGGTGATTGCTAGAGAGATTGATCAGCAACCTGGGTCGGAGCAGTGTTGAGGAACAAACGTGTTATTTACATAAATAATACGAGAATTCTGGATTAATCTGGAAATTTTCTATCCCTTCCTCACATTACTCCTTTCCCCACCGAGTGAGTCAGGCCTATCCCGAAAGGGAAATGGCTTAATGGTGTCATCAAAAACTGAAATTTTTACCCGTTATTATATTAATAATTTTTCCATTCAAAGTATGGAAAAAATAAAAATTTGTACATAACAATTGTCTAATGCTTTAAGAACTGATTAGGTAAACTTTATATTGTTTTAAATGAATGTTCAGGGACTGATAGAATACAAATAATTGGTTCTTTATTCCATTTATTTGTTATAAACAAATTTTGTGAACAAATTAGCAAATAGTATTAGAATCTATGAAGAAAACTTTTTTTGGCTAGAAGTCCTTCATATTAAATTACCTTAAATTATGCAACTAAATTATTGGAGCAAAGTTTTCAACACACGGATTAAAAAGGAAAGAGGTAAAGAAACTTAATTCCGCAGTTTATATCGGTACTTTAGAACCTGTTAATTTAAAGAACAATGTTAACAAGTGCAAATAAAGTAGACGCAAGTTCGAGTAATTCTACGAAAGTTGCAATGACCTAACCCCAATAGGTCATAACCCTAGTAAACATGTCTAATAGAATCCAAATAGAAATCGAATAGGATATGGCTTCTATCAGGTCCTATTACTTTCAAAAGTGGGTTTTGTGCCTGGTTCTATCTGGTGTTCTATTAGGTAATTGTCAACTTTCGAATTGGATCTTATTAGGATTTAATGTATCTGTATTCGGCACTCGTACCTATTAGCTATTGGTTTTTGAGTGGAACCTATGTGGAACCTAATCGGATTTGAATTCGGTTTTCGTGTGGTTTTTATTTGGTAAGTTTGAACTTTCAAATTGGCTCTTATTAGGATCTGGTGTAGTTGTACTCTAGAAATGCCTATTAGAATCCAAATAGAATCTAATAGGATATGGTTTCTATCAGGTCCAATTACTTTTGAAAGTGGGTTTTGTTCCTGATTCTATGTAGTTTCTATTAGGTAATTGTGAACTTTCTAATTGGGTCTTATTATAATATAAAATGCTTTGTATTCAGTCCGATTGCTCAACGAAAAAAATTGCTTAACT
Source organism: Belonocnema kinseyi (assembly GCF_010883055.1). Lineage (NCBI taxonomy): Eukaryota > Metazoa > Arthropoda > Insecta > Hymenoptera > Cynipidae > Belonocnema > Belonocnema kinseyi. The sequence continues at coordinate 60,752,181 of NC_046662.1, read as the reverse complement.
TATTGTAATATAATCTTCTTTTTTATAGTTTTTGGGTACATAATTTGTCAATACGGTACTTACAGATATAATCGCACGCTCAAACGCTTTAAAAAATCGCACTCACTGAGGATGCGAACCCTACCTATACTACCTAAACTTGTATTCTACCGCGCGCTCTAACTCATTTCGCTATCGATGCACATGGATCTTGGTTACAAAATTTCGGTCGTGATTAATGAGCAGTTCTAAGGAAAATTGAAAGTTTTCAAGGGACTTCGATAAAAAAAATATTTAAAAAGAATTTAAAATTAAATGTTACTTATTTAAACAATGGCTTGGCATTCTTTTTTCTTGAAATATTAAAAAAAAGTATAAACTATCTAAAGGTAATGAGCGATGAAGAAATTTCAAGTACAAAAATTCTTTAATAACTTTGGTGAAAAAAGCGATTTTCTGCAATACAAAAATCTCCTTAAAACGCGCAGTTTTTAATTTATCCATTAATTTTATAATACTTTCTTATTCAATTTTTAATGCAAAATAACAGTTTTAGAAAAAATATTTTAAAATATGTGAAACGAAGAATGGAATTTCACTTATTTCATAATGGGCTCAATACTTTTGGTCCTTAAATAATCGAAACGTTTAAAAAAGATCCAAAAGTAATAAATAATCAAGAAAACCAAGTACAAAAATGCTTTAATAACCTCAATGACAAACGAAACAAAAATTTAAAATCTAATAATAATAATAACTTTTTTATAGATTTCAACCGTTTGAAAAATATCTAAAACGGATAAAAAATAAACAGCAGTGCAATTAAAAAAAATTTTAATAATCTTAGAAAATAAATACATTTTCTGCTATATAAAAACCTCCATAAAATGCACAGTTTTTGATTGATCTAATTATTTTATAAAACTTTTTACTTGGCTTTTAATTTGCAATATCCATTCCTAATCAGTAATTGAAAATATGTAGAAGTTATGTATAAGTTATGAAAGCACATTTGCTACAAGTTACAACTTATTTCAATCTCCATTTTATTTTGCACAATGCACATTGTAAAAAAAACTTGTTAATCGAAAATTTATCATTTTTATTCAGGAACTTAGCATTTTAATCCAATTAATTTATTTCCGATTACTCACTAACAATCCCGATAGGGTCTATTAGAGAAGCAATTTAGTACTTGTACAACATTCGATAAAATCCAACTTCATAGATAGCTAATACCTTGAATATTTAATAACCTTGTAGGATTAATGGCTTAAACTGTATTTTTAGAACCTGAATTATTTGGTTCCGATTTGCCATTCAAATTCCGAATAAAAGCTCTTAGAGAAGCTACGAGGGTAGTTCAATAAGTCCTTAGAATGAAGTATAAAAACAATTTTTTTTGGGTAAATTTTTTTTTTATTTTTCAACATAATCTCCTTGGAGCTC
>NC_046662.1:60743399-60750653 GCF_010883055.1 Belonocnema kinseyi | reverse complement strand
CTGAACTCGTTTTTTTCCATTTTTCTTAACGAACAATTTTTTTTTCTCAATTGGTTATAAAAACACGTAAACTCAGAAGATGTGGACTGTGACTGCACCATACATCTAGTCGGGAGTGGTGCTGACTGAAAATAGATGATTTGGAGCGATTCGCGCGCCATATGTTGGTCATTCTAAGGACTTATTGAACTACCCTCGTATCTTGAACTTGTGCCATGAGCGAGAAAGCAGAACCTGATAGTTGCCTAGCAGAGCCACTCCGGAAGCATTATTTTGAGTTTTAACCTGTTAATTTCATTCCGATTTGCCAATCAAATTCCTCATAGAACCTACCAGAGCAGCAGTTTTGAACTTGTGCCTTTCGTGCAAAAGTAGAACCTAATAGATTTCCTCTAGGGAAACTTTTAATGCAGAACTTCGAATTTTAGTCCAATAAATTGAATTTCACTTCAACAATAAAGGCCTGCTAGAACAACATAGAGAAGCATTTTGAACTTCGTAATATACAAAGTCGTGTTGTAAAAGCATATCAGTGCATAATAGAGCCTATCAGAACATTTTTTTCAAATTAATTTTAATCCCAGTAGCCATTTAAGTGCCGAATATATGCCTTTAAAAACCAAATTAAAGTAAAAAGGCTTTTAAGAACCACTTAAGACCATATAGAAACCTATCTGCATTCTATATGTTTTTAAACAGTTTCTATTGATAACCTAACGAACATTTTTACTAGGGTTGCCATTCGTGATAAAGGATACCTAATATATGTCTTGTGGAGCCACTTTGAAAGCATTATTCTGAATTTTATTATCCGTTTGATTTAAATCCAAGTTCCCATGAAAATTTCTAACAGAACCTCTTAGAGAAGCAATTTTGTACCTGTGATATTCGCGAGAAAGCAGAACCTAATAGGTGCCACATAGAGCCACTTTCAAATAATTACTTTGAGTTTAAACTTGATTAATTGAATCCCATTTGCCATTAAAAATCTTAATAGAATCTCTTAGAACAGCAATTTTAAACTTGTGCCATTCGTAAGAAAGCAATACCTAATAGGTGCCTCCTAGATCCACTTTGAAAGCATTATTTTAAGTTTTAATAGCCGGTTAATTTAAATCCAAGTTTCCGTGCAAATCCCTAACAGAATCTCTTAAAGAAGCAACTTTGTACTTCTGCTATTCGCGAGAAAGCAGAACCTAATAGGTTCCACCACAGGGCCATTTCAAACTATTATTTTGAGTTTAAACTTTGATTAAGTTAATCCCGATTTGCCATTAGAAATCCTAATAGAACCTATTAAAACAGCAATTTTAGTTCGATGAATTGAATTCCACTTCACCATTAAAAACCTCATAGATCCACATAGAGAAGCATCTTGTGATTCGTTATATTTCCAGTCATGTTTTAAAAGCACATCAGTGCCTAATAAAGCCTATTAGAAAAAAAATTTCAAGTTAATTTTAGTCCCAGTGGCCATTTAAATGCCGAATACAAGCCATTAGAACCCAAATTCAAATAAAGAGGCTCTTAAGAAACACTTAAGACCACATGAAAACCGTCTGCATCCTATATGGTTTTAAAAAGTTTATGTTGATAACCTATTAGGCATTTTTACTAGGGAAGTTATGGCCTCACAAAGTTAAACACTTTCAACCTATTTTTAGGGCATTTTTGTTCTTTGCTTTTAACAATTGTAAGGCAGGAAATTCTTCGTAAATTAAAATAAATAGTCTTCATAGGTTATGACTCTCCAAAAAAACATAATTTTTATGCAATCTTAAGCTAATTGTAGCTACAAAAGTTTGTTTTAAACTGCTCGTACCGTACAAATCATAAAGAAAAACGTTAAGAAGACAAATTATACCATAGAGGAATACATTCAGCGAAAAATAAAAAAAAAATGTTTTAGCTCAAATAGGTATGACCATGAAACTTCGACCCTTTCCATTCAGAACTCGTGACCTATATGATCTAAAACATTTTTTTTATCTTACACAGAATGTGGTCCTTTATAATTTGTTTACTGGACGTTTTTCTTCAGGATATGTACAATAAGATCAATTTTGAGAACACTTTTTTGGTTACAAATGTCTCAAAATAGCAAAAAAAAATTTTTTTTGAAGAGTCATAGCTTTTGATTTATAAAGACTACAAGATTTTTTTTAATGCATGCACACTTTCCTACCCTAAAACCTTTTATTTTGCACCACTTACAAAGCTTCGCCGATAAGCGGAGCATTTTGGAAAAACTGAACACGAGTAATTTGCCCTGAAAAATAGGTCAAAGGTGATCAACTTTGTGAGGCCATACCTTATAACCTGTTGTGGTTAGGTCATTGTATTTTTTGATAATTGCTTAAAATTGCGTCTACTTTAGTTGAAGGTTTGAATATTTTTTGGTAAAATTAACAGGTTTGAAAATTCCGGGTTCTTTGAAGAACCATAACTCGGCACCCATTAAAGATAAGATGACTTTTTGCCTTCAAAATTTTCAGAATTTCCTCTAGTTTAATTTTGGCGGATGTTTTGTTCTAAAATTAAATTTCGCGGTTCAGAGTACCCAGACCCGATTTTTGGAACTTCTTTCAAAAATATCTCCGGGATTCACGGATGTTATTTCTAGAAAACTTGAAATTTCAATTAGGACCCCTTAATAAACAGTTTTAGCAAAAACAACAAAACGCGAAAGTACCAGATGCCTAGACTAATATATGCGTCCGCTTGGGTACGAGGAGAAACTATGAGAAGAGCGGGATTTTATTTTCTTCGCCGTAAAAAAGAAGGTTCAAAAAGCAATTAAAGAAATTTAAGAAACTTGAAATTTTGTATATAAACACTTTCACTACACTTGGCCCTACGTCCCGGATAGTTTTTCCATCATATTCTTGCAATTTTTATCTGATTGATTTTTAAGGCAATTTACAACGCATCCTGTAGCCCTTTTCACGTTATATTGTTTCTTTGATATGAAGCCTTTAACAATGCTATCACAGGTCATGTAAGCAGCCTGTAAATAGAAAAAGAATATCTTTTTTATATCTATGTTAAAATTTCTTGTATAATTTATGCTTATTAAGGGCAATTCAAAAACTACACTACACTACCAGGGGGATAGGCTTTTTGACAATTTGTGTTGAAGGAGGCCTGGGTTTAACGCAGAATGTAACATCACACGTGGGAAAAATAAATGTGAATAGAATTTTTTTTAATTCCTCAAAAAATGAAAATTATTAATTGTGTTTTATATATGGTGAAAAAATTGATACGAAATTAAAAAAAAAAACTTAAACCAAGGAATCTACAAATAAATCCAATAAATTACAACCAAAATTACAGGAAAGTACAACTTTTTTCTATTATGTGGACGAATATTGTACTTTTTTAGTATTTTATTGTAGTATATTGTATTTTATTGTAGCTTAATTTCCTACAAGAATTTATAACTACAAGGTTCTACAGAAATTTACAGGTTTTTGCAGCCAAAAAGCTGTTTTTAAAAAATATTTAGAATATTGCAATGAGATAATTTTAAATTAAGATGTGTACATGGTCGCTATTAAAAAAAGCTTTTTATTTAAGCTTAATAGGAATGGTAAAACATTAAAAGACAACAATGATTAATCCTTATTAAACAACAAAAAGCCTTATGTTTGAAGTTTTTTTCACGTCGAAAGAGAACAACATTTTGACTCCAAATAAAAAATGAACCATTAAGAAAGAATTGTTCACAATGATTAAAATAAAAAAATTAAAACTGTCGAAGATAAAAATGTATTCATTTAAACTTATAAAAACTGCACTGCAAATTAAACCACTCAAAGTAGAATACTTTTAAATTCTAAACTTTAAAAATAAAAGTTTAAGCATATTTTAATTTAAACGCTCAATAATTAACGCATATAAAATGGAAGCTGTTAACACTTGTATGAAACTTTCATACAATTTGCAATTCAATGAGAATTAATATGAATAATTTTAGGCAATTTTAAACCTGAAACGTTGAATCATAGATCAGAATTTGCTTTGGAATCTTTATAAATATTCTGTTAAAAATGTGATTTAAAAAATAATTGTATTTTCATATTTGAGTCATTTAAATCCTTTCAAAATACTTAAAAAGCTTTTAAATTTTATGTTCGAAATCTTAAAAATTATACATTTGGTTTTAAATGTTTTGAAATGTTCTCAAGTTGTAATTTATTTGGTAATTTTCTTAAAACTTCTAGATATATCTCAAACTTACTGAAATTATTTCAAAATTAATAATTGATCAATTGTTATATGATAATCCAAGTGTATTTTTTCAAATCTTTTTAAATATTCTTTTAAAATTGTGGTTATTAAGAACAATAATTGCATTTTTCGCTGAAAAGCATATCATTTTTAAAGTGTTTAAAATAATTAAACTTTAAAGGGTCACAATATTTAAAATTCTGCAATTTTGAACGTTGAAACTGACAGTGATTTTTTGTAGAGAAGTCACATTTTTCTGTAATGAAATAATCCAGTCGTGTTTTGAATGTCACTTGATAATATATTACATGGTACTTATTAATAATTTATTTATCGTCTCAAAACATTCTATAATTTTTATTGAAAATTATATTTTTGAATGCGTAATTATAAAACAGTTTAATCTTTGAGGCCTTGAAACTAAAGTTTTATCTTAAATTAATTTTTTAATTTATTCTTAAATGAATATTAAATAAATAATTTCAAAATGAAAAATATTGGACTAAAAATTACATGAATTTTGATTTGAAAAAAAAAATTGAGCTTAAAACAAGAAAAAAAAGAGAATTTTTATGTTGAATGATAAATTTCAAATTTTTCCTTTTTATAGGTTTTAATTGTGTAACTAATATCGAATTGGTTGCACTTTTGAAATTATAATTATTATCTATTTAAACGTTATTACTTTTTGAACGTTTTAAATGTAATTTAGATAATTGAAATTTTAAAGGGATTGAGTATAAAAAAGTTTCAATATCACAATTTCTGTGACTAATTTCTTTTTCAGTTTTAAATGAAGTTCGCATTCATTTCATTTTCAACATTCCGGACTAGAATTTTTTTCATTTTAAATGTTTCCCATTTCAAATTACAAACGCTTATCATTAATTTATTATTAATGTTTTATGGAAATTGCGCTTATTTTGTTAATTAAATTAAAAGTATAAACTTATTCAGTTTTTCTTCGAAATGGTGTTTATCAGCTTTAACATTCTTTTTCTTTGTTTCTATTTTGAGTAGAAAAATAAATGGCTAAAAGTAAAAGTCAAAAATCGAATCTACCCTTAACATTTTCAAAAGAAGATGAAAGTTAAAAAAAGGCGGCAAGAGTGAGGCATAAAAAAATTAATGAAAATCTAATTGAAAAGACTAAAACCCAAATATAGCAACAACTACGTAAAATTTCTGAGTACTGTTTCGAAAATACATAATCCCTGGATAGCATACATAATTTATTATTATATTGGTAAGATCAATAATATTTTTTGTTTTAATACTCTTACGAAATTTATAAAAATCTGTCGATTTAGTAGATATAGTAGAATTTCCAAGATTGAATTATTTTAGGGTATTTTAAGAGATTTCAAAGCATGTTCAATAGATTTCAACTATATTGAAAAATTAATACATAATTTTTAAAAATTATTTAAAATATTTGTTATTTATTAAATAAAAAATAAACCATTTTTTATATCTAGCGTATATTTTCTGTTATTCTATTCTTAATTTGTGAACATTGATTTGCTGTCTTTTACTTTATTCAGGAATAATTGTAGTTACAAGAAAGTTGTAAAATGGGTGTGACGTCAAAAGGTGACACAAGCCTTTCAAATCAATTTGTAGCGTAAATAATTTTATAAGGTTTTGTTTTAATGCTGATGAATGCAATGTTCACTAAAAAAATTATTTGGACTTTTTGTATATTTACTTTTTCCGAAAGTGCCCTTTGCGTGGACACATATATGAAAAAACTGTGGGTATCGCAAAGAAAGTTACATTTTCTAAACCGGGAGAAATCACGACTATGTACCGCGAGAACCGGGAGAAAACCAGGTGAAAAAAAATAGTGGCCACCCTAGACAGGAATTGTAATTTTTTCATATAATTTGCAACTTGTTTATTTACTGTTTAGGCTTGGCATTGAACAAATAAATGTGTACATAAACTGGATTGGAAAAAAGCACCTACATATTGTGTTTGAAATGGATTATAAATAATGTTTTTGAATGTACCTTAACATTCTTATTTTTTCGGCGTCCTTATAATAATAATCGCATTGTTTCATTGCAGCAGTTAACTTTTCTTCGTATCCGCTTTTGTTATCAGCCTATATCCAACAATTATCTTATAATTTTGATATATCTACAGACTGTGTTCCTTTTGGTTTCGAAATTGAAATTCTTTCCTATTGCGAAAGAAGAATAAGACACTGTGACATATTCACAATTTTTTAAAGTAAACTAATATTTAGGGATTAAAAATTATTTTCACCAATTGACCAAATAATCTTTTCTTAGTTTTTTAAAGTCCGGCGTAAATTTGTTTGAAGTTTCTGAATGTAGTTGATATCACTTAGTTCCACATTTGTCTGAGTCAGCTGCGAAGACTGTCTGTGAAGTTTGAAAAGATTATGTTTAAAAGGTTATTGTTCAGTTTTTAATGCATTTATTGTAAATATATAATATGGATCAGTATTTCTTAAGTGTACTTACTAGCTTGGTATTGGTCAAAGTGTTGTGCTATTGGATATTAATTAATCGGAAAAAATTTTGTTATTTGGATACATATTTACGGAGATGACAATTATGGGATTTTCGTGGAAATTATCTATTTAGGTAATTTTTAATCTATCCAAAAGCCGTGAAAAATTTTGTTCAGCATAGTTTGAATAGTTTTTTGCTTTCGAGTATAGCTTCAATAGGTTTTTTCAAATTCATTTATTGACCTTCTAATATGAAGTTCAAAAAAGAACTTGACTTTTTTTATAGAAAGAGCCTTTTTTTAATTTTTTAAGATTTCGTGGCCCTGGCATTCCATCTATCGCACTGTTACGCTATGAATGGTAGTGGGGGGAAATGAGGTGGTGGGGGTATGGTAAACGAGGAGAAACCGTCGGAATCGTGAGGAATTTTTTCGTCAATTTGTGCCTGTGGATGAAACATGGATACACCATTACACTCCTGAGACAAAGGAACAATCCAAACAGTGGATTTCCACAGGCGAACCAGCTCCAAAGAAGGC
>NC_046662.1:60727867-60743299 GCF_010883055.1 Belonocnema kinseyi | reverse complement strand
TATTGACTACTTGGAAAAGGGTAAAACAATCACTGGTGAATATTATGCATCATTATTAGAGCAGCTGAAAGAAGAAATTAAAAAAAAACGACCACATTTGACAAAAAAAAAAAAATTCTCTTTCATCACGACAACGCCCGAGTTCACACATGCTTCGTTTCAATGGCTAAAATTGAAGAACTAAAATTCGAATTGGTCCAACACCCACCGTATTCACCAGATTTAGCCCCCAGTGACTTTTTCTTATTTCCAAACTTGAAAAAATGGCTCGGTGGACAGTGATTTCCAGACAACGAAGACGTCATTGCCTCTGTAAGTCCTTATTTTGAGGAACTTCCGAAAACGAACTTTTCTGAAGGATTAAAAAAACTTGAAAAGCGATTGACCAGGTGTACAGAGCTCCAGGGAGATTATGTTGAAAAATAAAAAAAAATTTACCCAAAAAAAATTGTTTTTATACTTCATTCTAAGGACTTATTGAACTACCCTCGTACCATAAAATATTTGTTTAAAATACAAAATTCGTCAGAATAATGGAAACAATTTGTACTTTCCTGTGATTTTATTTGTAATATATTGTATTTATTTCTAGATTCCTGTAAAAATGGTTTTAGTTTATCGTACTTTTTTTTGTAATAATTTTTCTATCACATTTCTGCAAAGAACTACCAGTATTTACAACACAATTTTCAGAATAGTTTTCTAATATTTCAAACTTTGTTAAATCTTATATTTTTTATAAAGATTTGTAATTTAAAAATAAAGTAAAAAATATTAATAAAAAGTTAGAAAAATTTGTTAAACGTGAAAACTTATACTTTATTTTAATTTAATATCAAATAGAAATTTATTTTTTCATAATTTATTTTATGCAGAATGAACATGGAAAAGATTCACAAGTAAAAACCAGACTCACTTTTCGGCTCAATACATATATTAGAGGCAATTATTTTTTATTATTATTGTAATCTGGGTTGAGAGCGTCACAGCCCCTGATGCTTGGGTGATTCCGTTGCGTCCCCTTATAAGCCTCAAGCATGGCCCGAAAGCCATCTCCATAGAGAGAGGACCGCGGACACACTATTGGCTGATATTTCTGACTCACTGTTGCAGAAGCTGCCTGTGAGTGTTACACGTTTCCCCGCAATCGCAGGGCAGTGACAGAGGATATGAGTGGAAGTCTTATTATCCTTTCCACACAGACGACTGAGGAGACTTTCTTCAAGCTCTATCTTATGTCTGTGGTACCGGAGGTTTCCATATCCTATAAACATTTCTGTTATGACTTTGACTTCATTCCTCCCAAGCATAAGTATTTCTTTCGCTCGATGAGGGTTTAGCTTTGAGCCCCAGAGTGTTTTAGCCTGTCTGCAGCTAGAGACCGGATCCCACTCATTCTGACGTTCCTCGGTCAGTCAACTGTTAATATCTGCAGTGACCAACCTACTGGAAATACCTACAACTGGCTCAGGTCCAGTGAAATTCCCCTTTGCCTTAGCTTTGCTAGCCTGTCCCATATTTCATTGCCCCTGATGGCACTGTGTCCAGGGATCCAAAGCAGAATGACTCGGTTTTCTGTCGCTAGCTTATTCAGTGCCTCAAAGCACTCCCATACTAGCAGCGACGTAGTCATTGTTCCATTCAGAGCCATGTTAGCAGCCCTACTATCTGAGCAGATGCGAATGTTTCTTTTTCCGCCATACTCCATTGCCTTATAGGCGCACTAGAGCAAGGCCACAATCTCAGATTGTAAAACTGTCCGCACAAATGGCGAGATACTGCTATCGTTTACCATATTTAATCTCCAGGCCGCTTTCGCAACCACGGCCTTTATGGTGCGATGGAGGTGCGCTGAACCTATTAGTGCCCTCAGGGCCATCGTGGGTGTCGACTTCGAGGCACCAGTAATACCTCTCAGAATCAGTCCCCTGATTATTTCCAGTCGGGACATCACAGTAGAAAGCTCGACCCTGGTCAACCAGACGACTGCCGCATAGGTTAGTCTGCGTCGCAGGATCGTTGTGTAGATCCTCATAAGTGTCTCCAGTTTCAAGCCCCAGCTTTTCCCTATGGCTCTTCTACAGAGTCAAAGAGTCGCTACTCGCTTCTTGCACTTGTTTTCCAGGTGCTCGTTCCATGACAGCTTCTTATCCAGGATGACTCCTAGATATTTGGCTTGCCCTTTGATTTTGAGTTTTTATCCAGCCAATTTCAATGTACTCGTGGTTTCCCACTGTTACCATCTGGTGAACACAACTGCATCCGTCTTACTCGGATTGATTGAAAGTCCAGTCCTCTTACACCATGAATCTAGTATTCTCAGTGCTTGCTGCATTACTTTGAAAAGCGTATCCAGATGCTGAACGCGCACGATAACCAGTATATCATCCGCATAGCCTATAACGTGAAGACCCTGACTCGTGAGTAGATGAAGCAATTCATCCACTACCAGGCACCACAGCAAGGGTGATAGAACACCCCCTACGCGCATCCCAAGTCAACGGTTCCACATAACGTGGTGTCACCCTTAGTCGTGGTTAGATTCCTATTAGCCAACATATGGCAGGTTCATTCCACGACTGCACTAGACACCCCGTGTGCGATCATGGCCGCCCTGATTACCTCTCCAGAGGTGTAGTTAAAGGCTCCTTCGATGTCCATAAATGTTCCAGTCGCTAGTCCTATCTGCTTCAGTTGTCCTTTAATTAGGTTAACTGCAGTGCTTAAGGCCGCCTGAGTAGAGTGACCAGCCCTATAGCCGTGTTGTTTCTTTTAAAGAGGACCTCACCTTGGGTGATGACCTCACCAGCCCTCTGTAAGAGGACTAGATATATACCATCCCAGCCGGGAGACTTGTAAGGATTCAAGGACTTCAGGGCCCACCTGACCCTGACTGAGGTCACAATCTCGTTGGCTAGCCGCCGTTTCGGTCCCACTTGGGCCACAGGCGGCTTTGATTGCTTCGGAGGTGCCGTCTCCCCAACTCCTAACTTTGTGAAGCCCGAAAAATGTGCCTTGATTAGGTGACCCAAGGTATCCCCGTCAGACTCTGAGTTTCCCCCGCCCGGCAATTTTAGAGTCCCGAGAATAGTAGCCGGATTTCGAGAAAGCAGCTTGTCCAGACTGACCGCCTCTGCTCCTTTCTCGGTATCAGTGCAAAAGTTGGTCCAGCTTTTATGCTCTGCCTTACGTATTGAACTCCTATACTCATCCCTCATCGATGTGAATGAAGTCCATAGTCCCTTCGTTTTGCCAGAAGTGGCACATCTGAACCTCTCTCTGGTTTGCCTGCGAAGCACTACGAGTTTTGCGTTCCACTAGTTTCTTTCCAGCCTTTCGGACTTTTGAAGGCTGCCAATTACTTTCATAAGTAGATTTGATGGCTTACGTAAAAATCTAGGCCGCCATGTCCAGGGTATCCGTGTTTCTAATCAACCTGGTCATCCATGAGAGTGCACTTTTTAATTCTGTGGAAAACTGACCCCAGTCCGTTCTTCTTGGAGTTCTAACCCATATAGGGCCGGTGGGTACTGCGGATTTCAACTCGAACTCTATCAGTGAGTGATCTAAGAGAGTGGGTTCATTTGAAACTCTCCACTTCTTGATGTTATCTGTAAAACTACCGGTAAGTGATGTCCATGACTTCCTTCCTGACCGAATTACGAAACGTCGGGGTGTTCCCCGTATTAAGAATATCTGAATCGGTGTCGCTGTCATATGGAAAGTAACCCGATCCCATGACAAGCCTTCCTATTCCTTTAAGATCCGTGACTATCACCATCAGGTCTCTGGAACATGGCTCAAGCAGCGGGACGACGTTGACTTCCTTCCCCAGTATGCATGCCCTTGGATTGGCCGCCTTAGTGTCCCTGTAACAAAAACCAGCCCCCCCCCCTAAGCCCCTAATGGTATATCGAACTAAACAGGGTTCCTGGATTAGTAAGATATCTGTGTGCCTCACAGCCATTCTTCTCTGCAAAACTGCACTAGTGCCTTTGCTATGATGCAAGTTAATCTGGGTAATGGTTCGACCGGGAGCTGGCTGTGTCCTCTTTCTGAGGCCTATCATGCCTCTGAGCGGCCGTCAGTCCAACACCGGACGACTCCCTGTTAGTGGGATGCTGAGCCCCCTTGTGCCTCTTCAAATGCTTGCCCCCCCCCAATGGGGTATCCTCTGAGCCCCTTCATCGCCTTTGAGCCTCAGTGTTGGTAATCGGCGTTGTGGTCGCCGATGTGCCAGGTACTGCGGCTGATCCACTATTCTGCTGCGCTTGTCTCTTTAGTCTCTTTTTCAGGGAACCGTTGATGCGTTTCTTCTTATTGGAGGACTGAATAATCACTCCCGTTTAAATAGCCTCACTCAGAGGGGCCCTCATACCCTCAGCTCCCGAAGGAGCTGGGGCACAGCCGCCACCTGAGTAAGGCTTGCCGGAGAGACAGATTGGGATGAAAAGGTTATGCTAGACCCGTCAGGATTAAGCCCCTTTCCCGCCTCCGCCAACTTCCTTTCTCCTTGTCCTTTTGGTAATTTTGGGTGTTCTATTTTGTTTCCAATGAGTATCTAGGGAAATAAAAGGTCCGCCCCTATAGAGCTCCGCATGCATGGGTAAGACTAATTACTCGGGGAGGTTGTTCGGTGTCTCCGAGAGGCCGTCAGGACACCTTCGTAACCCCTAGGTGCGAAAGCGCCATGGGCACCATCACTCTACACCCATGGCTTAGAGGGGTGGTCACATTGAGCAAGAAACTCAATGAATACCCGTTCGCAAGTCACCATACCAACGGAGGGCTGTTTCTTGGTCGCTGTGCGGGCCGCAGGTCATTCCCGTGCCGATTCCAGAAATTGGAGATCGGTCCGAGAGAGACCTCGACCCAGGGATCCAGAAGGCCAGTGTTAATTTGGCTCTTTCACCCTTCTATCATACTACAATCCTGCATACCAGGAGAGCCCGTTTATAGAGGTCCTTCTCAAAACACCAAGGAGAGACCGTTTATAGGGATCCTTTCATCCATATCCATGCGCATGCAGGCCGAGGTTCCGCGTAATTTTCAAGTTGATAAAGTTGAAATGTTTCGCATCGAAACAAAACGATGTTCTAAAGTGAAAATGTTTAAATTATGAATATTGAGGAAAATATTTAATTGTACCTAAATTAATTTTAAATAAGTATCTGGGTGATTTTTTAATTTCAAAAATGTGTATATTTATTAGCAACCTTATCTTTTGAAAAGTACCTAAGGTGAGATTTGAAAAATATTATAGCATACATCATGTATAATTTTGAAAATTGTTTATGAAATTTTGACTTAATTAAAATAATTCTTATAATAAGAAAATCCTGCAGATTGGAACGAATCATTAGTTTTGTGTCTGTATTAAAAAAATTTTAATTTAAGATTGAAAAGAAGTCTATTTTTTCATGAATAATTTTATGCAGAATAAGTATGGGAAAGATTTACAATTAAGAACCAGACTTACAAACTAGCTCCCTATTCGGCTCATTAGAGACAAAAAAATAATAATTAATTAACACTAAACTAATATCTAAATAGATTGGTTCAGTATCCCCCACAAATTATACTTTAGTGTTAAGTTTTTACTTTTCTAGACAATTATGCAAGATAAAATTTACAATTAAAGTTTCATATTTTTTCTAAATTGTCGCTAAAGTGACAATAAAGTGCAAACCGAAATGTTGATGCGGAGTCTGAAAGTTTTGCTTTAAAAATTTGTGAGTGACTTACTTGGAAGGCTCAGAAAGCCAATGAACAGAATTCCTCAACGTTCATGATCGCTAAGGTAAGGCTGGGCAACAAAAATATGTTTTCTGACATTGTTGTTTGACCTGTTACAATATGCGGATATAATTTTTTATAAGATAATATGTTTACGACGCTAGAAAAGCTACCCGGCAGTCCATGTGTGACCTAATTCATATTAAATATTATGTACGTATCACGTATGAAAAAAACTGTTTTTGTTGTTCACGTCACAATTTATTTAAATTAAAGAATATATTGTTGGTGATAATAATTAAGTTGATTGGTCTGATAAAACAATAAATTTGAATAAACAAAGGTCTTTTATTACACAGTGGTACCTATAATCCGCTTTTGGGAATGAAAAGCTTAAAACATTAATTTAGAATAAAAGGTTTGTTAATTCAGTGTTTTATTAATTAAATTGTATCATAGCATTTCACGTAGAGTATTAAAAAAGTCATTAATTTATTTGACTAAAGTCATTTTTTATCAATTTCACATGGTGTACGTCATATTTTTCGGGAACACAAGCGTTGAAGGGATTATCTTTAAAGAGAAAAAAGTAAGGTGAAATAGATTAAATGTGTAAATGATTATTGTTACTTTCATTTTGTTGTGGAAACTCTGAAATACGAGTCGCTTTGCCTATGGAAAAATTTCAAAATTCTGCCTTCTCATTGTTTCAGTATAGCTTAAAATTTTAACAATAACGTTTTTTTATGATCGCAGACCTTTTCTTTTTATGATTCGCATTTTTAACCTTTTTTTTAAATAATATATACAGTTTAAAAAATATCATATATTCTGATAAAACAATTAGCTGTTCTCCGAAATTAATTGATTAAATATTTTAAATAATCAAATTAGTGATTTTCTACTAATCTTTAGTAAATCGCTTTTTTCTAATTGGTTTAGTAGAATTCCATTATATTAAAACGTCACAATTCATAATATTTATCTAAAATAAAATAAATCGACTTTGTTTTTTAACATGCCAATAATTGGGCTAATGTGCCAAGAATTAGTGCTCTTACCCTGCCAAACAAATTATTTACTTAGTATAAAGGATTAAATAAATGCGATACAAATAAACGAAATGTTGTCGAGATATTTTGATTCACGAAATGCTAAGATCAAAAAACGAGTTTTAGATAAAAGAAAAAATATGACTATCTCATTCGAACAGTTTATACAGAAATAAAATTTTTTCTAAGCGACTTGGATTGGTTAGATTTTGCAAAAAACGATTCTTACCAACCTTTGCACCCGCCGGGATCTGGAAATGCTATGAATTCTGTTTTGATTTGAAAATAATATAAGTCGAAAAATTGTTGGTATTTTTACAAATTCAAAGATTTCAAGATTTCGTCTCTAATTTTTCCACCAAAGGCAATTACCTATTCTTCAAGGAGAGATGTTTAGAGGCAAGAATCATGCCCTGAATCAAAAAAGGAAGAAATCATTTTTTTGATAATATTTCTTAAATACAAATAAATGTGTTTTTTTTAAATAAATGAGAAAATTATTCCATAAATTAGACAAAGGATTCCTGAAAAGTTAATAAGCTAGTTTAACTGAATCTTATTTCACACCTTGAGAAATATTTCCACATTTTAATCAAATCGATTGTTCAAAGTAAGGAACCGTACTTAAAATATGTAACAGCTCAAGCGTACGTAATTTTAAAAAATTCACAGAAACTTTTTCCTAAAGATGATGTTTTTAGTTACAAATTTTATTATTTGGTTGAAAATTTAACAATTTTGCTTGAAAAGTCATACTTTTTGTTTGAAAATTCTGCTGTTTTGTTGAAAAATCAACTATAAAATGTAAATTTTCCTTCACGTAGTTCCTGGGAGTCCTTTTGATTAAAATATTATTAATATAAATTATTTGTTCCTAACTCGCATTAATTATTAACACAGAAAGTAAAAAATTGACAAAAAGTTTAAAAATTCAGAAGAAACTATTACTTTGTAGCAATTATCTAAGGAAAGATAATCATATCCGATAATAAATTGTTGAAACAATTGTGTTTTTCAACTTGAATTAATTGTTATTTGATTATTAAAGTTAAAATTTGATTCACTAAAAACTAAACAAAAAGCGGAAAATTTTTGAAAAAACTGCAATTTCAAAGCATTTTTCTAAGAGAATATTATATAAAATAATAATTGGTTCAAACAATTATAATTGCTGACATTAATTGGGTCACTTTAATTAAAAATTGGATAACAAGTAAATTTTTTTTAACCGCGACTTTCAAATATTCTGCTTTTCCTGTTCTTTGAATAAAAGAGATGATTTGCTTCATAATGCCTGCTAAAGAAAAAAAATCGTGTTACAAATAGACTGGCTAAAATTGAAGCAATAAGTGATTAAATCCCATTACTTTAAAATAAAAATTGTATTTTTTAATTAAATAGGAGATTTCCATGTAGTTTCTAAATATAAATCAGTGAAATGTCATTAATTTCTAATGAAATTCTACTAATTAAATTATAGAATAGTGAAAAATAGACGTACATGCCGTTGACCTAAAATATAGAGAGACTGAAAAGAATACAAAATTCCAAATTTTTTATCTTATCAGGCTACAGTGGCACTAAAAAAATGATCCAGATTATACCAAATTAAAATCATACATCTTGTTCAAATGGTATTTATAAAAATGTATCTCATATTTATAACTGATTTCATGTCAATAATGCAAACGTTAGATTTGAATATTATAAAATATTTTTTATTCGAATATAATTTTTTACAATAAAACGCTTTTATTTAATTTTAAACCGTACTCAAATATTGCTTCAGTCTTAAATATTTCATTTTAAATTATTAAATTAGAAATTTTCTAGTTAAAATAGGATACATTTTAAAATATTTAACTCTTTATATATTTTAAATTAGCAAATTTGTATAGGCTCAAAAAACTTTTTACCACATAAAATTTTTAAAAATTTGAAAAAATACCGATCTGACTCAAATAAATATTTCTTTGGCCTGACCCATGTGCGAGTACAGCAAAGTAGTTCATACTTTAATTGTAAACAATTTTTGTCTACATGAACAAGTGGTTTGTTGTAGCTTCAATTATAATTAACATTGTTTTTAAACAAATTTAATGTGAACAGTTTATATAAATTATAATTGTTATGAAACTATAAAAGAAAAAGTCGATTAAAAATCCATCTCCAGCAGGAATCAAACCTAATTTTGTTGAGTGTAAAGTCAACAAAAACATCTTAGTTATATTTTCGAAATCCTGATATTTTCTTTTTGTACAACTTTTAAAAATAATTTCTTTCATTATTAACAAAGAGATTTTATAAAATAATTCTTAGTATCTCTGATAAAACCTAAAACTTTTCTGCTTTTGTCTGTTTTTTGTAGTATAAATCGTCTATAAATAACAGCGTTATAAGCAAATTATTTTAAAACAAAATTGACAGATTTACACAGCGGTACCTAGACTTTTAATTTGTTAATACAGAATCATCCGGGTCAACTTTTATTTACAGATTGTTTTTTTATGCAAGTTTCTCCATTAATATTAAAATTGTCCAAATTCGTAACGCCACCTCAGTGTTATATTATAAACTACAATTTTTGTATTTTAAGTATCGGTTAGCCAAGGGCGCTTTGTGTGTATAAATTGGTATAAATTGAAGTTTGTTATCATTTTTAAAATGGACCAATAACATGCGTTATGTTTAATATTGTGACTGCAGAGTATTAATTGTTCGATAAGAGTTGTATTTAAGACTGTCTAATACATTATTGTTCATAATTTTTTCCAAGCAGGGCCACCGTAGTGCTATATTATAAAGTACAATTTATGTATTATTCGAGCATGATTAACTTTTTCAATACATTTAAAATATATGACTACCTGAATTCATTTTTCGAAATTACTCGTACATATATTTCAACTTTTTTGGAATTAGTTTAAAAGGTGAACAGGAAAAATAAGTAAAAGTTTTTACAAGTGCAATTTTAAGTTCAAAGTAAAATATAAAATAAAAATTATTTATATTTTTTTATAGAAATAATCCTTTAATGCTCTTTCCTCTTTTAAACGGATCAAATGATTATTAGTTGATTAATAAACCCAAAAATCAGAAAGGAAAGTTCAAATTAAATATATATATATATAAATTAAAAATTATTTGAATGATTCAATGATAATAATTCATTGAGTGCTTTTTATGTTTGCAATAATTTTCTCTAATCTTTGTAGTATTGTAAAATGAGTGTCTGAATTCAATTTTAAAAATTATATGTATATACAATTCAATGAAAATAATTATCAAATGATTTTTATGTTCTGAACTTGTTAATTAATTATTAACCGATTCTGCTAAAATTTTTATTTTTAGAATTATTTTGAAGCTCATAATTAATTAAATTTAAACAAATATCAGTTGATTCAATGCAAATAATGTTTGAGTCATTGAAGTTTTTGTCAAATGACCACGTTTTGACACCCCCTGAATGCGAAAAAGAGGTTTTTACGAATGTGCCTGTCTGTCCATATGTCTGTCTGTATGTCTCTGTATGTTTGTATATATGTCTGTATGTCTGCCTGTATGCCTGTACGTGTGTATGTATGCCTGTATATCTGCCTGTCTGTCTGTGAACACGATGACTTTTGAAAAAATTAATCTATCAGATTGCCCTTTTGTACACTCGTTTAGTGTCCTAAACTAAAGGTCAAGTTCGTTAGCCAGCCATTTTAGATGAAACTTCAAAAAGTGAGCACGTTTTGAATATTTTTGAGATCACTTTCTTTGAAATTGAAAAATTCTCTGTACGGTTATTCATAGCATTAAAAATTCTAACAATTCATTTAAACGACTTTTTTCCAAAAATCCAAAATTACCAGAGTTATAGCATTTACAAAATTCCAAAAAACACACAAAAATGAACATTTTATGCCAAATAACGCGCGATATGAAAAAATTCAAGAAAAGAAAAATGTTGCTTCTTGTATGCCCAACGAGATATCATAACAACTTTTTGAATTTTCTTGAAAAATCCAAAATTTAAATTTTGACAGCATACAAAATAATAAAAAATCCAAAAATTACATTTTTCGGCCAAATTGTACAAAATACGATAAAAGATAAATTCACAAAAATTGTGCATTTAAAAAAGATCCCAAATTTGTTATCAACCACTTTTCGATAGGATGCGTAGTTTTGGCTTTAATCATGAAAAACGTCATTAACGGTCAATAAATGTCCCCGCTACGTGGGGACTTTCTTACCACAACTTTTGTCTTTTAATTTCTTTTTCGTCTTGTGTATGGGGTTTAAAAAATTTAATTTTTCATGTTTTTATGCTGTTTTTTTGCAATTCAAACTAAAATCAGAACTATCATAAATTATTCGTGAAAAATAAATAATTTTTACATTCTCATCAGAGAAGGTATTAGATTTATATAAAATTTGGCCCCCCTAGTTTTTGTTAAAAGGTCCACGTTTTGCGACCCCCTGAATCCGAAAAACAGGTTTTTACGAATGTGTCTATCTGTAAGTCTATCTGTCTGTCGTTATGTCTGTGTCAATGTCTGTTTGTAAGAACGATAATTTCTAAAAAAAATTAATCTATTAGATTGGATTTTGGTACGCTCTTTTAGTGTCCTAAGCTAAATGCCAAGTTCGTTAGTCAGACATTTTGGATAAAAATACTAAAAGTGAGCCAATTTTGAAAATTTTTGAGCACACATTTTTTCATGATTCAAGAATTCTATGTACAGTAGTTCCTAGTATTTGAAAAGAAAAATGTTACTTTTCGATAGCCCTACAAGATTATCATATCAACTTTTTGAATTTTTCGAAAAAGTCAAATTTTGACCGTACGAAAACTAATAAAAAATAAAAAATTGCATTTTTCGGTTAAACTATGCAAGATAGGAAGAAAAAAATGACGAGACAAACATTGTGCGCCCAAAAAATATCTAAAAATTGGTTATTAATCACTTTTTTATAGGACACATAGTTTTTGTTTTATTTATTATAGAGCAAAAAATTTTATAAATGTTTTTTTTACATTCTCATCAGAGAATGTATTAGATATGTGTAAAATTTGACAACCCGCCCCTTCCCCCCAGTTTTTGTCCAATGTCCTCGTTTTCAGACCCCCTAAATCCGAAAAATAGGTTTTTACGAATGCGTCTGTCTGTCGGTCTGTCTGTATGTATTTATGCCTGTCTGTCTGTCAGCACGATAACTTTTGAAAAAATAATTCTATTAGATTGGCCTCTATTACACTCTTTAAATGTCCAAAAATAAAGGTTCAGTTCGTTAGCCAGTCATTATGGATAAAAATTAAAAAAGTGAGCGCCTTTTGAATATTTTTGAGACAATTTTTTCAAAGTTGAATAATTCTCTGTACGGTTATTCATAGTATTTAAAAATTCGAACAATTTATTTAAAAAGTTTTTTATTTTTAAATGCCCTAGAAGATTATCATAAAAACCTTTTGAATTTTCTTGATAAATCAAAAAATAAATTTTGAGAGCATAAAAAATAATGGAAAATCTAAAAGTTACATTTTTTCATTCAACATTTTCACAGTATTTTGAATATTCTCAAATATAATCATGCATTTTCAAATATATATATATGTATATACATACATACATAATTTAGAATTTAAAAAACGGTAAGGCCGCTTAGTAGACCGTGTATGTAAAGTTTAAATCATAAAGAAAACATTGGAAATGAGCAAATTCAGTTTATGGAAAAACGACAAAAGTTGCAATAAAACGTTGAATAAACAAATTTTTTTAAAATAATGGGCATTTATTTAAACAGGACAATAATATTTCGTCTGTTTTAAGACCAATGTAAGTTACGAATTATAATAATATACACATATGGGAATGATATAAAATTTCAGGGATAAAGTTGAGTGCGAAGCACGAGATACGCGATGAGAATGTGTTAGTTAAAGCTGAAGGAGCTTTAACAAAAGAGAATTCACAATCACCAAATTACTGTTGTCGAGACTTTCACCTTTAATTTAAAAAAATTTATGCAGAAAGATCGATCGTGAAGCGCGAGGTAAATATATTATCGATCGCGAAGCGCGAGAACCATCAGTCGCGCGCCCTACGGGCGCGGTGAGAATGTTCCCGCCAGACGGGCAGATTTTTTGTTTTAAAATGATGGAATAGTTATTAATTAATTTGGTTAAAACCTAAACTTTATGAAATTATTTCAAAATATGCAAAATATGCATAGATTTCGGGGGTAATGCATGAGAACACACACAAGAGCACTTGCGTGCAACTCTCGGAAAGGGTGGATGTATAGGGGAGAAAATTCCACGCGATCATGTGGAGTTAGGACGTTCGTGTCTGTGGAACGCTCGTAACTTTAAGCCTCGTACGTTCGGCGTCCGAGTGTATCAAGTGATTATATTCAAAATCATTTATTTCTGGATTTAGTTAAAAATTCTATCAATAAATCGAATTTTTAGGAATGAAAGTTTAAATTAGCAAAAATTCATAAAGTAAACATTATTTGAATGCTTCAGTGATAATGATAGTTTAATGCTTCTCATATTATGAAATAATTAATTAATCATTAGTTGATTATCTTTTTCAAAATATTAAATTAAATAAAGATTCAAATTAATTTTCTTAAAATTAGGTAACATAAATTAATTATTGATAGAGTAATCTCTTGAAGAATTTATTAATATTTCTATGGTAAGAGCTCTATTTAGTAAAACGTGATGAATTAGTGAAGAAGTCAATGTGAATGGTTTAAAATAGATGAAAGTGTTTAATTCGTGGACACAGTTAATGAAAACCTTAGAGAATGACTTTTATTTAGGGGAGTGGATTTGTAATTGTTCATTAGACGAATCAGTGTTCGTTACAATATGATTGAATTGTTCGACCGCAATCGCACATCTATCACTAACTAGGAGATGTCTCCATCTTTCAGTGGAAAAAGACAGTAAAGACTAGACAATATGAGCAACTCAGAAACGAGGAGAAGAATATCGAGTGTATAGATGAATGATCTGAAAAGTTCAATGTTTATGCGTTGTATCTGGATTTGCAATGACAACTTGATTTGTCACCGAATATATAATAATTGACGACAGTACAATGCTATGTATTACTTAAATCGTATCTGGTTAAAGGCGCATACCTTTTAAAGTAAAAATAAAAATTTAATTAAATTGTGGCAAAATTTCTATACATGAAATTTCAGATGGAATCGCTGTTGTTATGATGCTGATGTCAATAAAAAGTAAAAAGTAGTTTGTGTGAACTAAATTTATCGTTTTGGACTTTTGTGTATTTACAAACTGTGATAGAGAATCAGACATTCACCTTTAATACCTGAGGCTAAAATGATCTTTAATTAAAAAATTGGTAAAAACTTCATTTCATAATATCTCATTCTGTTTATGATTGGGTTAAGGGTCCGTCATACAATTTTCGACTTGGTCATGAATCGATAATTAATTTAGGGACTTTCCTTTTGGTTCAGAAATGATATGATATTTGTGTCTATCAGATGAAATACTGTTCATTACAAAGTAAGTGAATTGTCGGACCGCATATGTGCGTTGATCACTAACCAGGAGTGGTCTTCGTCGTTCAGTGGAAAAAGATAGTAAAGGCTAGACAATTATGCTTTTTAAAGAACTGGGTAGTCGAGACCGTGTATTATGAAAGGCTCTGTAGCGACAGTTCGTGCTATCAATGAATGGTTAAAATTGTGATAATAATTCCATGAATTGTATGGCCTGATTCACGTTTAGTTTAAAAAACGCAATAATCATATAAAAAGGTGAATATGTTGTAGCTAGTTATGGATATATTGCGAACTGAAGCTCTAGTTTTAAACTTTTATTAAAATGTTAGTAGATTGTTGTGAGTAAAATTATTTTAAGAGTTCTTTCCATGGGTGATCAATCCGTAGAAGCAAAATCTCACAATGGATTTCAGATATTTTTTGCTAAAAATGTTACTAATTTAGAAAACAAAAAAATGCAAACAAATAATTATTTATTTGACATTTTATTCTAAAATAGAAATTAGTTCACCACTAAAATCAAAAAACGTATGCGATTATTGATGCTAGTTAATTTATATAATGTGAGATGATGAAATAGATTAAGGGTTTAAATAATTCGTATTCTTACGCGTGAAAGACGGTACACGTAAATATGCCGTGTTGGTGGATACCGCTTAGTGCGATCCAGAATATTGTGAGTTAGTCTATTGACAAATTTGACAATATTACATTTTACTTATCTCAAAAAAGCCGAAAATTTGACACAATCATGTTCTTTTGATAAACTTTCCCATTCGCCACGTTCTTCATGTAAATAACCTTATCTTAGTTAAATTCTAAATCAATTAACATATTTTCACCTAGAAATTGGTAGTACCTTCCCACTATTGAATTTTAGAATAGAAATATTTGGACAAACCGAATTTGTCATTTTCTACTTATATTGAGTATCTCAGTTTTCACTAAATCAGATAGTAGAATGTTACTAGTAATTAATGAAATTTCACTAATTAGGATGAGAAAAATTAAATTTAAAAATTCTACTTGACTTGAAGAAATAATTTTCTTGGTTTAAAATAATGAGATAAGTAAATTATTTCTTTAATATTGGACAATACCTTAT
>NC_046662.1:60725954-60727767 GCF_010883055.1 Belonocnema kinseyi | reverse complement strand
CCTTCATCCTGAACAACTTTTGTCTGAACAATTTTTTTGTACAATATCACTATTCTGAGATTTTTTGGTAAATAGATTAAAATGGCCCACCCTGTATATAAACTATCTATAAGTTTTTCATATGGATGAAAGCTTTTTTGTTTCAATTAATATTAATATTATTACATATTATTAACGCCTAAGTGAAAGCCAAAGGAAAGCTGAAAATTTCCAAACATTCGCAACTTTCAAGCATTATTCTAAGAGAAGATAGTGGTAAATCATAATAAATTGTTTTAACAATTATTTAAGTTAACTTGCATTAATTATTATCTAACTAAGTAAAAAGTGGGCAAAATGTTAACAATTTCAGAACAAAATCGAAACTATCTTTAAATTAAATTCATTGTTGCCTTGATCTAACTGATCACTACGATACTTAAACAGCAAAGTATATAAGTAAAAAGTAATAATTCATTTATTAAAAATAATTCGTATTTCAAAATCGCAAAAAGTCCTAATTATCGCCAAAAACTCGCAAAACACAATTTTTGCATTATGCGTTTTCTTTCTCTTTTTTGGGGGCCTATAAAACAAACTCATGAAAGCAATATTTAAAAAATAATTACTTATTTGTATTACATAGAAAAATGTAAAAATTTCAGTTCTGGATTAATATCATTGTGCTAAAAATATTTTGGAAAAATAACGTAACATAGGCAGGGATATCATACATTATTTTTTGAAGAATTTTTACTTAGTGTGGGATAAAGTTTGGAATGAATGTGTTACGTAATTTATGGATGGCCACTAATGTTCAGATATAAATAATGAGGTGCTTAAATTTTAAAAGAATCTATCGGGTAGTTTCTTTTATATTGTGAATTTAAATTGATGATACTCTATATTAATGATATGAAAACACATTTTTAGTTTGATTATTTATAATTCTTAAAATCGGGGCGGGGGGGGGGGTCACTTACTTGAAGAGCACAGAAAGCCAATGAGCAGCAGATTGCCCATATCATGATTGATAAATAAGTCGTTTAATATTCGCTTTCTAGCAAAGATGAACCACAACAATTGAGGCTGAATCTAGAAAGTGGCCTTTTTATAAGAGAAGAGTTGAGGAAGAATGAGGCAATTATCATGATTTGAAGCATTGGCAAAGCTAACATTAAATAAGTAGAAATCTGTTTTTCTTGAATCCATATTTAAACTGCAAATGTACTCTTATGTAGATATGCTTGCCATATAATAATATTAAAAAACAAATAAAAACTAATTTTCTTTTGAGTAGTACAGTTTATTCACCCAGATAAAAGTTATGTTTATCTTTAAGAAATTGCTTCTTCAATCTTGTTTTCTTAATTCAAATTCAAAGTTTCTCTAAAAGAAGCAATGGGTTTTTCAATAGTTACATTTTTCCTTCTCTGAATTAAAGAAGCGATTTTTTTATTTCTATTTTTTCAGATAAAAATAGTTTTATGGTAATAAGGTATTGCCCAATATTAAAGAAATAATTTACTTATCTCATTATTTTAAACCAAGAAAATTATTTCTCGAGGTTGGAATCTGGTCACGTGACCCACTCATCACATGGCCTTAAGCATTATCTGTTATTGAAGATTCTTAACTTGATCGATATTGTGGATTTTCTGCCTCCATGGTTTTGGAAGGTTATCTACTGTTGTTAAAGTACCATTCGCTGATGATAAAATCGATTCTTTTATATAATTTGAGTTTAACTGTCCCTCCAAGCCCGGACATCTTAAAATGTGTGTAAGATTTTCTTCACTTTCCCCGATAAGTCTGCATCTAATATATAGGCAAA